>NC_090245.1:21280533-21287056 GCF_037325665.1 Littorina saxatilis
CAACGTATAAAACTTCCACGTATGGGTAACTTTTGGTACCAAACAATACACAACTTTACAACTCAACGGGTATTCAGAGTACGAAATGTACGAAATGTCATGATGATCGCACAGCAGGACTGTTATCACAGGTTGACATCACCACTGGGTACGATAATTTAAAGATAGCTTCCGTCCAGTGATAAAACATGTCCTAACTCACCAAGACCCGCAATAAAACAACACACGAAAAAACAGATTATCACGTGATGATAACAGAAATACAATTCTTCTGTTTGTTCATTCTCTCTCTTTCTCTAGCTCTCAATCTCTATGTCTCTCTCTGCCTCTCTGTTTCTCTCTCTCTCTCTCTCCTCTCTCTCTCTCTCTCTCTCTCTCTCTCTCTCTCTCTCTCTCTCTCTCTCTCTCTCTCTCTCTCTCTCGCTCTCGTATTATTCAAACACTCGACTGAAATAACCTTGCCTTGTCAAGGCCCCGCATCGATTTGTTTAAAACTAGTTTTTCTTATTCTGGTGCGTTCCTTTGGAATTCACTACCTGTAAATATCAAGTCATGTCTGTCATTATCTTCTTTTAAAAGACAGCTCCGAAAGCACCTCTCTAACGACTAAGTCGGTGTACACTTTGTGCGAGTGTGTGTGAGGATGTGTAAAAGAGAAAGTGTATAGTATGCTTCCATTAACAAGCACACTTTTGAATTTTTAATTTTTATTTTGTTATACCTTTCCCCATTGTTTTTTTTAAATTTTTTTTAAATTTTTTAATTTTTTTTATAAATTCTTCATATTTGTTCTTTGTTTCATGTGTGTATTATAGTAGGGACTAGCTGTAAGAAAGGACCATATGGACCTAATGCTATCATCCCTCGGTAATAAAGTTTTCGAGTTCGAGTTCTCTCTCTCTCTCTCTCGCGAGGGCTGGATGTAAAAAAGCACCTGTTTGCTTATGTCATTACCCTCGTAAATAAAAAATGTGTCATTGTCAGTGTCATTGTCATTCTCTCTCTCTCTCTCTCTCTCTCGCTCTCTCGCTCTATCTCTCTTTCTCCCTCCCTCTCTCTCTCTCTCTCTCTCTCTCTCTCTCTCTCCCCCCCTCTCTCTCTCTTTCCCTTTCTCTCACACACACACTCACAGAAATCAAATGCGTGCCGCACGTAAACATTTGTTGGACGACATTGACACTCGTACATCAGTCTCAGACATCTAAACCTCCCTAACGTTATATAGCGCAGAACACATTACAACATAAAACCAAAAGGAAAAAAAAAAAAAAAAGTTCGAAAACTACTTATCAATTAAAAACACAACAATGTATTTCCCTAAAAGTAAAATATAAAAAAGTTAAACAAAACAAAAGTACACATAAATCATGTCCAACGAGAAGTTTACACACCCTGTGACCTAAATAACATCAGGACAATTACAGGGGGGGGGGGGGGGGAGCTCAGACAGTCTTACAAGTTAAGCGGGTAAACTGAGTCGGGGTAACACCCGGGAACATGCCCCTAATGGTTTAACCGTCAGGGTGTTAAACAACATTCATCATCAAGATGCGGGAACATTACTGAACATACCCGTTCATTAATTACCCGCTTAGCTTATAAGACTGTCTGAGTCTCAGATTATCTGATTAATCTGCCATCCTAAATCCTTGACATTGATGGTTCAGGTGCAAAGGCTAATTCGTTTTTGTTTGAGTAATCGGCTTGTCCGCAGTTTTCGTTCCCGTAAAAGTCCTATGCGCCAAATAGGCGGGAGATAATCTACGACAGTTTTGCCTGACAAGGAAGTTCCTGAGCACATCTAACGTTTATAGGTTCATTATTTGTTTCTATTTTCCGACAGCTTCCTAGCTCATCCGCAGAAAAATTAACAAAAACGGAAAAGTCCTAGGTATGCATGCTCGCATATATATATGTGCGTCAATGTTCAAATTGTGATATGAAGAAATGAAGTCAACAAAGACAATTTTGCCGTGAAGGATAAAATAATAACGCAAAACCAGTGACAAAACACATTTCCAAACATCAAAGGTGATTTTGATTCGTAGAATGACCGTGACGCTTGACTCTGGAAACACAAGTGTTAACAAAAACCACAAAACCATTTTACATAAATAAATAAATAAATATATACATTAAAAAAAAACCAGCATTAATAGTATTCAGTTATCACAGGAGTGAAAGATTCTTGGAATACTGGATCCTAATGTTAGCATCATCAATCCGTTTACCTCGCTCTTTATGTTTCCTTCTACTTTTTCTCCTGTATTTTGGTCATTCTTTCTTGCCTTCAAGTGCATGTGTGTGTGTGTGTGTGTGTGTGTGTGTGTGTGTGTGTGTGTGTGTGTGTGTGTGTGTGTGTGTGTGTGTGTGTGTGTGTGTATGTGTGTGTATGTTTTTGTGCTGCATATGACGCATTTCAGGTTGCGTGCCCATTTATTTGAAACATCAATGTACTGCTTCCGTTTCATTATTTGAAGCAGCTGCGTAGGTAACAGAAAACGTGACATCAGCTGTCGTCGTAAAAAAGGCATTTTCAAAAACTAGGCCCGTAGGGTAACAAGTCCATTTTAATTGTACAGTTTCTAGCCCGACTTATCCAAACTAGCGCATGCTATTTTTTTTTTATCATTGTTTTTTTTTTTACTCAGTTCTCAGTTGTATCATATCTTTCAAAATTTCCCAGAAACACAACACGTACTAAAAATGGTCAGTCAATCGCCAGCATGATATCACAGTCTATTGCAAATCCTAAGTCACTTGGTACTTGTAGTTTTCAAGATGACGTCAAAACGAAATCACCCACGTCTCAGTGACCACAACCGCCGCCATCTCTGTTTTCTTGACCAGCGCACTAAAAGAATCTTCGCTTGCAAGACACTTGACTTATCACACAAAAAGAAATGCCTGTAACGTCACAAACCTGGACATTAAACATTTGAAAGTTTCAGGCAAGAACCTTTGTTCATAATTATCTCACAACCATTCAAGAAATTCTTTCAACAAACACGAAGTGTCAATATGTAAGCCATTTTACTTCAGGCTCACACCAGCATGTAAACAAGAAAACCACGTAACTGTAAAGTGTTTGTTTACACAGTCTCATTCTGTGGAAACGCTGGTTTGAAAGAAAGTTTTGGTTTGTTTTTCATTAAAAAAATCCACACGGTCGTCTAGGCTTGATCCCAGTAGGATCCGATAAATTAATTATATTAATCATGATGTCTCATGGATAAGACATTTGAGAAACACAATCCACAACATCTGTTTCATTCTGAAGTTGAAGTAGAAATTCAAAGCGGAAAGTCAGTATGGGTTCTTTTAACGTGTCCGCCTTTTGAGCCCATGTAAAGTTGTGTGTTTTCACAAATTATCGATGCTTTCAAGGTGTGCATCGTTTTTCAATTGGTCAATATCAAACCACAAACACTGATAAGTTTTCAGAACTTGTGTGAGTAAGTTCCTTGTTCGGGAGAGGACACTGTACCTGCTCTCAGAATCATTCTTCCTTTGAACACAGATGAGGTGAGGTTCTGTTTTGAAAGGGATACGTCAAATAATTCCTTCAAGTCTAAATTTACCAGTAAAGTCTTGTATTTTTGTAGGACGGTTCGCTGTCCAAGAGGGACTGTTCAAATGTACAGCCTCAACACATATGACCAGCATCTAACTTTTAAGTTGATAAGGCCATACAGAAATGTTACGTTAGGATGAGGTGACTATGGCCTCCTTGTTCACGAGCAAGGTAAGCTTTTCCAATTGTAACAATGTTCATTCTTCAGCGAATAAAGAACGCGTCTCCTTAGACGAGAAAAGCCCTGCGCAAAGTCTTGAAGCTTAGACAACTTTGAACAATTCCTATCTTTTAGACAAGAATGCCAATGTTGCCTTCCTCCACTGGATGCAATGCAGACGCCTTCCTCTTTGACACAGGACGCGACATCTGCAGTCTCCCAGCAAGCTCTTCCCTTGCCGACATCTGCAGTCTCCCAGCAAGCTCTTCCCTTACCGACATCTGCAGTCTCCCAGCAAGCTCTTCTCTTGCCGACATCTGCAGTCTCCCAGCAAGCTCTTCCCTTGCTGACATCTGCAGTCTCCCAGCAAGCTCTTCCCTTGCCGACATCTGCAGTCTCCCAGCAATCTCTTCCCTTGCCGACATCTGCAGTCTCCCAGCAAGCTCTTCCCTTGCTGACATCTGCAGTCTCCCAGCAAGCTCTTCCCTTGCCGACAAGGGTGGCCAAAAGCTGTTCATGTTCTTACAGCAATCAGCGGAGAGTTTATTCTTTGATAAGGAGTGTAAACTCTATAATTTCCTAGGTAGATAGACGGCTAACTGTTCGATGGCTTTCATGAAGCATAAACTTTCCCTTTGCCGGTAAAGGGCAGGAACAATGGCTTAACCTTTTACAGCCAACAGTTCATTCTTGATAGAAGAACGCAAGCTCCGCAGAGAGTGACAAATTCTTCTCAAGCTGTCAGGGCCCGAACCTCTTCACCGGGAGGAGACCAATGGGTGGCGTTTAAAGCTGACCACGTCCAGCCAGTCAGTTCATTCTTTGATAGAAGAACGCAAGCTCCGCGGAGAGTGACAAATTCCTCTCAAGCTGTCAGGGGGCGCAGCTCTTCACTAGGGGTGGCGTTACAAGCTGACCACGTCCAGCCAGACAGTTCATTCCTTAATAGGAGTAGCAAACCTGTGGGCACCCTGGTTGTCCTTGACCCCGTCTGAATCTCCATGAGGAGGGAGACTCCAGTACAGCAAAGCGTGCTTTAAGCGGTAGTTGATGTCCCTTCGGAAATAGAACCAGCCTCGCAAGATCTTGCGGAACTCTGCGTTCAGAAGGCCGTAGAGGAACGGGTTGATGGCGGAATTGGTCAGCAAGATCCAGACGACCAGGTCCCGAGTCCACCAGAGCACAGTGTCCGGATGGCTGGCCTTGAGGACACTGACCACAGTGTAGGGCAGCCAGCAGATGGTGAAGACGGTGACCAGAAGACCGAGAAGTCTTGCCGCCTTTTTGTCTTGGCGCACCAAGAGCTCTTTGACGAGGTCTTCGCTCTGTGGACAGAGAGAGAAAGACAAGTAGGGGTGAGTGGTTGTGGAATACAGTGGAGGAGTGGTTGTCGAACACAGTGGGTGAGTGGTTGTGGAATACAGTGGAGGAGTGGTTGTGGAATGCAGTGGAGGAGTGGTTGTGGAATACAGTGGAGGAGTGGTTGTGGAATACAATGGGTGAGTGGTTGTGGAATACAGAGGAGGAGTGGTTGTGGAATACAGTGGGTGAGTGGTTGTGGAATACAGAATACAAAGTCTTTAATTGCTCACTGTTCTATAAAAACATGTATTATTGTTTGCAATTACATACCCCACATTTACAAACACATTCTGTAACAGACGTGTAATGCCCAATGTTCTCAAAGAATGTGCCTTACACGCATGCACTCATGTGCATCGAAACAGAAACACGCATTTTGATTTAAAAAAAAAAAGGTAGTATTCTCTCTCTCTCTCTCTCTCTCTCTCTCTCTCTCTCTCTCTCTCTCTCTCTCTCTCTCTCTCTCTCTCTCTCTCTCTCTCTCTCTCTCTCTCTCTCTCTCTCTTCATATGGTTTTTTTTACGTGAATATCCGTGTAAATATGTGATTAGATTAGTCCCCTCTCTGGGCGAGGGCTGGTTGAAAAAAAGCTCGTTGTATTGCTTATGCCACAACCCTCGAAAAATACAATTTGATTTGATTTGATTTGATCTCTCTCTCCATCCCCCCTCCCTCCCTCTCTCCCTCTCTCTCTCTCTCTCTCTCTCTTTTTTTTTTCTCTCTCTCTCCATCCCCTCTCTCTCTATCCCCCTCTCTCTCTCTCCATCCCTATCTCTCTATCTATTTCTTTTACTCTCTCCATCTCTCTCTCTCTCTCCATCCCCCCTCCCCCCCTCTCTCTCCCTCTTTCTCTCTCTCTCTCTCTCTCTCTCTCTCTCTCTCTCTCTCTCTCTCTCTCTCTCTCTCTCTCTCTCTCTCTCTCAATACAGAAATAATTGTGCTCACTGCAACTCTGCAACTCTGCATGTAGACAAAACGGCTACATTAAGGAACGAACGTTGACAATAAACACAACCGCTAAGACCTTTGGAATACTCTTCACAAAGAGCTATAAAAACAACCCTGTCTCATCCTAAATGAAAATGGCGTGTTGAAATGGCGGCACACAGTCAGTGTGCGATGTTTCGGATCGCACATGAAATCTTACAGACCATTTTACGATGCAATCGTCAATACTTGGTTCGTCTTTCACTTTTAGGACTGCAAGTACTAAACTGCTGAAGCCAAAACATCAAGCCAGAATATTGGCTCATGCAGGGGAAAAGCGGATCAGTGCGTGGGCAGAGAGACGGTTGCTGAATGAATTTGGGAGTTGTAAAAGCTCTGTGTGACTGCTCCGAGTCAAAATACTCTTTTTGCTGCCTTTTATTCCCGACCGATTCTTCTCCGTCTGCTCCTTTTAACTTCTTTTCTGTTTCGACGATGGA
>NC_090245.1:21287256-21312256 GCF_037325665.1 Littorina saxatilis
AGAAAGTCTAAAACAAGTCGCGTAAGGCGAAAATACAATATTTAGTCAAGTAGCTGCCATTTTTCAGCAAGACCGTATACTCGTAGCATCGTCAGTCCACCGCTCATGGCAAAGGCAGTGAAATTGACAAGAAGAGCGGGGTAGTAGTTGCGCTAAGAAGGATAGCACGCTTTTCTGTACCTCTCTTTGTTTTAACTTTCTGAGCGTGTTTTTAATCCAAACATATCATATCTATATGTTTTTGGAATCAGGAACCGACAAGAAATAAGATGAAAGTGTTTTTTAAATTGATTTGGACAATTTAATTTTGATAATAATTTTTATATATTTAATTTTCAGAGCTTGTTTTTAATCCGAATATAACATATTTATATGTTTTTGGAATCAGCAAATGATGGAGAATAAGATAAACGTAAATTTGGATCGTTTTATAAATTTTTATTTTTTTTTACAATTTTCCGATTTTTAATGACCAAAGTCATTAATTAATTTTTAAGCCACCAAGCTGAAATGCAATACCGAACCCCGGGCTTCGTCGAAGATTACTTGACCAAAATTTGAACCAATTTGGTTGAAAAATGAGGGCGTGACAGTGCCGCCTCAACTTTCACGAAAAGCCGGATATGACGTCATCAAAGACATTTATCAAAAAAATGAAAAAAACGTTCGGGGATTTCATACCCAGGAACTCTCATGTCAAATTTCATAAAGATCGGTCCAGTAGTTTAGTCTGAATCGCTCTACACACACACACACACACACACACACGCACGCACGCACGCACGCACGCACACACATACGCACATACACCACGACCCTCGTTTCGATTCCCCCTCGATGTTAAAATATTTAGTCAAAACTTGACTAAATATAAAAATAGGATCTTAAAATCCATTTTAACCTTTTTGGAAGTCTTAAATTAGGGGATCTTAAAAGGATAGTTCCACTGTATTAGGTACGTGCATCTCTAGCTTTTAAGTTACCAGCCCCAAATCTCACAAACACTGCACACAGGAACGAGCACGTACTAGTGCAGCAATGGAACAGCAACTAAGGACTTTGACCTTATTAACAGTCCTAATCCCTCCAATCGCTATATCAGCGGGGTTCCTGTTCATGTACAGGGTGACACGAAAAAAACAGATCCCACCAAAAGTTTAATATTTTCTGAAATAATCAGCCGATTCTTTTATTTTTTCAGGTGAGCCAAGCTGAAATGATGTTCTAACAGCCCACCAAGTTTGAGCTTCAAGATGTCATGGACAACGGAGCATAAGACATTTATAGTCGAGGCCTATTTTCGCCGGCGAACAGATTTGCTCGGGCTGCGCACAACAGACTCTCTGACTGAATCAATATTCCTCGGTGTCCTTGCTGATTTAGGTCGACCAGAGTGGGATCCCCTGTTAGGGTTTTTACTATTGAGGTTATTGACAGTCCCATGGTCTCTGAACTTATCCCTCCATCCATAGATAACTGATTTAACAGGAAAGTCTCTACGTCCAAACTGTCTTTTGAATTCCAGTTGAGCAGCGTGGATAGAATTCGACCGAAAATAGGCCTCGACTATAAATGTCTTATGCTCCGTTGTCCATGACATCTTGAAGCTCAAACTTGGTGGGCTGTTAGAACATCATTTCAGCTTGGCTCACCTGAAAAAATAAAAGAATCGGCTGATTATTTCAGAAAATATTAAACTTTTGGTGGGATCTGTTTTTTTCGTGTCACCCTGTATATATCGTGAATGTGCATCAAAAGCTGCCAATTACCTACGTCCTGAAACAGTATCAATCTCAAATCTCCTTCGCTGGCACGACCAAAAGACCACTGAAATCGTTGCTCTTATAGTAGCAACCATGAAGAACGTTTACCTCCAACAAGTAACAACCTCCCCAGTCGCTTCAAACACTACTGACACAGTCCTCGTGCCAGTGCCATAACAGAGCAACAGTCCAAAATCCATCTAACGACGCGTAAGCATAGCAGCTGTCGCAGCAGCTAAGTCCGTTTACTTCAAACAAACAACGAACGACCTCCGCCAGACGCTTTGGAGACTACTGGCCATGTACCTTGTGCGGGCATCAGCGGTTTCAGTCTAGCAGAGGATCTAAGACGTGTGTCCATAGACAGATGTCAGAATATACAGCCCGACAGTGCCCTAAACGAGCGACAACCCGAAAGCCTTACACCATAACAAACCGGCGTTGCGCATATTTATATAGCAGCAGCTAAGTAGGCTTACCTAAATCAAGAAAAAACGTGAACCAGACGCTTGAAACAATTACCCGCGCGCAGTTCTATAAAAGTCCACGACTGTATCACTAGCGTACATGCTAGCGAAATATCAATGTCAGTCCCTAATAGGCTTTGGACATGCGGGACAGGAACCACCACCAGACACTAGCGTACATCAGCGACTTTAAACGAAGAATCTAAGTACCAGTGCAAAATCCCGCATAAGTAAGCTTATGGCTGACGCAGCAGCAGCTGAGAACGTAAAATTTAAATGTCTTCAAACCTCCACCCAGACGCTTTAAACACAACCCGAACAGTCCTGTAAGTCCCGTATCGTGAGCGTGCATCAGGGGCTTAATGGCCACGAGTGTCGGTACAGTCTCCTTGTAAATGTCACCAAGCAGCCCGGAGATGAATGAGACTGCTGGTCAGAGAGACCGGAAATGCCGTCATCGGGGCTTCTGGCCCACTCGGGATAAGAAGGATACTTTTGGGTTGAAGCACAGGCGGAAGGTATCGTCCACTGGACTAGGCTACTACTATCACAGAAAGACTACACGGTACGTCACTCACCTTCGAGTCTTCTGTGTTCTTGGAGTCGCTTCCTGGGGAAAAATATTGTTCAAGACGGTTTGCCTCTTCCTACAGTCTGTGTAAGGTCAAATAAATACAGTTGAATGATTGTTTGAACTATTATGTGCCTTTAGTTTTCAGCTTCCGTCCGCTGCAGGTTGTTTTTAAACCATCATTTGGACGAATGTGAGTGACGTACCTTGTAGTCTTTCTGTGATAGTAGTTGTCCAGTGGACGATACCTTCCGCCTGTGGTTGAAGTACCAGCCAGCTAGCTGGCAGGTTTATTGATACACTTCTGATATCGGAGAAAGACTTGGGTAAAAAGACGGGCAAGGATGCACCAAGACTCAGATTAGCCGAGACTGAGCAGGTTGATAGGGAAGTTGGAGAGATAGCAGCGGACGGATAAGGAAGTGCCAAGAATAAGATACGCCGAAGGTGAGAATATGCGTCGTAAAAGTACAAAGATGGAGAAATACCGTCCGGACAAGAAAGCGCCGAAACTAAGAACAGCTAAGGCCACACAAAAATATATAGTCTGTTTACGGTAACATAGGCAAAAATTAGGGTCGAGAGGTCGGGATTTATTTTGAAATTTTTTTTTCTCCAAAAAAACATATTTATTTTGCCAAAAAACAAAGCCTTTTTTTTCCTTTTGTTTTCCCCCTAAATGCAAAAAAAAAGTCTAGGGTTGCGCGAAAAAATAGGGTCGGTCGGGATACCGTAAACAGACTATTTTGTTGTTGTTGGCCTAAGCAGAAACGATCTGCGACAGTATTTTGAGTAGTAGAGTCTATGGAGAAATACCATATATGCAAAAAGTGCTCTTAGGATAGGCCATTGGAGGTTTGCAGTTATTATGATTTTCAATTTATATTTTTTCGTGAACTCCACGTGTTTTATATTGAGTTCGTTTAAGGAAGGCCGAGATAATAGGACAGTAGAAATAGTAAAACATAATTATACAGATGTGACCAATTACGCACGTGCCATGATTTTGATTAAACAGAAGAAGATAAAAAATAAGAAGAAAAGATAAAGAAGAAGAAAACGGGGAAAAAGGGAAATAAGAGACTGCAAAACTCAAATTAAGATCTGTTCTAACTCTCAAGTTACACAAAAATGTACATAGGCTTAGGCCTAAAAAAAAATAGGTGTGGTTACGGTAACCCGACCTACCCTATTTTTAGGGGCCGACCCTATAACTTTTCATTACATTTGTCAACAAAAAAACAAAAAACGAAAAAAAACCGAGTGCAGAAAACGCAATGAAAGCAAAATCGCCCGAGTCGCACACTTATTTCCCTGTCAAGTAGGTTTAATTTGTACACATTGGAAAAAAAAGTTTAAAAAAAAAAGTGATTGCCTACCTTCCTACCCTATTTTTTTGGCTATGTTACCGTAACCACACCTATTTTTTTTTTTGCCTTATATCCAAGACAAGTATTACTGATGCAGAAAAGGTAACTTACGTATAAAATATTAAAACTAGAATACATTTAGAAGTAATGTAGGATCGTTTGGCAAAAAAAGCTAATATATTGATAAGAAGTAAGTTATACAACACAAACAAATTTGACCCACTTCTTACCAAAGGGTTTGACCTACTTTTTCTGGCTAGTGCCAACGATAATAAGACGGTATTACAATTATCTACCACTTTTAGCCATTGTTGTGTAAGTACATGTGACCTCTCCTACCCCTGACCAATCAAAGCGATCAGAAAATACCTCTAAGCAGTGTAACAACATGATACATCTAACCCATTTACTGGTGATACACTTAACCTACAGATTCTGACTAATCAAAGCGATCAGAAAATACCTCTAAGCAGTGTAACAGCCTGATACATCTAACCCATTTACTGGTGATACACTTAACCTGTATATTCTGACCAATCACGGCGATGAAAAGTGTGCACATAAGTACATCCGATATTGTTAACAAATTGTTTTGCCGAAAGCAACAATTAGTGTCTGCTGTCCAGTGCTCCTTACGACTACTTTCATAAGTTCTGTTCATCGGGAGAAAAAGACGTTTTACTCAGCAAGTTATGTTTGCGTAACGGCACTGTATGCTCAAAGGCACACTCCTTCTCTAGTAAACAGTTCGGGTTACCACAAGTTTCCATCAGCCTGAACAGCTCGTTAGGACTAATTGATTTGACACGCTACATGCCAATTCATCACAACGGCAAAATATACTTCAAGGAAAGAATAGCACCCCAAAGCAGTATTTCCCTTTATAGCGGTGACAATAGCAAAAGGGAAACACGGGAGAAACGTTGTCAACTATCCTGTGGACCACCTCAGATCTGCCAAGGCTTTTACGTCGGACAAGAGTACATGTTTCGTTTAATTTGGATACGACTACTCCGTTGATCAAAGGCCAGAAGTGGTTTTTCAACGTATTATCACAGATACAGATAAGAAAAGCCCATTAGGACTATATAGACTTTCGGCTTTGGAAGCCATTTCCGCTCAGACACGGCAATTTCTGTTAGAAGGAATGTATCGCAAGACATAGCAGCGTCTTTCCGTCGTCATTAGCAAAAGGGAAAAGAAAGCGGGACCATACTGTGTAGTATACTGTGGCGTAAAACATTAGGTAATTTATTAAACCACGTCAGATCTGTCCAGGCAATTTAATAGGATAAAAGCGTCCTCATAGGCTTGGATAATTATATAAACAAATATAGCCTGCCTGCTTCCTGTATGGGCTGTTTTTGTTTTTCGTTTTGTTTTTGTTTTGTTTTTTCTTAACTACTTTCGAAGATTGACGTAACTGTCAGTCGGAAATCAGTTCCAACTATGGAGAGAGAAAAAACAACTAAGCACAGAAAGTTACAAGGCTGTAGCATTTTTGTATGTGTCCAACTGGAAGGATGCTCTTGTTCCATGAAAAAGCCTGGAGGGATATATATATTAATTCACAAAATGGTCCACAGGGAGAGATAGGTGTCTGTGGTGCACAAAGCCATTTCCATTTTCTTTCCTTTTTTGCTAATGATTGCACAGTGGAGAGATGCAGTCTTGCGTTTTTTATGCATTTCTGCAAGCAGAAATTGCAGTTACGCTGACATGGCTTGAAGTGCCTGGAGTCATATTGTCATAGTGTCTGTCGTATCCAAGTTTAAAGATGGGCCAGGGCCGGACCAAGTTCGTTTGAGGGGGGGGGGGGGGTTCCAACTGAAGACAGGGGTCCAAAGTCCACATTTTCTTTTCTCTGAGAGGTACATTGGATGGCCAGGGGGGGGGGGGGGGGGTCCGGAACCCCAGGAACCCACCCCCCCTCCCCCCCCCCCCCAGATCCGGCCCTGTGGGCTATATCCCCATGAAAACACATAGACAGATCTGAGGCGGTTTACATAATAGGTGCTTTAATTACCTCCTTCCTTTCCTTTTTGCTAATGTCAGCACACTGGATAGAAACTCCACGTGAGATTGCAGAGCAGTTTGTGTCATTAATGTTTATATGGAAGATGCCAATCTAATGCATAAAGAAGAGGAGGCTGTAGGCTGCGGATCATAAAACTTCAACGCCCAAACATGTCTTCCGGCTCCGCTTTTTGTCGATTTGAATTTTGTCAAACAAATGTATAGCTTCACTATGCTTTCATTGTCATGATCTCCATATATATTTACTATCAATTTAATGTGATATGATTAAGGCAGGCATGTTGTGATTCACTCAAGTTTGCTACCGAAGCGCAAAGCATGATTATTATTGAAATAATGTCATTAGTGAATCAGGACTTAACTTCTAAACGCCCGAAGTTTCCTGTTGCCATTTATTTTGGTTGTTGTTGCACGTTATGAAGTAGGCTTTTATAAATTCGATCCAAAAGCTTTTCCTTCATATAGTGTGCTATTATTCCAACCCGAAGGTCCATTCAAAAACAAAGTCATCAACAATGCTGATGTGATCAATATCCGTCGAGTGCAGTACAGTATATCAGCATCCTGCATTTTGTAAGGGAAAAACACATTATGAAGTAGATTGAATTCAAATGGATTTCTCCTGGCATAAGCCAGCTGCGAACGTCCTTTTGTAACACCTCGTTCTTTTCACAGAGACACAGAGAGAGAGAGAGAGAGAGAGAGAGAGAGAGAGAGAGAGAGAGAGAGATAGGGGGAGAGATAGAGAAATAGGGAGAGAGAGAGAGACGGAGACAGAGATACATAGACAGAAACATAGAGAGAGCGACAGAGAGAGAGAGAGAGAGAGAGAGAGAGAGAGAGAGAGAGAGAGAGAGAGGGGAGGGAGGGAGGGAGGGAGACAGAGACAGAGAGGGAAGGAGGGGCGGAGTGTGTGTGTGTGTGTGTGTGTGTGTGTGTGTGTGTGTGCATGCGTGCGTACATGCGTGCTTGCGTGTGTATGTATGTATATTTGTTATTCTGTCTGTCTGTCCGTTGGTCTATCTGTTTTTCTGTATCAATATTTCTCTGCCTGTTTTTGTCTGTCCATATGCCTCTCTGTCAGCGGCTGTTTCTCTGTATAGATTGTTTGATCTCTTCTCCAGCGGTGTATATTTTCCCTGACCCGAACTTCCTATCTATGCCATCCAAACGGAAATTCCAGTGAGCAACTAGAATAACTGTACAACACCCAAAACACGTTTTTCGCGTATGGAAGTCTGCAAATGCTTGCATGTTTAAAGGGTGCACACACACCCCGCGTTTGCTCATACCGACACCCATGATGCGATTACTACGCTGAGCATTCCAGATACCATGTACGCATCGGCACAAAAACGCGAAAGGTCAAAAGCAGATCGTTGCTCATAGCGGGGTTGCAATAATATGCCAGTCAGTCTTACGGCAAGAGAAACGGGGTAGCCGGGGTGTCCTTTGTTCGCCTGTTTGGGGAAGCGGGGGTGTGGGTATGTCTTACGAGTGATGCAAGCGGAAAAGATAGAACTTAGAACTTAGAAAAAAGAATGAAGAAAGACAGGTTGGTGTAAATGGGTGATTGCGGGGTACGATGAAGACGCAAAGGTCACATTAGGATAAAGAGATAACAGGAAGAAAAGAAAGAAAGACGTGGAGTTAACATAGAGAAGGGGGGGTAGAGAGAGAGAGAGAGAGAGAGAGAGAGAGAGAGAGAGAAGAGAGAGAGAGAGAGAGAGAGAGAGAGAGAGAGAGAGAGAGAGGGAGAGAGGGAGAGTGGGAGACAGAAACAGAGAGACACAGACGGACATGCAGCAAACAAAGATTCGAAGAACAACTAGTTAATCAGACTGACAGACAGACCAACAGACAGACCGACAGACCGACAAACACACACACACACACACACACACACACACACACACACACACACACACACACACACACACACACACACACACACACACACACTAAATCCCTATATACAACACCACAACACTACATATCACACGAACACAATATCTCACCTGTTCTAATGCAGCGACGGGCACAGTAAGCCCAATACCCAAGTCAGCAGCAGCCAGGCTGGCAATGTAAATGTTCTTGCACTTGCGGACACTTTTTCGCAAAACAAACATTGTCAAAATTGTACTGTTCGCCACCAAAGTCACGACAGCTAAGGACAGTAACACCACCAGAACTCCCCACACTGTGAAAAAATGGCCCAAGGTGGCCAGCTCTGCTTTCCTCTGACCGTTGAAGGTCGTCGTCGTCGTCGTCGACACCATGGCGATGATAGTGTCGTCGTTGTTGTAGTTGTGGTGCTGTTCTTGGTGGTGGTGGTTGGTCAGGACGGTGATGAGGTCTGGTATAGGTGGGAAGAATGTTGTCGTTGTCGTCGTTGTTGTTGGCGATGGTGGAGTTGGAGGTGGTGGTGGTGGTGGTGATGATGGTGGTGCAAGACCCCCACCCAAGATGAGCTCTTCCCCCCATGGTAGTGGGGTAACGCTCATCCTGTGACGACGAAGCCAATGATGACGGTGATGGTGGTGAAGAACTTTCATCGACATCTGTCTGGTATTGCTTCTGTCAACGACTGTGGTGAAGGCAACAAATATCTCGTTGAAAAGCCATCAACCTTGACACAGCAAAAGCTGATCGAACGCTGTCCTGTAATATCTTAGCGTCTCGGGAAACACTTCGATCTTTATACTGCTCAATTGTTAATAATCCTCCTGCAAAATCCAACAAACAAAACGTGCCCTCAGCCATAGTTGCAGCAGCTGTCCCATCTTGGGAAATACCTAGCAGCTTCGATGAAAAATTACAAATCACTCTGAAATTGTCAATATGTCAAGAAATGCCAAAATATAGTTTCTTTTTCAGACAAGTCCGGGTTTTTTCCCCTGGCTTAATGTCAAAAAGTTCCACTTCACAACTCAAATTGTTTTTAGAAAAAAATCACGCTAGACAGAAACAAAACTCTGTAAGCAATAAGGCTTCAGTTTCTTCCTCTCAGATCATTTCAGTTTCTTCTTCACAAAATGACGCTAGACTGACACACAATTTTGCAGAGCTTCAGATTTGTCCGCAGTCTGCTCTCCCTTCTCCCCTATCTTCTCTCTGTCTCCGGCGGCGAAATTCAGGGAAAGAGAGACAGAGAAGGAGTAATGAGAGCGTTGCACTTCGCCGCACACTGCTGGAAACTCCGGAAACTGCTAGCCCTGAGTCGATCGAAGAGGGCGAGTGCGATTACCGTCCTTGAGTTAGATGTCGCGCGGAATTGATGTTATTGATAAAGCTGGTCACATATGTCACTGCAAAAGAAGAGGTAAATAAGAAGAATGCGTGTGTATTCGGCGAAATAAGAAGATCTTATTGCAGATGATAAAAAAGAGCGGAGTGGATTTTACAGAACAAGCCCTGTGGAAATAAAGAGTCCTTGGATGAAGACCGGTTGTCTCTAAAGGTATTGATTAACAGTTGGACTGTGACAGCCACTGTGTCTGATGCAGTCTTTACGCACCGCTGAGTGATTACAGATATGACTCAGTCACTGGGGTGATGTCACCTGTACCGGCGAATGTTTTCGAGTCGTAGTCTTAAACTTTCAGAGCTAGTTTCGAGTGCAATGGGGTCAGTGTATGACACTATTTGTGCACTGAACGCTTTCTGCATTCTATTTCAGAACAACAATGTTCGATGTAAAACAAATTTAGAACATATTTTTCTCGCGTGATCATGAGTTGCAAACTTTGTGTTCTTAAAATGATTAAATCACGAACGGGTTTTACATTTATTTCACTACGGGGGGGATATTTTTAGATAATTCCCAATTTCCACTGACGTGACTTCTTTTACACAGATGACTGAGTCCGCGAGTCGGGTTTCAGGTTTGACGTGTGAAAATAATACAGTTCCACTTTCGGACGAACGATTTAAATATGATTAAATTCACACGACTGGCTAAAGCTTCACAAAGTATGTAGCCTACTCCAAGAGGAGTTCAATTCTCCACGCGATGGGTTACGTATAACTTGATTAATGTTGAGTCCTACTGATCAATATAAACTTCAATGATTGAACAGTGCAGTGTCGAATGTTCACAGGATTAATGCCCTATGCGCGTGAAGCTTTCAGAGTCAATCTTATAAAACGCACTGAACGAGTAGATTGTATACTGACCAAATTCAACAAACAGATCGTCCGGGTTTTTTTTTGTAGGACAAAGCTTTCTCATAGACAGTAAGTACACTCAAACTGGAGTGTAATTATCAGAACAGTGTTCTGCCCACAGTGGTACGTCCACAATGCCAGTGTCAGATTTACTGCGGTTATAGGATGGCATCTAGCTAGGGGCAGGTACGCTAGTTTCCCTGCAAGTGTCCACCTTCCAGGGAGAGAGCGCTAGATTTAAAGAGGTATTTGGAGGAGACGTGAGGTCAATTATTCCTCCCCACAATCCTTGATTCTCCGCTCACGGCTAGCTAAGCTTTGCTCAGTGACGCGCGGTCACACCCTATACTTTCTGCACAGTGCTTTCAGATTTACACAGAGGTCTGTCAGGTGGGTCCCAATGCCCAGACCGCTTGCACGAATCTTTTTGGAGATTTATTTGGCAGTGTATCAGACAGGTTCCAATGTCCGCACCAGTTACACGATGCCTTTTTAAAGATTTATTCGGTGGTGTATCAAAGAGGTTCTCATCTAATGTCAAGGCAAATTTCCAGGCAGATTGCCTTTGAAGATTTACTAGCGGAATGTCGGATAATGTACTAATGAACAATACGTTAGCAGTCTTCCGACGTCGTAAGACACGCAGCGCTGTTTTCTCCGCTGTTATTACCAGAGTCCTACTTTTAGGACGATGCCTCTCGCAATGAAGTACAGGGGTAGGAGGCAGCACGGGGATTGAGGAGGTGTCAGATAGTTCATTATGTTCAAGAGGCTGTTCCGCCAACTTCTGTAATCTCTCCACTCACACAAAAAACACTCTCCACTGTCTCATCACAGAGAGTCCTACTTACAGGATAACAATGCTTTCACGTTTACTGCAACGTGGTCAGTGCATATATAGGTTCTTGCCGTAATGACCAGGCCAGTTGTCCTCCCCCTCTCGAACAGTTTTTTTAATCACGTCACAGAAACTCTCTGGGTTCGCTGTCCTCGCCGTCGACAGAATGACAAGTGGTCGTTTTCTCGTCGATCCTGACACAGAAAGCCTAGGGATAAGAGGAGTACGCTCCCGTCTCAGCACGTGATGTACGGCGTGGTGGAACGAGACTGATAGAGAGCTAGAGATGTCCGTAGGAGTAAGTGGTTGTGTCACTGAATGAGGATCGAAGCCGCGAGTTCAACAGAACCCTTTTAACCTATGATTACATTTATCATGCGCAGGCAATGACTGACAAAAGAAATTCCTGCTGAGTTTGTAATTTCCAGATTGTCTTGAAAGTTTTAGAAGTTTTCAGTGGGTTTTCTTTTCTTGCGATGATCACAGAACAACTTATAGTTTAGTGTACTGGGGCAAAAGTGTTGCAATGAATTTGTCTGCTTCGGCTTCTTCTATTTCTGCTAAAGTTGTGTCTTCTTTGTAATGGAGGATGTTATTCTTAGCATACCAAGTTGTCCAATACAAACGTTCACACACAACCAAAAATAGTTTGACAGCTTTCGCTTTTTTTGCAAAACCACACAGGTAGACAAAACAGAATTCACAGGTACGAAGAAAATCAGTTCAGTAGTTACGAACCGCATGAAACACCTGAGCTTCCAAGATTCTTCTGCCAGGTACTGATCCTCTCCACAAGTGATAAGACTTGACACCTCAGGCTCAAGATTTCTGGCACTTTACAAATCCCTCGCCGACATTTTATATCTACCGCTCCGACCCGAAGCACGGCCGTCACTTGCCGCAGCGAATGTCGGAACGTGGCAATCGAGCACAGCCTCGGTGGGGAAACTGACAAGCAGAGAAGGCTGTCTCATCGATCAAGAAAAGAACAAAAAGTGAACTACAAAAAAACCAGCCAAGCTAGGGTATGCTTGCTCTCTCTCTCTCTCTCGCTCATCATCATTTCTTGATGGACTTTAAGTCGTGTTGCAAGGTCCTGAATATAGCTCGAATGAGTACAGAATTCGATTCTCTTCTTCGCTTTTCGTGGGAATGACCGTTTTTTTGCCGCAGCGCCGAAGAAGCTGCCGTGTGCGGTGTGCGCGAGAGAGAGAGCTTGGTTGCTCGCGCACTGCACCAGGCGCGGCGCGGTTTGCTTGTGTGCGTATAAACTGTTACGTACGAGTTAAATATCAGCCAAATATTAATAATGGCCGCCATTTGCATTTCATATTTTCAAAATATCTACTTCCTCTAGCAGATAATCAAAACCAAAGATACCTACACGGGTACAAAAGGATATAGATCAGCTGTGGCGGTGATACCTTCCTCACTGCCAGGTTCCAGTTAGTCACAGTATGTACCACATCGGAAAAAACTAATGACTTCATTCATTAGTGACTATCAGGTGTTTGATCCAGTTATACAAAGTGAGCCTTATATCAAAAGAAATTACAAAGTCTTCGGAACACAACGGTATCAAAATCAAGAGAACTGGTCACTTTGAGAACTTCGTTACAGTTTACTTGACCTTCACCTTAAGACCAGAGACCAAGCATGTCACGATCGACAAGAAGTTTTTCAAATTAATAACGTTCACACAGAAAAAGCACAAGGCTGCAGCGTTTGAGTAAAAAAAAAAACCCATCGTTTCATTAATATCAAAGCATTACCACTCACAAATGTCAAAATGTTGTATTGTAAAGAAAGAAAACAAACATTTTTTTTGGAGGAATGAAGTCCGACATGCAATGTAAGTAAATTCCCATTTACCTGACGCTGGTACCTCACCAGATTGACTAATACTTACCCTACCTGGTTTTGGACACTTTTTTGTGTGTGAGCCTAGATGTACGTGAAGGGTTGATCGTTACGTTTATTTGTGTTAGCCATCTTCCTCAGGTAAAAGTTATTTTTCACCACGGTCGTCAGTATGTTAAATGTTCATGACAATACGCTATCGAGACAGTGTGTGTGTGTGTGTGTGTGTGTGTGTGTGTGTGTGTGTGTGTGTGTGTGTGTGCGTGCGTGTGTGTGCGTGCGTGTGCGTGCGCGTGCGTGCGTGCGTACGTGAGTGCGTGCGCGTGTGTGTTCGTATATGTGCGTGGGCGCGTGCGTGTGTGTGCGTGCGCGCGTGTGTATGCGTGTGTGCGTGCGTGCTTGCGCGTGCGTGCGTGCGTGTGTGTGTGCGTGTGTGACAGACACGCAGACAGAGCGATACAGAGAAGTGGTCAGCTGAGACACGGAAAGAGTTACAGGTGTATTTTAGTTAATCCATGCGATTGAACATCGATGACGCACAGCAAGCTTGAGATTTCATTCAAAGCAGATAATACTAATCGTGTGCAACGTCACAGAAGATAATGTGAAACTCAGGAAATAAAAAAAACCCTATATTTCGTCAGTAAATAATCTGTTCATGACAATACACTAATGAGACAGTGTGTGTGTGTGTGTGTGTGTGTGTGTGTGTGTGTGTGTGTGTGTGTGTGTGTGTCTGTGCGTGTGTGCGTGCGTGCGTGCGTGCGTGCGCGTGCGTGTGTGTGTGTCTGTGTGTGTGTGTTTGTGTGCGTGTTTGTGTGCGTGTGTGTGCGTGCGTGCGTGCGTGCGTGCGTGTGTGTGTGCGCGTAAGTGCGTGCGTGCGTGCGTGTGTTTGTGTGCGTGCGCGCGTGTGTGTGTGTGTGTGTGTGTGTGTGTGTGTGTGTGTGTGTGTGTGTGTGTGTGTGTGTGTGTGTGTGTGTGTGACAGAGATACAGATGCCGTCAGAGACACGGAAAGCATTTTAGGTAACGTGGTTTAATCCATGCACAGCAAGCTTGAGATTTAATTAAAATCAGATAATAATAATCGTGTTCAACGTCAAAAAAAATTTGTGGAAATTCAGGAAATCCGAAATTGAAATTCAGGAAATCCTTAAAAAAAAATAATTCGCTTGATTAAAACTGAGTTAAGACTATCGTGTTCAACGCCAGAGAAGATAATGTGAAATTCAGGAAATCCGACAAATAACAATATTTCGCTGGATTAAAACTGAGTTAAGACTATTGTGTAAGTATTAATCAAGAAAATGATAAATAAAAAGTTCAATTAAGCTGATAACTGTGTATGCACGTGTCACGCTTACATGGTTCACGCACGTGCGCGCACGGATAGATACCCACAGAAGTACACGCACACACACACACACATACATACACATATATACAAACACACACACACACACACACACACACACTCACACACACACGCACAGACACACACACACACACACGCACACATGCACACATGCACGCACAAACACACACACAAATACACACACACTCACACACACACACACACTTACACACACACACATACACACACACAAACACACACACACACACACACACACACACACACACTAACACACACACACGCACACACACCATTTACTCAAAAAATACTCACAAACACACACACACACACACACGCACACACACACACACACACACAGACACACACAGACACACACCCGCACATTGACCACAGCATAATTAACACATTTCTTACCGATACCATGTGGGTAATAAGTTTCATTCATACAACCTCGTTGTGCAGAGTGACGAAGTTGATCGAGTGCTTCTCCAGTAGCATTCACTGACCACAGCAATTGCACTCAAAAGCTGTCGACATGTCGGCAGTTATTTCCAGACCGTAAACATGATCCTGCGAAGAGGAAAGGCTCAATTGGCAATTGGTATGAATATTCATACACCTCAAAAGACGCGAGGACCGGATATGAGGTTTTGCCACCATGATCTCCCCGTGCGACAAGGGCAAAAAATGGTTTCTGACGTCATTGGAGAGAGAACTTTACATATGACAAAAACGGTAGTTTCTTTTGAATGTTTCATGCGGGAACAAGGGAAAACCCACACACGCATACATATATTTGTTCAAAGAGAGATGCAGCTACAGAGACAGAAATATACAATATTGCGAGAGAAGCAATGAAAATGTGTCTATATGAAACACCGCCTTTCATGGCTCGTAAGAAGAATGACCCCTACAGCGATCAGCATTTTATAACGTCATTGATAACAAGGTCAACAAAACTGACTAATATGAATACAGATTTGATTTTTCGAGAAAACCTTGCTTTTGATAAATTAATGTTGGGGAGTGTCTGTGTTGTAGGTTCTATTGTACAACTGATGTAAGATAGATTTGTTTGCTGAATATGGTAGAGCAAATGATGGGCTTTACACTCATATAACTTACACTACACGGTCTCATCACAAACATCTCCACGTAAACATATCTGTCTAGGTGTGTGTTTTTATGACGGCCAGTGTAGAATAGCAAACGCTTTAGTCAAATTGCACCAGATTGCACTTTTTAGCTTCCATGGAAAAAGAAGTATCTGGATGCCTGGGGTGGGGTGATGCCCCCAAACCTCTCTATAAAAAATGTTGCGCTTCGCACCTTCGACTTTGTCCCATAAAACGTTGGTTGAGGGGGTCAAATAACCTATTGGGTCTTTTTCTCCCAGGCTGAACCCTTAACATATGTCACATGAACCAAGGTTGATCCACATTTTTCGTTATGCTACTCTTGCACTGTGCCGAATTGCCCTTGCGAATAGAATCCGCCAATAATTCGTAATGATCGGGACATGGTCGCATGACATTCGTAAATGTTCTTAACCATTCGGCACCATTCGTCTCTTATTTGGAACATAGCAACATGTTCCTAATATTCGCAAGGAAGTCATATTCTTAACTTTTTCAGAACGTACTCGTAAGTATTCCCAAGATATTTGAAATAATCGCAATGTATTCGTAACGCTCGCAAGGCATTTTCAACCATTCGTTATGCCTGTCTTACACTGTGCCGAATATCCTTGCGAACATTCGTAAACTACGCAATGTATTCGTAACGCTCGCAAGGCATTTGCAACCATTCGTTATGCCTGTCTTATTACACTGTGCCGAATATCCTTGCGAATATGAACACGTTGTATTCGGCTACAAAACGAGACCAATGGACTTGAAAAATATTGACCATTCGAAGCTTTACGAATCCTTGCAAATGTCTTACGAATGGTTGCGAGTGCTTGCGAATGTCTACCGATCAATGCGAATGCATACGAATCCATATACACATTTATTGCGAATTTCTTGCGAATGTCCTACGTATGGTTGCGAGTGCTTGCGAATGTGTAACGATCATTGCGAATGCCTTGCGAGCGCTACGAATACTTTAACGATGATTACGAATGGCTTGCGAATACTTACGAATACGTTGCGAACAAGGGAAGTATATGCCTTCATTGCGAATATTAGGAGCATGTTGCTAATATTCGCAACAAGAGACGAATGGTGGCGAATGGTTAAGAACATTTACGAATTTCTTGCGACCATGTCCCGATCATTGCGAATTATTGGCGATTTCTATTCACAAGGGCAATTCGGCACAGTGTAAGAGTAGCATAACGAACAATGCGAATTGCATAATCGCTTTATTCGTCAAATGTTTGCAAGCACTCGCAACACTCGCAAGGCCACTCGCAACGTTCGTAATACATCCGCAAGAAATTCGTATATGGATTTGTATGCATTCGCAATGATCGGTAGAAATTCGCAAGCACTCGCAACCATTCGTAAGACATTCGCAAGGATTCGTAAGGCTTCGAATTTTCAACATTTGTTCCTGTCCATTCGTCTCTTTTTTTTGACGAATACAACATGTTCATATTCGCAAGGATATTCGGCACAGTGTAAGACAGGCATTACAAAACACACTTTAACGTCGAAATTATCAAGGTCTGTCCGCCAGACAAACACTCGTTATTTGTCTAGATGTGATCCTCATCACAATGCAGCCAGGGTAATTATTGTTCTGCCATTTAGCACGTGTTGTTCGTTAGATGTCTGGTAATTGGTGTTGGGTTGAACATAATTGCGGCGCTTTGTAAAATCCTTAGATGGCCATCCCTGGCTTTGTGCCCTTGCAAATAATGGAATTGAGCCGTACATTGCGAGACATCTTGATGTACTGTACAGTGCTTTTACAGCTCCAGGGTGATTTAACCCAAAGAGACGAAGGAGGCGGTAAGGGGGGTTGGTGGGGGGGGGGGGGGGTAGAAAAGAATAAGAACAACAACAAGAAGATCATTAAAAAAAAACCACAAGAACAAGAACAAAAATAGCAAAAAGACGAAGAGGACGGAGAAATGAAAACAGACACACAGACAGAATCAAACAACAAGAATGGTATGGGTAATTGGAACTTTTATTATAGACAAAACAACACGTTGAATTTACCAGTACGTCGACCCAACGGTCTTTGAAGCAGACAGAGAAACCTGTGGGTCAACGTACCTGTAAATATGCCGTTTTTATATTTAGTCAAGTTTTGACTAAATGTTTTAACATAGAGGGGGGAATCGAGACGAGGGTCGTGGTGTATGTGTGTGTGTGCGTGTGCGTGTGTCTGTGTGTCTGTGTGTCTGTGTGTCTGTGTGTGTCTGTGTGCGTGTGTATGTGTGTCAGTGTGTGTGTGTGTCTGTCTGTCTGTGTGTGTGTGTAGAGCGCTTCAGACTAAACTACTGGGCCGATCTTTATGAAATTTGACATGTGAGTTCCTGGGTATGATATCCCCGGACGTTTTTTTATTCTAAATTTTGGAACGTTGGCAGTCTTTCTGTTTTTGGATTTTAGACACACGGACAGAAGAACAGACGAACGGACAGACACACGGACAGAAGAACAGACGAACGGACAGACACACGGACAGAAGAACAGACGAACGGACAGACACACGGACAGAAGAACAGACACACGGACAGAAGAACAGACGAACGGACAGACACACGGACAGAAGAACAGACGAACGGACAGACAGACGGACAGAAGAACAGACGAACGGACAGACAGACGGATAGGACAATTGTGTTTGACGTTAGTTTAATCAAAAAAGCCTAAACACAAAAGGAAACAAAGAGAGAAAAAAACAACGCAGCTACAATTAAGATACCGAAGACAAATGGAACGGAAGAATGTATTTAAACTGTCAACTCCAATCGGCTAACACATATATTTGTTCGGAGATTTTAAGACTCTCTCTCTCTCTCTCTCTCTCTCTCTCTCTCTCTCTCTCTCTCTCTCTCTCTCTCTCTCTCTCTCTCTCTCTCTCTCTCTCTTCTCTCTCTCTCTCTCTCTCTCTCTCTCTCTCTCTCTCTCTCGCTCTCGTGTGTGTGTGTGTGTGTGTGTGTGTGTGTGTGTGTGTGCGTGCTAGCGTGCGTGTGTGTGTGTGTGCGTGTGTGCGTGTGTGTGTGTGTGTGTGTGTGTGTGTATACATGTATGCTTCCGCTTGTTCCGTTGTCTTCTGCCTGCGCATCTCTGTTTTCGTCTTTGTGTATGTCCTGTTCATCTCGATGTCTGTGTCCATGTACACTCTTCTATATTGCTGGCTAACCGTCTTGGTATTTGATAAAACCTAAGTTCTTCATCAAGAAAAATTAAAAGCAAACAGCTGCATACAGAAAATAATGTAACAAACAACAGCATGTTTAGACACAGCAGGAACAAACACAAGCAAAATACAAGTGTCAACGAAATGAAAACGAAGAAAAAAAGTGAACCTTGATTCATCCTAGAGTGAAAAAAACACCAGTGTGTGTGCTCTTACGAAATCGGGTTCGTTTTAAGTGCACATGGGCAATTAAGAGGCAGAAAATAGCCGAAGCAATTACTGGAAGGATTATGACACAGATGAACAGGCAACATTTAATTTTGTTTTAATAATTATGTCTTTTTATGAGGGTTAATAAGGAGGCTCGCTTGAAAGCAAATTACGTGCCAAGGAAAGTTAAGCCGGTTTTTATATTCGATGCATTGCACTCTTGACAATACTTGAACGCATGTGCACTGGCTGCTACTGGTTATTGACACTGCAGAGAATGATGAGTAAGAAGTAATCGGCAAATACAATGTAAATCTTATATTCTGACTTCAAAGAATCGTTTTGGTATCTCCTTGAATCAAAATGTGGTACTGTACTGTTAATGATCCTTCTATGTTAAACGTTCACGCTCACACTCACGCGCACGCGCTCAAACACACACCAGCACGCACACGCACACATACACATACACATACACAAACACACCCACACACACACACACACACACACACACACACACACACACACACAAACACACACACACACGCGCACACACACACACACACGCACAAGCAGGCAAACACAAACGCGCGCACATATCTTTAAATAAAACAGTTCTCCATCAAGAGTATCCATGCTACCAATGTTAACAATTAGCGTGTTCACTGTGATGATGATGTAGATGACGATGACGATGATGATGATGATGATGATGATGATGATGATGATGATGGTGATGATGATGATGATGATGATGATGAACCAGAAAAAACAGATTGCATCGTCACAGATGTGAGAGGGGGGGGGGGGTATGGGGGCGGTGCGTATAACAAAGGCAGGCAGGGCCACAGATGCTTGCTGAGTCTTTGAAACAGTAGACCTCGCATATGACCCACACTAGAATGAATACCCGCTTCGCCGGGTAGCCGGCTTCGCCGGGAAGAAGTACTTAGAGCCGTACGCCGGCTTCGCCGGGTCCGAACTATGGACCCGCCAAGCTTAGGTCCCTCCCAGATTCGTGGAATGGGAACAGCACGAAAATGATTCAGTGGCCATAATGCCATTCCTGACCATATCGAGTCCCATCCTTGTCGACGAATGTAACCGTGTTAATCACCTTTGGAGGCGAACTCCACTCAAACAGGACTGAGCAAGTTATGGCTTCTCAACGGAAGGCCAGTACATAAATTTACACAAAAGCCGCCAGACCACATCACAAACAGAACTGAAGAATGCACAGGTGTTGCTTACATAGAGACACACACACTTACACACACACACACACAAACACAGAGAAGCCGTATCTATAGAGAGATAGATGACAGTGTATTTTTCGCGTGGCTATAAATTGATTCGACCTTTGCACTTTTACAGTGAGGATAATTTACGGGTCCAATTTACGTTCTGTACACTGCGTTGACCTTCTAAAAATAGGTAACAGTAACAGAACGCCGGGAATATCCGAAGACGCTCAGCGCAGTGGACAGCGCAGTGTAGTAACTTACAACTGAACGGGAAAGCCACACGAAGGAAGGGAGATAAACGCCAAACACTGGAGAAGATAAGGAAGAGTTACTTATAATGGTGAAATGAACCCAAAAACGAAAATGAGTTCAGCGCTGCGCGCTGAGAGCACGTGTTGAAATATCTCATCGATGATATTGTGTCCGGGGTGTAGCTGAATACGGTGTCCAAATTTGAAAAAGATCCACCGAGAACTTTGGCGTTGTGATGTGGTGTAGCGGCTATGGTGTGTCGGTATGGGGGCCCGGGTAAGCTGAGGTGGAACCAAAATAGCTGAGGTGGAACCAAAATCGGTTCCGCGCTGCGCGCTGAGAGCACGTGTTGAAATATCTCATCGACCAGGTTGTGTCCAGGGTGTACCTGAATATGATCACCAAATTTGAAACAGATCCATCGAGAACCTTGGCCGCGCATCGCGCACAGACACACAGACAGACAGACAGACAGACACTAGTCGTATATATATATAGATACCTGCTTATTTTGTTGGCCAGTCCGGGTAGAGATTGCCCCAGTAATATCATAACCCAAAGAACATAAGCACGTTTGTTTAGATAAGGGTAAACGGGTTAAGCAGGTGAACCCTTTTGCTCTTTTGTGTGGTGTGATTACCTCCATGGCACGAACCCTCTGTGGAGTTTCTATTTCCCTCTGGTCGTGTTCAGATCTTCCATTTTTTTCGTTTCGTACTGCATTTGAGGGGTTCTACGTAAGTTCTCGGTAGTTGGGTTGTTATTTGCTAGACTTTCGATGGTTGACTATACTCGTTTTTGTATTTAAACAAAAATCAGTCTCTACTCTTTTAAGAGGCAGAGAATTGAGTTGAATCTTTGTTAACTCACTTGTTGGTGTTTGTTTGTTGATGTACTTTGTTCAGTTGCTTGATTGAGGTGGCTGTTGCTATTTGTATCTGTCCTTGCTTAGCTTTGTGTTGTGCTGATTGTCTTTTGTGTGGTTTGTTTTGCTTTCATGGCACGATCCCTCTGTGGAGTTCTTTCTTTCCTTTGGTCGTGTTCATGTCTTCCTTCGTTATCTGCATACGAGGGACGATCGGGGCGTTTTTGGCAGTTGCTATGTTTTTTCTTATCATGTGAAGTTAGACTTTAAATGTCTAACAGCTAGTCTATCCTTTTTTGAATTTTTAAGCCTCTTCTCTTCTGATGAGCAGACAATAGACGAATTCCGAAAATAACTCTGTCGGGTTTGTATGGGTTGTGAAAGAGTGAATACCCTTGCCTTTACTCGGACAAACATTGTAGGGGCCAATCACTAGCGAGGGGTGTGTCGGACACACGTGGAAACGAGCACGTGTGAAGTTGTTTGTCAGAGAAAAAGCAAGGGCATTCACTCTTTCACTATTTATACAAACCCGAAGGAGTTTATTTTTCCTCCGAAAACGTCTTTTGAGCTTGGGTTCCCCTTTTCTTTCGTGCGCGACCCCGATGACAAGAAAGCTTTGTGGACTGTCTGTATTGTCCATTCGTCGTGTTCATAAATTCTTTTTTTCTTCCACATATATACGAGATATGCTCATTAAGTTTACGGCGATTATGTTGCTCCGTATCTTCTTGATATTGGCTTGCGATTTCTTGCCCTAATAAACGAAAGGGTCACATTTTCCCAAAATAACGATTCAGCCTTCAAAACTCCTTAACATAGAGAATAGAGATTTGGACCAATTTACATTACCAGAAAAGGTCAAACTGAGACATGAGGAATATATCGTGCTGTTCGTGTCGAGCGTACTCTCAATAAACATGGGTGCCAGAGCTTATTATTCACTGTAATCGCGTGTCTTCACAGATTAGTCGTGTGTGTTATTTTTGCTTCATGTTTTTCAAAGGAGAGCAACTCTTCCACAGTAAAGCAAAACCCCGAGTCAATTAACCTAAAAATTATAATGAACGGAAGTCACCTTGGAAAGCGCCAAATGTGTTGAAAAGAGCTCACTGTCTTGAAATCAGTACAGCTCCACACCAGCAGCCTGCATATTATTATGCTCGTTCAATCTGAACTTCTGTGCTTCCTTTCTGTCGGTCAGAAAACAGGGATGTACGTTTTCATTTTTATTCTATTTTCGTTTTGGTTCCTTTGAGAGGCAAGAGATCGAAGGGAAGGAGAACGTGTGAAAAGAGTATCCGCAGCTGCTGTACTGTTATTAATGTGTGTGTATTTGGTATTTGTATTTCTTCGTTTCTTTGTTTGTTTCTTGCTTTCTTTTTCTTGTTCTTGTTTTGTTTGATTTCTTCCTTTCTTTCTTTCTTAATTTCTTTCTTTCCTTTTTTTTAACATTTAGTCAAGTTTTGACTAAATGTTTTAACATAGAGGGGGAATCGAGACGAGGGTCGTGGTGTATGTGTGTGTGTGCGTGTGTGTATGCGTGTGTGTGTGTGTGTGTGTGTGTGTGTGTGTGTGTCTGTCTGTGTGTGTGTGTGTGTGTGTGTGTGTGTGTGTAGAGCGATTCAGAGTAAACTACTGGACCGATCTTTGTGAAATGTTACATGAGAGTTCCTGGGTATGATTTCGATAATTTTCTTTGATGACGTCATATCCGGCTTTTTGTAAAAGTTGAGGCGGCACTGTCACACCCTCATTTTTCAATCAAATTGATTGACATTTTTGTAAAGCAATCTTCGACGAAGGCCGGACTTTGGTATTGCATTTCAGCTTGGTGGCTAAAAAATTAATTAATGACTTTGGTCATTAAAAATCTGAAAATTGTAATTAAAATTTGTTTTTTATAAAACGATCCAAAATTACGTTCATCGTATTTTTCATCATTGTCTGATTCCAAAAACATATAAATATGTTATATTCGGATTAAACACAAGCTCTGTAAATTAAAAATATAAAAATTATGATCAAAATTAAATTTCCGAAATCGATTTAAAAACAATTTCATCTTATTCCTTGTTGGTTCCTGATTCCAAAAACATATAGATATGATATGTTTGGATTAAAAACACGCTCAGAAAGTTATAACGAAGAGAGGTACAGAAAAGCGTGCTGATGCAGCACAGCGAAACCACTACCGCGCTAAATAGGCTCGTCAGTTCCACTGCGTTTTTCACGAGCGGCGAACCACGGTCATTGTGAAAAAATGCAGTTCTGTGAGTTCCACAGCTTGACTAAATGTAGTAATTTCGCCTTACGCGACTTGTTTTCTTTCTGTTTTTCTTCCTTTCTTTCTTTCTTTCTTTCTTCCTTCCTTTCTTTCTTTCTTTCTTTCTTTCACGTTATTTGTTCTTCATTTCTTTCCCTAATATTTCTCTTCTTCGCTTTTTCTGGCTTAATTCCTTTTCATTCTTTCTTTGTTTATTCATTTCGTTCTTTCTTTCATATACACTGGGGATGCAGGTTGACCAAGCACTTTTTTCTTTTCTTGTTATATGTTCGTTGTACTCTAATTCTCAACATATGCGGTATACAGAAACATGGTTGCAATATATACCTGCACTATTGTAGAACCTTTTCAAGTACAATGTCGTCTGCTCAGAGCGAATGTTCACGAGAAGAAAAACAAAAAAATCTTTTTAACAGTACAGGAATTTATTGGACAGTCCGGCCGTTTCGAACAGATAAACATGTAAAGTGAAAGCACAATCGATACGTCTACTTGTCTCTCTCTCTCTCTCTCTCTCTCTCTCTCTCTCTCTCTCTCTCTCTCTCTCTCTCTCTCTCTCTCTCTCTCTCTTTCTCTCTCTCTCTCTCTCTCTCTCTCTCTCTCTCTCTCCGTCTCTCTCTCTCACTCTCCCCCTCTCTCTCACTCTCCCCCTCCCTCCCTCCCTCTCTCCCTCTCTATCTCTTACTCGCTAATACCATAAACATTATATATGTATTCTTAAGCGGATTTTTGTTCTGATGTACAATTTTCATTCAATTTTCTTTTCATGTTTGCTTGCTTTTCATTTAAACTGTACAATAGCCGCCATTTATATGTACTTTCTAGAAAACTGTAAACACCACTATAAGCATTATGCTTGTTGTTGTTTACTCAACATGCGTTTTTTGTAAATAATGCACAAACGTTGAATAAAACAGTTTAAACCAAGAAAAACAAGTCGCGTAAGGTGAAAATACAACATTTAGTCAAGCTCAGTCGAACTCACAGAATGAAACTGAACGCATTGCATTTTTTCCGCAAGACCGTACACTCGTAGCATTGTCTGTCCACCGCTCGTGGCAAAAGCAGTGAAATTAACAATCCAGAAAAGCGCGGTAGCGGTTGCGCTGAGGAGGATAGCACGCTTTTCTATATCTCTATTCTTTTTAACTTTCTGAACGTGTTTTTAATACAAACATATCATATATATATATGTTTTTGGAATCAGGAACGGACAAGAAATAAGATGAAATTGTTTTTAAATCGAATTTGGACATTAATCATAATTTTTATATCTTTAATTTTCAGAGCTTGTTTTTAATCCGAATATAACATATTTATATGTTTTTGGAATCAGAAAATGATGAAGAATAAGGTAAACGTAGTTTTGGATCGT
>NC_090245.1:21322256-21329756 GCF_037325665.1 Littorina saxatilis
GGTCAAAATGAGTTCGGCTCATTCTCTCCCTGACAGGATGCCTTGAGTTTCCTTGTCTAGAAAGGAAACCGATTTTTTTTTCTTTTACATATTTAGAGCTTTTTTTAATGTAATATAGCTATTCTTATGAATACGTGGGGGAATTCGGGGGCTGTGATTGGATGGTCTCTTCCGATCATCAAAGCATAATGGTACGGAAGTCGGCCATTTTTCTCAATATCCAAAAGCATATTGTCAATAACAAAGACGCATGGTTCCGGTTTACCCATCTGTACCACGCGGCGATGTTTCTATCGACAACAGCATTTACTGACAACTTAAAATTCTTCTCGGGAATGTTTTTCAGCTTTACAAATGTCGATAGCATACCCTTTTCTGCTAACTTCCCGATGAAACAGGACTAAACCAATTATTTTTTGTCCCTAAGCACAACAAAATGCCCAAAGTCGAAAGATGTAGTACAAACAGGGGAGTAAAACGGAACAGCCGTTTTTGTGTGCCTGTGTGAGCTCAGTTGCCGACTAACACAAACTCAGTTTCGCATTCGGCTTTTCTTATCTCGTAACTCCACACTAAATACCCCACTTCCCCCCTGAAGTATTGATGTACAACCCATGGCACTAACATTCATGTAGTCGTTTATAACTTAGGTTGAGAAGTTCGCTTCATGACGAGACAAGTATTAATGCCATTCACCCAAACTGAAAACTTCTTGCCGTCTGCTCGCGTTGTACGGATTAGCTGTTCTCTTCTCCTCCCCTTGTTGCATCCTAGTTCTTCAGTTGTTTCTAGTTTTCCGTTGATGTTGTGTTTTGGTCTTCTTCACAAGTAGTCTTGTTCAAAATGAAAAAAACTCAAACTTCTTTTTGTTGTATACGAATGAACTAATAAAAAGCTGTTTAACAGCTGTGTTGTCAAATCAAGTTTTTGTCCAAAGTCAGTGTGGCGCCTGCGCAAAACTAATGCGCATAAGAAACGGCGTCTGCTATCAAAACCTGAGATCAACGCATCGACTCAAAAACTGTCATTTTGTAAGTTTGGAACAACAAATCAAGGTCAGAACAGCTATATAATCGCTATTGTGTTTTCAGCGTAGCAATAGGGTCCGATATTTAGACTCGAACAAGTATAATGCGACTCGTCTTCGACTCGTCGCATTATACTTGTCTCGTCACAAATATCGGACCCTATTGCTACGCTGATAACACAATAGCTGGTATTATTGATATAAACAGATTCGCGATCGTCGATAATGATTTTTCATGGTGTTGTGTAATTTTCAAATTACAAAGGAATTTTTTGTAAGACAGTTTCAAGGGAGCTATTTTTTTGCGGCTGTTTTTACTGTGCAAACAACTCTAAATATGGCAAAAGTGTCACGTGATAATCAACCGTTTGGTTTCGGCGTTCGCTGAAGCAGACGATTTTTTCTGTAGTGATGCAACCATATAATATTACGGTCTCCTTCCGGCAGCAGTCCCAAAATTTCGACTTGTTTTGACCTTAGAACGATGTCTTTATCATAACTGTGAAGAACAGAACGGAGATCCCTGTCGAAGTTGGCCAATCTGCAATCATTTTCGTCTCGCGAACACTGATCTCAAAATAATTTAGATCAGTGCTCGCGAAAAACATATGGGAGATAACTCTGTATTCCTAGTTTTGATAGATTCGCGTAAGACTGTCGCGTCCGGTCAGGGAGAGAATGAGCCGAACTCATTTTGACCTGAGTTCAGGATGCATTTCCATAACAGCACGGCGTTAGCATTTCAAGCGTAGCAGTAGAAGATCTTTGTTTCAAGCAACAGAGTAGAAACCACAAACCGACCACCATTGACAAAAAAACCAAAAAAACCAAAATATCAAAGTGGCGGATTTAGGGGGAGGGGGCTAAGGGAGCCCTGCCCCCCCCCCCCCCCCCCCCCCCCCCCCCCTCAGGGGAAAAGAGAGAGAGAGAGAGAGAGAGAGAAAGAGAGAGAGAGAGAGAGAGAGAGAGAGAGAGAGAGAGAGAGAGAGAAAGAGAGAGAGAGAGAGATGATTAAATGACAGTTTCTGAGCTCAGGTGGCCCTAGATTGCAGCATTTTGTTTCCTTGAAAACTAAAATTCCGGGGACCCCCCAGCATGTTCGGGCGCTTCGCGCCCTCAATTAGGGCGCTTTGCGCCCTCATATCAGGCGCTTCGCGCCTTCAAGTTTGTGCAAAAAAGTTTGGGTGGGCCCCCCTTCCTTAGGATCCCGGATCCGCCCTTGTATCATCATCACCAACACCAACATCAATTCAAAGCAAACTTTTTCCCCACAAGAACCAGGAAGTAGTTCTGTAAGACGGGCTCTTTAGCCAGAAATCTCACACGCGCATCTGTTGTTTTCTGGGAAGGAATTACAAGCTATCAATTATTTGGACGACATCCGGAATGCTGTCCTGGCCTTCCAGGAAAGTCCCGGGACCACAGGTTGGAATCAGGTTTTTTTTTCTCAGGAACTTCGCTTGACAGTGACACAATGATGTCTGCATGGCGCACGATCTTGTAGAGTAGTTAGTTCGGAAGAATATTTTTTGTGTACATTTAGTAGAGTTTTGGCTTCTAATTGATTTCAGGTAGACTAGGAATCGTGACGTACGTGTGTGTGTGTGTGTATGTGTGTGTGCTGTTGTGCGTGTGCGTGTGTGTGTGTCAGTGTGTGCGTGCGTGCATGCGCGCGTGTGTGCGTGCGTGCGTGCGTGCGTGCGTGCGTGCGTGAACGTGTGTGTGTGTGTGTAGAGCGATTCCCAGAACAATTCTGGACTGATCTTCGTGAATCTCTCTCTCGATCTGTCTATCTCGCTCGCTCAATCTCGCGCAATGTCTCTCTATCTCTCTCTCTCTCTCGTTCTCTCTCTTTCTCTTTCTCTCTCTCTCTCTCTCTCTCTCTCTCTCTCTCTCTCAAACACACACACACACACACACACACACACACACACACACACACACACACACACACACACACACACACACATACATACACACACACACACGCGCGCGCGCGCGCGCGTGCGCGCGTACCTTTAAGGTACAGAGTCGCACAAAAGTTATATTTAGTGCACAAACGATTATGATCCAAAACTAGGCCGTATTTTCAATTTGCAGCTGACATCCAAAACGGGTGTTTATTTCCGATGAAACACGTCAGCAAGTCACCGCTGTGGTCACTGCTCCCACAGTCAACAGCCTCAAGAGTAAGCCGTAGACTGGACGCACACTGGCTAAATCGTCTTTCAAAATATAACCCAGATTGCCAGATCGTGACATAGAGGCTTCTTTTATTTTTACACCGCCGAGCATTGCCACCTTTTTGTGTATTTATTTTTCATCAACTTTGGAACGGTGAACAGGCCCTGAAGGCCTCAACCACTGATTAAGTCAAAAATCAAAAATAAACTGTGCCAGCCAACAAAAAACTTAAAATAAAAACAATTAACGACTTATATTTCAAGCAAACCTTTTTTTTTTTTTTGCGCGACGAATATTATCCGCGTAAGTGACGCTAAAACTAAAAGCAATCTACAGCGAAATGATTAAGTTTGAAGCTTGACTAACAACGTCCACGTAAGTGAATTTTTCAAAGCATATTTTGAGTACTACTGGTACATGGGTGGCCGAGTGGTAACGCACTTGCGCTCGGAAGCGAGAGGTTGCGAGTTCGACCCTGGGTCAGGGCGTTAGCAATTTTCTCCCCCCTTTCCTAACCTAGGTGGTGGGTTCAAGTGCTTGTCTTTCGGATGAGACGAAAAACCGAGATCCCTTCGTGTACACTACATTGGGGTGTGCACGTTAAAGATCCCACGATTGACAAAAGGGTCTTTCCTGGCAAAATTGTATAGGCATAGATAAAAAATGTCCACCAAAATACCCGTGTGACTTGGAATAATAGGCCGTGAAAAGTAGGATATGCGCCGAAATGGCTGCGATCTGCTGGTCGATGTGAATGCGTGATGTATTGTGTAAAAAATTCCATCTCACACGGCATAAATAGATCCCTGCGCCTTGAGTCCGAGTCTGGAGATACGCGCGCGATATAAGACTTCATATAATAATACTACTAATAACATAGTGTTCAGTTTTGAAGATCAAAAGTGGGGAGCATCACTCAACGCCTGAATTTTGCGCTGGTAACTAATTAATTTCCTGTTTGCTCTCTCAGGGCTGAGCACTCTTTTTTTTCAAGAGGGATTAAGGAGTAAAAATAAACGACTCGGCAGAGATTCGAACCAAGGACATCGAAATTTCGAGGCCGATTTCCAATAACTACTCCAACTCCGTGTGTGTGTTTTGAAAAACTATGAAAAATGTATAATTTTGTTATATGCTTCGGTGGAATTATAATTCATTCACACTATCGTCAAAAATGCCTTTAAAATTTGCCGTTATTTTGCACACATGTTTGAAGGAATTGCAGTACATGTTTACGCCGCCATGCTACACGCGGCGCCGCGCCATGTGATGGCCGTGATGTCTCTATTTACAACATGCAAATACAGTTGAGTTTTTTAAACTGTAATTAAATCACTCCAAAACTCTGTGCAGTTACAAACAGCTATCAAAGAAATAGTTATGTTCACTTCTGAGCAATAGACGGATAGAGGTATAAAATAAATGCTGTTTCAAGAATAGCTTAAAGGCATATGTACGCGCTCCCGTGTTTACAAAGTGTAGTTTGCCCATAATCGATGTCAAACGCACCATAAGACCATGTAATGACGATATGTCGCCATGCGCGGACCATATACATGCATTACAGCTTGTTTTAGAGTCTCAAAAACTTTGGATGTAAACAAAGACGCGGAGTTATTTCCCTTGCGTCAACGCTACCTCTGTTGGCAAATCTATAAATAGGACGATCCAGATCAAAATGAAAATTAACATATCTCAACATTGAAGGGGTCCTAGACGAATACGAATACTTTATTATCTCATACAGAGAAATTTCAGTGTGGTGCACATTAAAAGACAAAACAAATAATAAGACAACAGATAAAAATACCATACAATATTTTGCAGGGAACTTAATTTAGCATGTCTCCAGCTGTTGGTAAAGCAATTAGCGTGTATAGTCATCGAGTACATATGGCTTTAAACTAAAATCATCGTTTTTTTCATTGATTTTCACAAATGACGCAGTAGCCCAGTGCTTCTGGACTCCAGGACCTGCCCCGAAATCTCAAGTTCCTGCATTCGAGTCTCTGTCGAGGCGTTAATTTTTTTCCCTCAATCCCTCTTGAAAATAAAGTATACGCATGCAATGAAAGAGCAAACAGGAAGTTACCAGCGCAAAAGTCAAGCGTTGAATAAGAATAAGAATAAGAATAAGAATACTTTATTATCTCATAGAGAAATTCAGGCGTGGCACATAACAATAATACAAACAGGACATTGTTTTTACATAAGACATATAGCACTATATAACAGGGCAGGTTATAAACACACCTCCCACATACCTTTCTGGCCATTCCTTGCATTGTGCTTACGCATTCAGTCATGAACACATCCATGTCTCACTTACACATCGCACACATGGACATTCTTACACGCTCAACTTACCCATTCACACATGGACATTCGACCACGCTCCACTTACACATTCTTATACGCTCCACTTACACATTCACACATGGGCATTCTTATATGCTCCACTTACACATTCCCACATGGACATTCGACTACGCCCACTTACACATTCCCACATGGACATCTTTAAAGCACTGCGCTTACATATTCTCGCACACCTACGCGTATAACGGACTATGGCTAAACATCATTGCAAAAAATCATAGCATACAATATATCACAGAAAAAATACGGACGTACATAAAACCAATACATACATGTACATTACTACTGATTGCACTGGCAGAAGAGGGGCTGAGTCGGGTATGTGGATGTGTTTACATGTTGCCAAGGGTGATGGATTTGGGGATGAAGCTGTTTTGCAGCCTGAGTGTCCTAGCTTTGTGCGTGCGAAGTCTACGGCCAGAGGGAAGGAGTTCATAGAGGTGGGCAAGGACATGGGACCTATCTGAAGCTATCCGCCTACTCTTTCTCACCACACGCTTTTCATACAGGGACTCCACACTTGCTTGCTGCCTGCCAATCACCTTGCTACTGAATGAAGCTGTCAAAGGTCATGCGTGGAATGTAGGTAGGTTGAGTTTCAGGCCGACTTCGCAGTACAGACTTTGTACAGGATTCTCAGCCCTATCTTATCAAACTCCTATCCCTGGATAGTCATAGATAGACCACAGCTTTAACCAACTTCTTGATTAGCGTTCATGCTCTTGTTGTTGTATTCTACGACCCTGAGTCTTTTTTACATTTAGTCAAGTTTTGACTAAATGTTTTAACGTAGAGGGGGGAATCGAGACGAGGGTCGTGGTGTATGTGCGTGTGTCTGTGTGTGTGTCTGTGTGTCTGTGTGTGTGTGTAGAGCGATTCAGACTAAACTACTGGACCGATCTTTATGAAATTTGACATGAGAGTTCCTGGGTATGAAATCCCCATACGTTTTTTTCATTTTTTGGATAAATGTCTTTGATGACGTCATATCCGGCTTTTCGTGAAAGTTGAGGCGGCACTGTCACACCCTCATTTTTCAACCAAATTGGTTGAAATTTTGGTCAAGTAATCTTCGACGAAGCCCGGGGTTCGGTATTGCATTTCAGCTTGGTGGCTTAAAAATTAATTAATGACTTTGGTCATTAAAAATCTGAAAATTGTAAAAAAAAATAAAAATTTATAAAACGATCCAAATTTACGTTTATCTTATTCTCCATCATTTGCTGATTCCAAAAACATATAAATATGTTATATTCGGATTAAAAACAAGCTCTGAAAATTAAATATATAAAAATTATTATCAAAATTAAATTGTCCAAATCAATTTAAAAACACTTTCATCTTATTCCTTGTCGGTTCCTGATTCCAAAAACATATAGATATGATATGTTTGGATTAAAAACACGCTCAGAAAGTTAAAACAAATAGAGGTACAGAAAAGCGTGCTATCCTTCTTAGCGCAACTACTACCCCGCTCTTCTTGTCAATTTCACTGCCTTTGCCATGAGCGGTGGACTGACGATGCTACGAGTATACGCTCTTGCTGAAAAATGGCAGCTACTTGACTAAATATTGTATTTTCGCCTTACGCGACTTGTTTACATTTAGTCAAGTTTTGACTAAATGTTTTAACGTAGAGGGGGGAATCGAGACGAGGGTCGTGGTGTATGTGCGTGTGTGTGTGTGTCTGTGTGTCTGTGTGTGTGTGTGTGTGTGTGTGTGTGTGTGTGTGTCTGTCTGTGTGTGTGTGTAGAGCGATTCAGACTAAACTACTGGACCGATCTTTATGAAATTTGACATGAGAGTTCCTGGGTATGAAATCCCCGAACAGTTTTTTCATTTTTTGGATAAATGTCTTTGATGACGTCATATCCGGCTTTTCGTGAAAGTTGAGGCGGCACTGTCACGCC
>NC_090245.1:21334756-21337256 GCF_037325665.1 Littorina saxatilis
CACAGAAAGCTGATTTTAAGCCCCCCCCCCCCCCCCCCCCAAAAAAAAAGTCTGTTTACGGTAACATAGGCAAAAAAAATAGGGTCGGTAGATTTTTTGTTTTTTGCTTTTGTTATTTTTTTTTCTTAAAAAAACCCCATTTTTTAAGTTATTTTGCCAAAAAACACACTTTTTTCCAAAAAAAATTAATGCCAAAAACAAGTCTAGGGTCGCGCGAAAAAAATAGGGTCGGTCGGGATACCGTAAACAGACTATTTTTTATTTTTTTTGCCTAAGTGTCCAAGTTGACGGAAGGGGTTATTCTTTGTAAAATCCTGGAGAGACCAGCTTGGGATGGTGAGCCGAATCGTTGTAAGACTTTGCCTTTAGCTGAATCGTTGTAAGACTTTGCCTTTAGCTGAATCGTTGTAAGACTTTGCCTTTAGCCGAATCGTTGTAAGACTTTGCCTTTAGCCGAATCGTTGTAAGACTTTGGCTTTAGCCGAATCGTTGTAAGACTTTGCCTTTAGCCGAATCGTTGTAAGACTTTGCCTTAAGCTGAATCGTTGTAAGACTTTGCCTTTAGCCGAATCGTTGTAAGACTTTGGCTTTAGCCGAATCGCTGTATTCTTTGCCGGTAGTCGAATCGTTGTAAGACTTTGCCTTTAGCCGAGTCGTAAGACTTTGCCGGTAGCCGAATCGTTGTAAGACTTTGCCGGTAGCCGAATCGTTGTAAGACTTTGCCGGTAGCCGAATCGTTGTAAGACTTTGCCTTTAGCTGAATCGTTGTAAGACTTTGCCTTTAGCCGAATCGTTGTAAAATTTGCCGGTAGCCGAATCGTTGTAAGACTTTGCCTTTAGCTCATTTGGGGCGGATTCTGATGTACCCCTGCAGTATATATCTGGCTTGCAACAGGCTGGGATAATGTAGGTAAACACAAAAATTGATTTGCCACAAGATGGATATCAATTATAAATAGTACTAGATGTTGAGGTTTTGTGAATTCAACTCATTTTTTTTAGCAAACAAAAACAATATATTTATGATACGCGCATTCAACGTCTAGTAACGTGGACATAAGCCCAACGTAGGAGAGATATAGAAAGAGAAAGGGGGGGTGAGAGTGAGGGCAGAGAGAGAGAGAGAGAGAGAGAGAGAGAGAGAGAGAGAGAGAGAGAGAGAGAGAGAGAGAGAGAGAGAGAGAGAGAGAGAGGACGGGAGTTAGGGAGAGATATGAAACTTTATTTATTGTCCAAGGATAGAGGTTTAAGGCTAAAAATATTAGATAGAGAGAGAAAAAAAAATAAGAGAGAAGGAGTGAGGGGGAAATGACGAGAGATAAAGAAAGAGAGAGAAACAGAGAAAGAGAGAGACAGAGGAACAGAGAAAGAGAGAGACAGAGAAAGAGAGAGAGACAGAGACAGAGACAGAGACAGAGACAGAGAAGTCCATGAGGAAATGAAACTCTAAAAAAAGCCTGCCTATATAAAAACCACTGATATGATGTCCGAACATAAAAAAGGACAACATGATTGTAAACATCTAATTTGTTTGTTTCTTTTCATCACAGCGCATTTACACAAATGAGCAAAAGTCTAGAAGAGATGTTTGACAAACCATTAAACGCTAAACGCTGGGAAGCGGGTCAATACACTATATCAACACAGAACAGTGGACATTCAATACTGCAATGCCAAAATCAGCATTGATATTTGCACAAGTAGCTCAATAAAAGTGTATTCGTTTCGTTCTAAAACAGTCATATCCGGGTTTAAACTACTGCGCAATTCCCGAGCTCACTTAAGTATCATGTAATCACATAAGCTAAGCAGAAAAAAACCAGGTAAATATGCAGCTATTATTGCAGCTGTGACGCGCAAGGATAGTTAAATACCGGACATAATTTAATACCTACTGGAGTCCTAAAACAACAAAGACATTTCTTCTCACGAAAGAGGAAAAAAGTACACCAACATTTCTAGCAAACACAAAATAAATGTCAGCGAACAGGCAACTCGGAAATTGCGTCATGAGTAGCGGCTGTTACCTTCCATTTGTTTAGTTTTAAAATGGATTACTTTATGTTTGTTTGTTGTTTGTCCGGAACAGCTTTCTCGGCATTATTTCAGAGAAGCTCCTTTGAGACAACAAGTCGTGTCTGTAGAGAAGTGTTTTAACCGTCTTTTTCCCTCCAGGCATATTGTGACTTTATTGCTGTTTGCGTCGTGATGGATGCACGACCCCAAAGGACACAATTGCCCTGACTGATCAAACTCTGCCAATGGTGCATGCTCGTTTTGGTTTTATTATGTGTGTGTGTGTGTGTGTGTGTTTGTGTGTGTGTGTGTGTGTGTGTGTGTGCGCGTATGTATGCGTGTGAAAGCGTGTGAGTATGTGCGTGTGCGTGCGTGCGTGCGTGCGTGCGTGCGTGTGTGTATGTGTGTCTGCGTGTGTGTGTGTGTATGTGTGTGTGTGTGTGTGTGTGTGTGGATAGTTTTGAGTATATTTCTATTTTAAAGA
>NC_090245.1:21342256-21374756 GCF_037325665.1 Littorina saxatilis
TCAAAAACAATATTCGCATTGAACGTTGATCATCATTTCAGAAGGGCAGAAGAGTGGCAATCATCGTTGAGATGTCGGTTGGCATTATGGATGTTCAACAGGATGTTTATTTCTGTTAGGCCAAACAAAAATATATGTTGGTTTAGGGTAACGTGACCAAAAAAGATTGAGTCGGAAGGTCGGCTCTTTTTTTATTTTTTTTATTTGGTCGAATTTAAAAGAGGTTACTTCCCTTAGTCTCGGTATGGTTCGCAAAATGTGCCATAAGTTGTTTTTTTGTTTTTGTTGTAAGAAATGAAAAAAGTTTTAGGGTCTGCGGGAAAACAATAGGGTCGGTCGGGTTACCCTAACCCAACATATATTTTTGTTTGGCCTAATGTGTTGAACCTAGGATTTGCTAAAATAAGCATAATGCTTGAGTACTGATCCTAAATGTGAAATATTGTTCATAATGATGTCAAGATATAAAAATTGTATACATGTTTTGGGGACCAACAGGATGTTAACGTTTGGAAATAAACTTGACAAAACAAGTATGCACTGCCTCACCCTTTCTCGTAAAAATAAAGAATTCACGTGCTGGAGGTGGCTGGGGGGGGTCATTCTTGGGGTGGATGGGGGAAGTGAGAGACACACGGGTTGTCCTTCCAGGTATTTTCACAGAGCTATGCCACCTAGCGGACTGTTAAACCTTAATCTCGCACTTGATCAACTCTACTTGGGTGAGAACAGGCCGTAAATAAAGCAACGATTAACTTCTGAAGGAGTATAGTTGCTTGTATTCGATACGTGTATAGCTAATAAATACATCACGTTGAAGACTCCAAGACAAGCACACGCGTAGAGGTTATATGTCAGACATCACGTTCAAAGTCAGTGACTACTCACTCATGACACACATAAAGTCTTTGACCCACAGGGGTATTCTTGTTTTGCGGTAAAGTTCGTCGTATACTCAAGCGCACGCACAAAGGTTACACAGGTCGAACAACGCATTTCAGCAGCGATGGTTTTTTTCTGAGAATATTGATTTGAATAAAAATTGCAAGATTATGTTACCATTAGATTGTTGAACACTAACTTCGTGAGAGTATGGTGCTTGTTAATAGGGATACTTACGTGTTCGTAAATCGTGTAACAAGCCAAAGTAAACTTTAAAACAAACAATACAGAAATTGAATAAAATTCTATTTGAAAAATATGTTTTACAATCATAAATTACACCTTTAGTACGTGTATATGACGTTGTAACTTTGTCAGACCGAACGTTCTCATTATTCAAGTAATAAGAGCGACCACCCATACTCGCATTTTGCAAACAGTTTCGCTATGCTAATCATGCAAGCAAACAAAAATAATCAAAATATACCAGGAGACAATCGACCAAACAATAAAGAGAAAGACAGCTATTCTGTATTGCTCAAAATAGCAAACATGCAGTGCACAATCTGGTTTATTTGGACCTGCATTTGCAATTCATAGGGTTATAGAAGATAACATCTGCAATTAATCTTTATTCATACCGACTTGTTGAAGTTTGGCAGTGGGGCAGCATTGTCTGCGTGTGGAAGGGGGGGGGGCAGCAGTGTCTGCGTGTGGAAGGGGGGGCAGCAGTGTCTGCGTGTGAAAGGGGGGGGGGGGCAGCAGTGTCTGTGTGTGGAAGGGGGAGTGTTCAGTTATCAATCGATCAATTGTAAATCAGTGGGGGGGGGGGGGGGCAGCAGTGTCTGCGTGTGGAAGGGGGGGAGCAGTGTCTGTGTGTGGAAGGTGGGGGCAGGAGTTTCTGTGTGTGGAAGGGGAGAGCAGGAGTGTCTGCGTGTGGAAGTGGGGAGGCGGCAGTGTCTGCGTGTGGAAGGGGCGGCAAGAGTGTCTGCGTGTGGAAGATGGGGCAGCAGTGTCTGCGTGTGGAAGGGGGGAGTGTCTGCGTGTGGAAGAGGGGGCAGCAGTGTCTGCGTGTGGAAGGGGTGGTGCAGCAGTGTCTGCGTGTGGAAGGGGGTGGGGGGCAGGAGTGTCTGCGTGTGGAAGGGGGTCATGTTAACCCGTGATTTGTAAAAATGTAAAAATATTTTACAAATCACGTCGAACCTAAAACCGCGATTTGTAAAAATGTAAAAATGGAAAAATATCGCATTCCACAAAGCAATGCATGCCTTTTATTATTATTATTTTTCTTGTTTAGAGCCTCTACGCTGAGTGGTGGGGGTGGTTTTAGTTCCACATCCCATTTTGGTGCAATCCCATTTTGCCGCCGTCCCATTTTTTGCCCCATCCCATTTTCGCGACATTTCACAAGCCAAACGTCATTTTACTAACATGTCATAACAATAGCGCGACATCCCATTTTGACACCATATCCCATTTGGCCGCCATGCCGTTTCACCGCATTTCATTTCGCCCCCATCCCATTGTCGCGACATTTCATAAGCCAAGCGTCATTTTACTACCGTGTCATAACAATTGCGCGACATCCCATTTTGACACCATCCCATTTGGCCGCCATCCCATTTTTTATTTATTCTTCTTGCCAAGCCTCACTATACTACTATACTACGTTATTCAACTAGGAAGACATTCCGTTTTCGCCAAATCCCAATTTTGCCACAATCCAAAATGTCGCGAAATAGGGATGGCGGCGAAATGGGATGACGGCAAAACGGCATGGCGACAAAATGGAATGTGGCGCTAGTGGTATGACACGGTGGTAAAATGACACTTGGCCTGTGAAATGTCGCGAAAATGGGATGGGGGCAAAATGGGATAACGGCGAAACGGGATTGCGCCAAAATGGGATGTGGGGCTAATGGTACACGACATGGTGGTAACATGACACTTGGCCTGTAAAATGTCGCGAAAATGGGATGGGGGCGAAATGGGCTAACGGCGAAACGGGATTGCGCCAACATGGGATGTGGAGCTAATGGTACATGATATGGTGGTAAAATGACACTTGGCCTGAGAAATGTCGCCAAAATGGGATGGGGGCGAATTGGGATAACGGCGAAACGGGCCGGGACTAATAGATCCCTTGCCTTTGGGGTAGTGCGACTCTGTCACTGCTAGCTTTCCACTGGGAAGAAGCGACCGGAATTTCCCAACAATGGGACATCCTAGTAATGAAAAAAAAAAAAAAAATTCTTAAAATTAACAGAGTCGCGCTACCCCAAAAGTCAAGGGATTTCGTTTTTGTCCCTTGTAGACTTTGGAGATCACAAGAAAATATCGGGCGCGCCCCGTGATTTGTAACAATTTTTACATTTTTACAAATCACGGGTTAACAGGGCAGGACTGTATGCGTGTGGAAGGGGAAGGGACAGGAGTGTCTGCGTGTGGAAGTGGGGAGGCGGCAGTGTCTGCGTGTGGAAAGGGCGGCAAGAGTGTCTGCGTGTGGAAAAGGGGGGGGCATGAGTGTCTGCGTGAGGAAGGGGGGAGGAGTGTCTGCGTGTGGAAGGGGGGGGGAAGCAGTGTCTGCGTGTGGAAGGGGGGCAGCAGTGTCTGCGTGTGGAAGGGGGGGCAGCAGTGTCTGTGTGTGTATGGGGGGGCAGCAGTGTCTGCGTGTGGAAGGGGGGGGGCAGCAGTGTCTGCGTTTGGAAGGGGGGGCAGCAGTGTCTGCGTGTGGAAGGGGGGACAGCTGTGTCTGCGTGTGAAAGGGGGGCAGCAGTGTCTGCGTGTGGAAGGGGGGGGGGCAGCAGTGTCTGCGTGTGGAAGGGGGGGGGAGCAGTGTCTGCGTGTGGAAGGGGGGGGGGGGCAGCAGTGTCTGCGTGTGGAAGGGGGGGGGCAGCAGTGTCTGCGTGTGGAAGGGGGGCAGCAGTGTCTGCGTGTGGAAGGGGGGGGCAGCAGTGTCTGCGTGAGAAAGGGGGGGCAGCAGTGTCTGCGTGTGGAAGAGGCGGCAAGAGTGTCTGCGTGTGGAAGGGGGGGGCGGGGGGGCAGCAGTGTCTGCGTGTGGAAGGGGGGGCAGCAGTGTCTGCGTGTGGAAGGTGGGGGCAGGAGTTTCTGCGTGTGGAAGGGGGGAGCAGGAATGTCTGCGTGTGGAAGTGGGGAGGCGGCAGTGTCTGCGTGTGGAAAGGGCGGCAAGAGTGTCTGCGTGTGGAAGATGGGGCAGCTGTGTCTGCGTGTGGAAGGGGGGAGTGTCTGCGTGTGGAAGAGGGGGAAGCAGTGTCTGCGTGTGGAAGGGAGGGGGCAGGAGTGTCTGTGTGTGGAAGAGGGGGCAGCAGTGTCTGCGTGTGGAAGGGGTGGTGCAGCAGTGTCTGCGAGTGGAAGGGGGTGGGGGGCAGGAGTGTCTGCGTGTGGAAGGGGGGCAGGACTGTATGCGTGTGGAAGGGGGAGGGACAGGAGTGTCTGCGTGTGGAATGGGGGCAGCAGTGTCTGCGTGTGGAAGGGGGGGGGCAGCAGTGTCTGCGTGTGGAAGGGGGGGGGGCAGGTGTGTTTGCGTGTGGAAAAGGGGGGGGCAGGAGTGTCTGCGTGAGGAAGGGGGGAGGAGTGTCTGCGTGTGGAAGGGGGGGGGGTTGCAAAGCATCAATGCTATTCATACACGATTGGTATTCGATACGTGTATAGCTCATAAATACATCACGTTGAAGACTCCAAGACAAGCACACGCGTAGAGGTTATAATTATGCCAGACAACGCGTTCAAAGTCAGTGACTACTCACTCATGACACATGAGAATTGCTTAATTTCGCCCAACAGCGTAGTTTCGACAAATACCTAACCAACCAAAGGCTACTGGACACAGCAAAGTGTTCAGTTATCAATCGATCAGTTGTAAATCAGTGGGGGGGGGGGGGGCAGCAGTGTCTGCGTGTGGAAGGTGGGGGCAGGAGTTTTTTGCGTGTGGAAGGGGGGAGCAGGAGTGTCTGCGTGTGGAAGGGGGAGGCGGGAGTGTCTGCGTGTGGAAGGGGCGGCAAGAGTGTCTGCGTGTGGAAGAGGGGGCAGCAGTGTCTGCGTGTGGAAGAGGGGGCAGCAGTGTCTGCGTGTGGAACGGGTGGGGGCGGCAAGAGTGTCTGCGTGTGGAAGATGCAGCAGTGTCTGCGTGTGGAAGGGGGGAGTGTCTGTGTGTGGAAGAGGGGGCAGCAGTGTCTGCGTGTGGAAGGGGGGGGGGGGCAGTAGTGTCTGCGTGTGTAAGAGGGGGAAGCAGTGTCTGCGTATGGAAGGGGTGGTGCTGCAGTGTCTGCGTGTGGAACGGGTGGGGGGGGGCAGGAGTGTCTGCGTGTGGAAGGGGGGCAGGAGTGTCTGCGTGTGGAAGGGGGGGACAGGAGTGTCTGCGTGTGGAAGGGGGGCAGCAGTGTCTGCGTGTGGAAGGTGGGCAGCAGTGTCTGCGTGTGGAAGGGGGGGGCAGCAGTGTCTGCGTGTGGAGGGGGAGCAGGTGTGTTTGCGTGTGGAAAGGGGGGGGGCAGGAGTGTCTGCGTGAGGAAGGGGGAAGGAGTGTCTGCGTGTGGAAGGGGGGGGGGGGCAAAGCATCAATGCTATTCATACACGATTGGTTATCCCAATCCCGGCAAAACACGAGAATTGCTAAATTTCGCCCAACAGCGTAGTTTAGACGAATAACTAACCAACCAAAGGCTACTGGACACAGCAAAGTGTTCAGTTATCAATCGAACAGTTGTAAAAAATCAGTGGTAAGAATACGTACCTGGGTATAGCTGCTCATATAATAATATATATATATATATGTGTGTGTGTGTGTGTGTGTGTGTGTGTGTGTGTGTGTGTGTGTGTGTGTGTGTGTGTGTGTGTCTGTGTGTGTCTGTGTATGGCTGTGGCTGTGCGGCTGTGTGACTATATGACTATGATTGTGGCTGTCTGTCTGTCTGTCTGTCTGTCTGTCTGTCTGTCTGTCTGTCTGTCTGTCTGTCTGTCTGTCTGTCTGTCTGTCTGTCTGTCTGTCTGTCTGTCTGTCTGTAATTAAGCCTATGTCTTTCCTTATCTGTGACTGTGTTATATGTCTGTCTGTCTGTCTGACTGTATGTCTGTCTGATTTTTCTTTCTTGGTTTTGTTATTGGAGTTGTGTAATGACCGGCCCGATGGTAAAACAAAGTTGCATGCTGTTGCTGCTGTAGATTGTGTGTGTATATTGCCTGCCCGATTTCTTTCTTTTTCAGTATACCTTGTATCCACGATTAAGAATTTCTGTTCGTCTAATACCTTCTGGGGCCAACTTGTCCACATCTTTACCTAATCTCTTCCGGGAAACTGAACACACGAACGTCTCCCCGTTATCGATTCCGTTCTGTTTCAACAGACAGCGATCTGGATTTCTTCTCGTTTCGGACGAGTAATGCATGTTTTAAAGCCAGACAAATCCCCCTCTAGAATATTACAAAGATTATTTTTTGTCTTTTTCTTTTCTTATGCGATAAAACGTTTGGGGTTCTGTGCACCAGACATGCATATAATACTGTTCATAGACAGGTAAAGTTTGAAACGGGAACAGGAAGGATTGCGTAATGGGGGGGGGGGGGTAAGGAGCAATAGACATGTTCCAAAAATAACTCAGTTCAGGATTTGTTTACGCTGTGGCAAGCAACGACACGCTGCCGACCAAGGAAGGCAGGTGATCAAAGCGATCACATCGAATAATGAGCTCCGACATGTGTTACTAGATGAATACCCGCTTCGCCGGGTACGGCTTCGCCGGGAAGAAGTTGAGCCGAATACCCTGCTGCGCCGGGGACCAGGCTTTGCCGGGTGTACGCCGGCTTTGCCGGCGCACCGCACGAAGGAAGGGAGATAAACGCCCAAAACACTGGAGAAGAGTAATACCCGGCTTCGCCGGGACAGTGACCTTCTAAAAATAGTATAACGCGAATATGGATTGAGCGTTGTCGACAGTGACCTTCTAAAAATAGAAACGGGAATATGGATTGACGCCACACGAAGGAAGGTAGATAAACGCTGAAAACACTGGAGAAGATAAGGAAGAGTTACTGGGAATGGATCCAGAGAAAAACCAAAATCGGTTCAGCGCTGCGCGCTGAGAGCACGTGTTGAAATATCTCATCGACCAGGTTGTGTCCGGGGTGTACCTGAATATGGCCACCGAATTTGAAAGAGATCCATCGAAAACTTTGGCCGTGCATCGCGGACACACACACACACACACACACACACACACACACACACACACACACACACACACACACACACACACACAAACACACACACACACACACAAGTCGTATATATATATAGATGCCGTGTCCGCTCGATATAATGTTGCTGATTGTTTGTGTTTTTGTCTTCAAAGATGTTGTACAGTACATTGGAGCTTTTGGTCTGACAATCTCCGGAGCACGCACACACACACACACACACACACACACACACACACACATATATATATATATACACACACGCACACCCACACAAACACAGACCAAATAGCATTCGAAAACCAACTCAGGAAAGTGCAGCTTGCATTTTCTCTCGAAAAAAGGGTCATGTGTGACGAACGCAAAACGATACCACATGTATACTTGATGTACGACGGACAGAAGCAAAAATAATACCTCAATCTCTTCTTTCAGGGCACTTTGACATGTCAACTGCGACGGCTACATTATTCGTGCGTCAGAATTTGTTGAAAATGTTATAGATTATAGACGGGCGTGTGGCGTAGTGGTTAGGACGTCGGCCTTCCGTATATAGACATCTGAAGAAGCAGGTGGACCTTTCAAATTATTCCCAAGCCGCTGGCTCGATCGGGGACTTTAAAAGAGGGAAAGGGCCGTGATGATTAAATCAAATCAAATCAAATTAACTGTATTATCTCACATGGAGAAATTGCAGTTGTGGTGCATGTAAAATAAAGCTTCTGTCCTTACCATTGAACAGTTCTGGTTACCATCTCATATCTGTCCTGGCTTTTACATGGCTTAAGGCCGTCCTTCCATTTTGACACATACCACAAATCAACATGCTGATTGCTAGCTGCAAAAAAATGATTTTTAATGAAAGACATTGGGGCTTTTTAAGGAATAATTTCATCAACAAAAGTGTGCAGGTCTTGACACAAAACGGTCAGGATGTAGATTTCTTCTTCTTCTTCTTCTTCTTCTTCTTCTTCTTCTTCTTCTTCTTCTTCTTCTTTCTTCTTTCTTCTTCTTTATTCTTTCTTCTTTCTTCTTCTTCTTCTTCTTCTTCTTCTTCTTCTTCTTCTTCTTCTTCTTCTTCTTCTTCTTCTTCTTCTTCTTCTTCTTCTTCTTCTTCTTCTTCTTCTTTCTTCTTCTTTCTTCTTTCTTCTTCTTTCTTCTTCTTCTTCTTCTTCTTTTTCTTCTTCTTTCTTCTTTCTTCTTCTTTCTTCTTCTTTCTTCTTCTTCTTCTTCTTCTTTTTCTTCTTCTTCTTCTTTCTTCTTCTTTCTTCTTCTTCTTCTTCTTCTTCTTCTTCTTCTTTCTTCTTCTTTCTTCTTTCTTCTTCTTTCTTCTTCTTCTTCTTCTTCTTCTTCTTCTTCTTCTTCTTCTTCTTCTTCTTCTTCTTCTTCTTCTTCTTCTTCTTCTTCTTCTTCTTCTTCTTCTTCTTCTTCTTCTTCATCATATACTGATGAAATCCCTGTACAGGGCAACTATCCTCATAGGACTTTTGGTATGTATCGTTTAAGCGGAGTATCCTTGATTAATCCTTGCGTCTCTGTGGTCACTGGCCTGGGCAGCAAATATGAACGCTAACTGCTGACGTCCCTCAAGGGATACCGGGACTCGTGTTCAATGCGTGATAACGATCCACATTAACATCTTGACTATCCCCCGATCCATTGTGTGCTTGTTCTTATCGCTATGATGGGTAAGTTTGCTTATATTTTCTAATGTCATGATTTGTATACCGTGTGTGTGTGCGTGTGTGTGTGTGAGAGGTGTTTATTGGAATTGTAAAGCGCTTGGAGCTGTGAATTGGGACTTGCGCTATAGAAAAGTGATTTATTATTATTTTTTTAATTTTATTTTATGTTTTATCATTATGGTTATTTTTATTATTATTATCATTATCCATAATTGCTCTATTTTCACCACAGTATTTCTATTGGTTCTGGCTGTTTGTGTAGCGTGGACGCTTAGCAAGTTGCCCCCAAGCCATTAGCTCCCTAAAGACACTTTCTCTCTGAAATTACTGGCTTCACCGAATCGAATGATTCTTTTATACTACCCGTCATCAAAATAAAGTAGGCAGATACTTGTAAACGCAGATCTTTGTGATGAGGCCGTTAATTGTAAAACCATTTATGTGACAGAAAAAGCCATCCATTCCACCACCATATTCAGCAAACAGGTTAATTTTACAACCACTAATCGCTGTGGAGTGGAACCTATAACGCATGCAGACAGTCCCTTAAATTCAAATTCACAAAAGCAAGGTTCCCGTGTACGACCACAAAATTCAGAATAGATCAAACGGAACAAGTTGTGCATGTCATTGGATAGCAAAATCAAATTTGTATCAAAACTTGACAAAATGTAAAAACTTGCTGTATTGTTGAGCTGCTTGGCATGCATTGTTCCTGGTTTTACGAGTAGCCGAAAGTAAAAGTTCTCCCGCATTCCCCCAAAATCGTGTCTCATGGGGTTTGCTGGTGTGTTGGCAAGAATGACATGCCCGCCCTGTTTTCTGTCCAAGACAGTCGCTCCGGGACTTGGCCTACAAACATCAAAGCAACATGACTGTACTGTCACATATTTGGCTTCAGCTGATATCATTCTAGCATTATAGTTTTGTATGGTCTTTCGGGCAGGATAGCAGTTCTACGATTCAGCAATTCAAAGTCCTGGTTAGTCGGATAAGCGAATTAGGAATGTTCTGATGATCATGCGTGTTCTGTTTTTGCAGCTATCTTGCAGCTATCGCATCATGCATGATACCTGTTCCGCTTGTGCTACAATTCATGACCATAGCTGCCGATATACTGAAGAATAAAATTAATAACATAGCTTGGAGCAGGTCGGAGAAAAACTAAATTCTTTCAGATACGCCAGTTACACAGGCTGTTGTTTTTAAACACCCGTGGGAGTATTGTGGGAGTATTGTCGCAATGCAAAATCCAGGCTGCATGTTGTATTTAATCATGAATTCAGCATTGAAATTGTTTAAAAGCGATGCTACCATCGATGAACACATTGTGTTTGCTCAACAAACAAATTCTTGCATAGTTTTTTGCGCACATTTTTTAAAAAATATTTTATTTCGCAATACAACTGTGCATCTGCAAGTTCTATTCAAGAGTTGAGATTTTGTCCTGTGTAGCCTGATATTGATTGGACGAAGTGAAGTCTACTTCACGAAGCTAGCTGCAAGAACGTTTAATTTGGAATTGAATTTTCGGCATAAAGACTTCCTTCGCGAAGTCAACGGGTGCGTGCTCAACAGACGAACTTGGGAAATAACTCTTTCGGCTTTTTATGGGTTGTGAAAGTGCAATACTCTTGCTTTTGGCGAGGCAAGCGTGCTCCTTGTCCACGTGTTTCAGAACCATCCCTCGCTAGTAACTGGGCTATAATGTCACGTGTTTCAGACACACCCCTCGCTAGTAACTGGGCTATAATGTCACGTGTTTCAGACACACCCCTCGCTAGTAACTGGGCTATAATGTCACGTGTTTCAGACACACCCCTCGCTAGTAACTGGGCTATAATGTCACGTGTTTCAGACACACCCCTCGCTAGTAACTGGTCACGTGGGAAATTTGATTGACTAAAAAGGAGGAGCAGTAACTCGTTTCCACCCCATACAAACCCGACAGTGTTATTTCAGAACATTGTCTATTAATTTAGAGAAAGTATTGAGGATGAAGGTCGCTTGTTCATTTCAATGCTTGTTATTCTCTCAGGTGCCAGGAGATTGGTTCCGAATAACTCTCACTTACGCTCTTACACATGCCAAAGCATTTAGAGCGCTTACTTCCCTTTGTTTGTCAGATTGTCTAGTTAGGACAGCCATTTTTTCCCGCAGGCGAAACCGGCACGGTTGGCCTGGTGGTAAGGCGTCCGCCCCGTGATCGGGAGGTCGTGGGTTCGAATCCCGGCCGGGTCGTACCTAAGACTTTAAAATTGGCAATCTAGTGGCTGCTCCGCCTGGCGTCTGGCATTATGGCTAGGACTGGTTGGTCCGGTGTCAGAATAATGTGACTGGGTGAGACATGAAGCCTGTGCTGCGACTTCTGTCTTGTGTGTGGCGCACGTTATATGTCAAAGCAGCACCGCCCTGATATGGCCCTTCGTGGTCGGCTGGGCGTTAAGCAAACAAACAAACAAACAAAATCCGCAGGCGAAACAGACCATTACACATTTTTGCCAAGAAAAACATTCCACTCAAAGGCAACGTCTCTTGCTTTAAATGCCTGAAAATAACTCTGTTGACCCTCCTGCACCCAGACACAAAGAACAGGGTGTTTCAATGGCCGTGTGTCGTGTCTGTTTTATCTCACGATACTCATCTTTGGCAAGTGCTGTAACAATTAAGGCGTAAAACGAGAGGGGTAAGAATGAACTTGGTAGCACAAGAATCCAAGTACAAAGCTTAGCTAAGCTGCTAAGTTCAATTTCTGTTCATTATTTCATTTTTATGTGTTTGTCCTTTCGCTGCAAAGGCCACTAGGGTGATGTGCAGGTGAATGCTTGGTTTTGCTTTTGATTAAACGTTAACAAAAACTCACCTTTCTTGTTTATATTTTATTTTATTTATTTGCTTTATCCTCACCGTCAAAGGTAAAAGACACAACTCAATCAACTTACATGTTTTTTGGCTTGATGAAGTACAGCCATGGCGATCTTAACAACGTAGTAGAGAACGCTATGAGTAATTTTATGATGCCTTAACAGGCACATTAGCCTGTGTGTACAATTTTGTTCTATCTTTATGTATCTCAAACTGACTAAGCATCAGCCGTTTTCTTTAATGTACGATAAAGAATATCACATCTTTGTTGAATCCATCGTCGAAGCCTCAACTATAAAAAGTGTCAAATTCATTCACTCATTCTGTGTTGTGCAAGTAACGTTTTTTTACATTTAGTCAAGTTTTGACTAAATGTTTTAACATAGGGGGGGAATCGAGACGAGGGTCGTGGTGTATGTGTGTGTGTGTGTGTGTGTGTGTGTGTGTGTGTGTGTGTGTGTGTGTGTGTGTGCGTGTGTGTGTGTGTGTGTGTGTGTGTGTGTGTGTGTGTGTGTGTGTGTGTGTGTGTGTGTGTAGAGCGATTCAGAGTAAACTACTTTGCATCGTTTTTTATAAAAAAAAAGAAAAAAAATCAGCTTTTTGATAAATGTCTTTGATGACGTCATATCCGGCATTTTGTAAAAGTTGAGGCGGCACTGTCACACTCTCATTTTTCAATAAAATGGATTGAAATTTTGGCCAAGCATTCTTCGACGAAGGCCGGACTTTGGTATTGCATTTCAGCTTGGGGGCTTAAAAATTAATTAATGACTTTGGTCATTAAAAATCTGAAAATTGTAATTAATTTCTTTTTATATAAAACGATCCAAAATTACGTTTATCGTATTCTTCATCATTTTCTGATTCCAAAAACATATAGATATGTTATATTCGTATTAAAAAAAAGCTCTGAAAATTGAAAATATAAAAATTATGATTAAAACAAAATTTCCGAAATCGATTTAAAAACAATTTCATCTTATTCCCTGTCCGTTCCTGATTCCCAAAACATATAGATATGATATGTTTGGATTAAAAACACGTTCAGAGAGTTAAAAAGAATAGAGATATAGAAAAGCGTGCTATCCTCCTCGGCGCAACCGCTACCGCGCTTTTCTGGATTGTTAATTTCACTGCCTTTGCCACGAGCGGTGTACAGACGATGCTACGAGTGTACGGTCTTGCAGAAAAAATGCAATGCGTTCAGTTTCATTCTGTGAGTTTGACTGAGCTTGACTAAATGTTGTATTTTCGCCTTACGCGACTTGTTTTTTTTAAGGTTTGAAAAATCGACAACCGTTAATCAATGATTATTCCAAGAAAAAGAACACCGCGAATTCAAAAAGTTAGGTCAGTGTCTTTGATGTACAAAAAAGTTTTGATTTTGAGGACACCTGAACTTTCAAGGGACGCGCGCACGCGTGTGTGTGTGTGTGTGTGTGTTTGTGTGTGTGTGTGTGTGTGTGTGTGTGTGTGTTATTGTGTGTGTGTGTGTGTGTGTGTTATTGTGTGTGTGTGTGTGTGTGTGTGTGTGTTGTAGTATCTGTACGTTAGGGTAATAAGACACGATGATGGAACATCCGGGTTGCTTGAATGCGGAGAATAAAGAGCATGGAAGCCTCTGTATTGACTAGGCTGTGCAAGGTGGAATACCTGCGTGTGCAAGTCTGTGGGAGCGTGAACACTACATTTGGCGACGAGGAGAAAAGTTCAAGATTACCGGAGAAAAAGTCAGACGCACGTCACGTGAAGGGTGCTGGATTTACTGGCGTGTTAACTCGACCGGCATGGCGATGAACATTCCAAGTGTTGGAACTTCCAAAGGGGAACCAAGCCAAGTTGCTGCGAGATGGCAGAAATGGCAACGGGGATTCAAGATTTACTTGACTGCTCTTGGGGACACGACGGAGGTGCAGAAACGAGCATTGCTTTTACATTGTGTTGGGGCTGAAGTGCAGGACATTTTCCACACGTTTTCCCAAGCACAAGCAGGGACCACGTGTGCGCACACTTAGAAGGCACTTTCAGACTATTTCACACCCAAACAAAATCGAGTGTTCGAACGACATTTGTTCCGTCAAATGAACAAAGAAGAAGGAGAATCTACTCTTCAGTTCGTTACGCGTCTACGGCAGCAAGCAGAACATTGTGTTTTCGGTGATCTTGTGGAACAGCAGATCAGAGATTATGCGATTGAGAACACAACGGACAGGCGCTTGAAAGCTAAGCTTCTCGAGAAGGGCGACTTAACCCTCACTCAGCTATTGGCCATTGCTCGGGTACACGAAGCTCTGTGTCTCAGGTACAGGCGATGGACATCCATTCTAAACAAAGTGGAGATGGACTTGTGGGTGCTGTTTGTGGAAAACAACACCAAGGACGACGACAAGATGATGCAATGAAACACAGAAATTCAAAAGAACGAAGAGAAAAACAAAGACTGTGCTTTCGGTGTGGAATGGATTCGCACTTTGCCAATGGTGAACAGTGCCCTGCCCAAGGGAAGAAATGTCGCTCCTGCTCCCTTGTTGGACATTTCTCGCGCTGTTGTAAAACAAAGAGAAAAGACAAACCAAAGAACTTATCTGTTCGCAGAGTTGCAGGACATGCTGAAGACTCTGCTTCAACTTCAAGTGATTCGGACGAGTCTACGTTTGCTGTTCACAATGCAGTGAAACAAAATATGACGTCCATCACATGCAGTGGCGTTGACCTGAAGGTGATGATAGATTCTGGGGAAACCTGCAACATCATTAGCAAATCAACATGGAAGAAGTTGAAAGAAAAGCAGGTCAGGTACACAGCAAAAGAAAAAAGCTGTTTGTTTACGGATCCGCTGTTCCACTGAAACTTAAAGGAAAATTCCAGACTGAAGTTAGCTTTGGACCAAAGAACATTATGACTGAGTTCATTGTGTTGGATGGCGAAGGTGAATCCCTCATAGGGCTGAAAACAGCTCAAGTCCTAGGTGTTCTGCAGATAATCGTTCACACGGTGAAAGAGGGTCATGACACCTTATTTGAAGGCCTGGTAAAACTACAGAATTTCCAAGCTCATCAGGACCTGAAAGAAGACGTGAAACCAGTTGCTCAACCGCCGCGAAGAATTCCATTCGGACTGAGAGAAAAGCTTGAAGAGAAGATTGCTGAACTGGAAGCGGCAGACATAATTGAAAAAGTGGATGGTCCAACGCCATGGGTGAGCCCTGTGGTGGTTGTTCCAAAGCCAAATGGTGACATCCGTGTGTGTGTCGACATGAGAAGAGCAAATGAGGCGGTGGAAAGGCAACGCTATCCCATTCCCACAGTTGAGGAAACACTATTGGAAATGAATGGAAGCACTGTGTTTTCAAAGTTGGACCTCAAATGGGGATTGCACCAGCTGGAGTTGGATCATGAATCCAGAAGCATTACAACGTTTGCTACGCATAACGGCCTATATCGGTATCGCAGACTCATGTTTGGAATCAGCTCAGCTCCAGAGCTGTACCAACACACCATTCAACAAGTGCTCCAGGACTGTGAAGGGGCCAAGAACATGTCCGACGACATAATCATCCATGGTCGAGACATTGAAGAGCATGATGTTCGACTGGAGAAAGTTTTGAAGAAACTTGAAGACAGTGGGCTTACATTGAACAGAGAAAAATGCGTCTTCAGATTGAAACAGCTGGAGTTCCTTGGATTCATCCTGAATGAGAAGGGCGTCAGTCCGTCGCTATCCAAAGTGCAGGATGTGAGAGACGCAAGAAGACCAGAAACAGCAGCAGAGGTGAGGAGTTTTCTCGGGCTTGTAAATTTCAACGCAAAGTTCATCAAGCGTTTGGCGTCAAAAGCAGAACCTTTACGGAAACTCACAAGAAAGAATGCTCCGTTCAAGTGGGAAAAAGCACAAGAAGAAGCATTCAACACACTGAAACATGACCTCGCTGAAGCAGCAACTCTGGCATACTTTGACTCCAAAGCTGAGACTCGCATAGTTGCAGATGCAGGCCCTTGTGCACTGGGTGCTGTTCAGACACAAAAGCAGAAAGGAGAAGACCGCGTGATTTGCTACGCGAGCCGGAGTCTGTCTGAAACAGAGAGAAGATACTCTCAAACAGAGAAAGAAGCTCTCGCACTGGTATGAGCATGTGAACGATTTCACCAATACGTGTTCGGCATGGACTTCATATTAGACACTGATCATCGCTCACTTGAGTTTATTTATTCCAAGAGATCAAAACCATCAGCAAGGATTGAGAGATGGGTTTTGCGACTGCAGACGTACAACTTCAAAGTACAGTACAAACCAGGCTCACAAAATATCGCTGATTCTTTGTCACGACTTGTACCGAAGAACAGTCATGAATGTGGGAATGGTGGGAACGTCGCAGAAGAGTACATCCGGTTCATCGCAAAAGAGGCCGTACCGGCTGCGTTATCTCCGCAGGAGGTCGAGAAGGCATCTGCAGACGACATTGAGCTTGAGGCAGTTCGGAGCTGCATAGAGAGTGACAACTGGGAAACGTGTCCGCTGGCGTACAGAGCGATCAAAAGCGAGTTAACATGTTTGGGTAAACTTGTTATCCGAGGAACAAGGCTCGTTATCCCTCTGAGCCTGCGTCAGTGTGTGGTGGATTTGGCACACGAAGGACACCAAGGTATTGTCAAAACAAAGCAGAGGCTGCGCTCAAAAGTCTGGTGGCCTGGAGTTGACAGTGATACAGAAAGGAAGTGCCGCACCTGCCATGACTGTCAGATTGTGAGCCAACCATGTGTCCCAGAACCAATGACAAGGACAAAATTCCCAGATGGCCCATGGGAAGACCTGTCCTTAGACATACTTGGGCCTCTTTCCACTGGACACAACTTGGTGGTCATTGTCGACTACTTCACTCGATATTTTGAAGTCCTGATTATGAAGACTGTTACATCTGAGCAAATCATCAAAGGGCTTGAACAGATCTTTGCTGGGCATGGACTTCCACACTCGCTGAGATCAGACAACGGACCACAATTTGTCTCTGATGAGTTTGAAAACTACCTTAGTGAACAGGGTATTGAACACAGGAAAACTGCTCCATTGTGGCCACAAGCCAATGGGGAAGTTGAGAGACAGAACCGAACGCTCTTGGAAAACATGCAAATTGCCCACTCGAAAGGACAAGACTGGAAAGAAGAACTCCCCAAGTTTCTACTGGCGTATAGAAGCACGCCACACAGCACCACAGGTGTTTCCCCCGCAGAACTGCTGTTCAACAGACAAATAAGAACAAAACTTCCGCAGCTGAAAGCAATGTCTAGACCAGAGGCAGAAGGTACACGAGACCGGGACGCAACAAGGAAGATGAAAGAGAAACTGTATGGAGATGCCAAGCGTCATGCGACAGAATGTGACACAGATGTTGGCGATGAAGTTCTCTTGAAGCAGAAACATCAAAACAAGTTCTCGACGACTTTCGAGTCCTCCCCCTACCGCGTGGTAGAAAGGAATGGAAACCAGGTGGTAGTCCAATCACCTGATGGCCGGAGAGTGAGGAGGAACATCAGCTTTACACGCCCATATCTCCGTCCTGAACCAAGCGTCGAGGAGCCAGCAACACCTACAGTGGAGGATGCTGAAAACCCATCTGTGGAAGTGAGGCGCTCGGGGAGACAACAACGTCCACCGGACTATCTGAAGGATTACGTTGTCGACTAAAGTGTCTTGCAGCGGCGTAAATTGGTAACATGTGTAAACTTCATTAGTGCTGTTTCAAGGATCGTCAAAGCAGTAAATTCGTGAATCATCGTCGGCGTTGAGATTCATGGATCTTCATATGTGTTAGGCTGTCACCCTATGTTATTGGGTGGAAGTGAAAGCCAGTGTTATGTTTAATTTCCCTGTCAAAGTTTGAGGCAAATTAAATTGATGTGTGTGCTGTTTTCAAGGATCATCATGTTAGAATTAGTGTATTTCATGGATTATCACCTCCGTCAGCACTCATTGTGTAATTCAAAAGGATCTTCAAATCGTGCCAGATTGCGCTGGTGTGAATGAGTGAATGTGATTCTTAGAAATAGAACATGATGCTGTGGAGTGTGAGAATGTATGTGTGTCAATTTCCTGTGGATTTGTTGTTTTAATGTTGTTACAAGTATTTAGAAGGATTGGAAAAAGGACACGTTTCTATAAGTTTTAGTTATTACTTTTAGGTGACGTTTTACAAAAGTTTAGGATTTTGTTTAAAGAGTTTCTTATGTTGTTCTGGAATTTGTTTTAAGTTAGCAGCTGTTTGTTTGGAGAAAAAAAAGGAGGGATTGATGTTCTGGAATTTGTTTTGAGTTAGCAGTTGTTTGTTTGGAAAAAAAGGAGGGATTGTAGTATCTGTACGTTAGGGTAATAAGACACGATGATGGAACATCCGGTAGCATGGAAGCCTCTGCATTGACTAGGCTGTGCAATGTGGAATACCTGCGTGTGCAAGTCTGTGGGAGCGTGAACACTACATGTGTGTGTGTGTGTGTGTGTGTGTATGTGTGTGTGTGTGTGTGTGTGTGTGTGTGTGAGTGTGTGTGTGTCTGTGCGTGCGGGCGTGTGTGCATGCGTGCGTGCGTGTCTGTACGTATGTGTGTCAGTGTGTGTGTGAATGCGTGCGTGCTGGTTGGTGTCAAAGCTCCCCCACCACTCGTAATAGGTTGTCACGACAGATAGCAGGAATGGAGCGGATATTATCTTTTCTTGCGCGTCTATTCTCAATACCAAATCTAATTCTCTTTTTTTCTTCGAAAATCTCGATTTCAGACTCATCGCTTTTATTTTACAAATTCAAACTTATATCAATTTCGGGGCGGGGATGTAGCTCAGTCGGTAGCGCGCTGGATTTGTATCCAGTTGGCCGCTGTCAGCGTGAGTTCGTCCCCACGTTCGGCGAGAGATTTATTTCTCAGAGTCAACTTTGTGTGCAGACTCTCCTCGGTGTCCGAACACCCCCGTGTGTACACGCAAGCACAAGACCAAGTGCGCACGAAAAAGATCCTGTAATCCATGTCAGAGTTCGGTGGGTTATAAAAACACGAAAATACCCAGCATGCTTCCTCCGAAAGCGGCGTATGGCTGCCTAAATGGCGGGGTAAAGACGGTCATACACGTAAAAGCCGTGGGAGTTTCAGCCCATGAACGAACAAACAAACATATCAATTTCGAATCTTATTCTCAGGAGAGAAAAGCATTGGTTAAAAAGGAGCTTGCATGTGGTGAAGGACCAGTGGGTCATATATTCCATCTTCCCACAAATTAGCTGTTCGCTCTCGTTCTGGTATTTTCAGACATCACTGACGTCACTGACATTTAATCTAATGTCTAGCTTCCCCGATGCCCCAGGCTCCCCTTTCGTGTCGGTCCTGTCCTTTTCCTTTTCCTTTTTTTTGATTTTGTTTCGAATTTTTCTTTCTTTGCTACACACTGACATGTTTAGTCTGTAGTTCCTTCCAAGTCTGCGGGAAATTAGGACAGACTGGAACCTTGAGCCTGTTATTTAAGACAAAAGTGTTCCCATCTCTTCGCGAGTCAATTAGAAGAAAGACTGCGAATGCTTTTAGTGAAAGTGTCCGAAACAATTTAGACTGGGAATAGGCTCTACTTTCTTGCTTGTCATAGACTGAGAGGAGGCTCTACTGTCTTGCTTGTCATAGACTGAGAGAAGCTCTGGTGTCTTGCTTGTCATAGACTGAGAGAAGCTCTACTGTCTTGCTTGTCATAGACTGAGAGAAGCTCTGCTGTCTTGCTTGTCATAGACTGAGAGAAGCTCTGCTGTCTTGCTTGTCATAGACTGAGAGGAGGCTCTACTGTCTTGCTTGTCATAGACTGAGAGGAGGCTCTACTGTCTTGCTTGTCATAGACTGAGAGAAGCTCTACTGTCTTGCTTGTCATAGACTGAGAGAAGCTCTACTGTCTTGCTTGTCATAGACTGAGAGGAGGCTCTACTGTCTTGCTTGTCATAGACTGAGAGAAGCTCTACTGTCTTGCTTGTCATAGACTGAGAGGAGGCTCTACTGTCTTGCTTGTCATAGACTGAGAGGAGGCTCCACTGTTTTGCTTGTCATAGACTGAGAGGAGGCCCTTCTATCTTGCTTCTCATAGACTGAGAGAAGGCTCTATTGTCTTTCTTGTCTTACGTTTTTGGCCTAGAAGTGTAAATTGGATGTTGACAGAAATGACCAAATAGAGTTCACGTACACAAAGATACCATCTCCCTAGGTATCTGTCTAGCAGTTTTAACAGGATTGAGTTTGCACTTCTAAAATCATTTAATACTTTTTCTTCAATAACAGCAGAACATTGTGAGCAAATGGAGTATTCAGCTTGGGATCCAGGGTAAAACTTACAGAATCTTCAAACAAGACAAACTTTATTTCGAGAACACAGACTGTAAGCGGAAGAGTTGCATTTGAGGAATTTTAATTTACTAGCTTCGCAATGGAACGCAAGTTTGCATACACTCTGAATTGAAGTGTTCAAAATTTGAACACACGTTCTGTAACCGGTTTTGAACAGAGTTTGGCACAGTAGGTAGTTCTTTCTACATGTACAGTACCAGCAAAGGAGGAAGCATGCTGGGTATTGTCGTGTTTCTATAACCCACCGAACTCTGACATTGATTACAGGATCTATTCCGTGCGCACTTGGTCTTGTGCTTGCGTGTACACACGAAGGGGGATACGGCACTAGCAGATCTGCACATAAGTTGAAAAATCGGAAAAAATCTCCACCTTAACCCACCAGGCGCGGCCGAGATTCGAACCCACGACCTTCCGCTTTGGAGGCCGGCGTCTTACCACCAAGCCATTGCGCCTGTCAAATGCAAAAGTAGCAAACACTAGTTTTCATTCAAACACACAAGTGTTTCCCACATGTTCTAGTTATGCAAGTAGAACTATGCACTATATCACACTGTGTTTAAAAATTAACACTGGTTGCAGAAAGTGTGCTCAAAAGCGGAACACTTCAGTTCAGAGTGTACCCTTTCTTCCACAGCAATGTGCATCCAGTGGTGTCCGAGAAGTGACAACTCTTTGATCACAGACCAAACGATAACATCTTCTCGGCAATTGCTTGTCAGACTAGGTCCATCACTCCCAACAGAAGTATTGATTTTAAACTCCTGTCTCGTCTGCTTTTCTCCTGACTCAGCAGAAAATTGTGACTCAATGGAGTATTCAGCCTTAAATCCAGGGCAAAAACTGGTATAGGAGATCTCAAAAAGAGTAAACTTTTTTTTTTTTGTTAAAGGAAAAACCAACTTGTCGGCCGGTTCTGTCTATAATTCATCGTTCCAAAAACTAAGCTTTCTTGTTTTCTGATTCAAAAAGAATTAGTTGTTCGTGCCCGGTTTGTTATGTCAAACCTGCCCTAATGTCAGCTTTCTCGTGTGCATGCACTGACATGTGGTGTCTTCTCTTTCTTCCAAGTAGAGGGGGAATTGTTGCAGAAGGACGTGTTAAGCCGGTGATGCGAGACAACATTCAAACATCAAACAAAAATCTTATTCAGTGGAAAATGTAAACAATATTCGTTGTTGTTGTTGTTGTTGTTGTTGTTGTTGTTGTTGTTGTTGTCGTCATTGTTGTTTTTGTTGTTGTTAATTGTTGTTCTACTTCTTCTTCTTCTTCTTCTTCTGATCGTCGTTGACGACGCCAGTTGTCGTTGCTGGCGCCTGTGGCGCTGTTGTTGTTGTTGCGCTGTTGTTGTTGTTGTTCTTGTTCTTGTTGTTGAGAAGCGAACTACTGTTATGTTGCTTTACACTCTACACTTCCCCGCCAAAAGAGTCATAATCGACGAGGACATCGAATGAAGTTGTGAATCCGTGTGCACATGCAAACATTAAATCATATTACATCTTCTTAACCATGCTCAGCCCTTGGCGCTCTGCCCAGAATTCCCAACGCAAGTCTTGTCTTTCAAATCTCTAATTCTTCATAATGAACAATATTTTATGTCAGTTGTTTCTTCCAGCAAAGCGGAAAATCGTGACAGTGTAGAATCTTGAGTTTGTGATTCAGCACTAGAATCTCCCCTTCAAATCAGTTTCAAAACGTGTTTGTTCACCGGTTTTCAAATAAACAGTTACCCAATTTTAAATCAGAGACTACCGCTTACAGTTTGTTTCGTCTTAGCAACAACAAACAAGTCGCGTAAGGCGAAAATACAACATTTAGTCAAGTAGCTGTCGAACTCACAGAATGAAACTGAACGCAATGCAATGTTTCAGCAAGACCGTAGCATCGTCAGTCCACCGCTCATGGCGAAGGCAGTGAAATTGACAAGAAGAGCGGGGTAGTAGTTGCGCTAAGAAGGATAGCACGCTTTTCTGTACCTCTCTTCGTTTTAACTTTCTGAGCGTGTTTTGAATCCAAACATATCATATCTATATGTTTTTGGAATCAGGAACCGACAAGGAATAAGATAAAAGTGTTTTTAAATTGATTTCGAAAAAAAACATTTGATAATAATTTTTATATATTTAATTTTCAGAGCTTGTTTTTAATCCAAATATAACATATGTATATGTTTTTGGAATCAGCAAATGATGGAAAATAAGATAAACGTAAATTTGGATCGTTTTAGAAAAAAATAATTTTTTTTACAATTTTCAGATTTTTAATGACCAAAGTCATTAATTAATGTTTAAGCCACCAAGCTGAAATGCAATACCGAAGTTTGGGCTTCGTCGAAGACTACTTGATCAAAATTTCAACCAATTTGGTTGAAAAATGAGAGCGTGACAGTGCCGCCTCAACTTTCACGAAAAGCCGGATATGACGTCATCAAAGACATTTATCAAAAAAAGGAACAAAACGTTCGGGGATATCATACCCAGGAACTCTCATGTCAAATTTCATAAAGATCGGTCCAGTAGTTTGGTCTGAATCGCTCTACACGCACGCACGCACACAAGCACACACACACATACACCACGACCCTCGTTTCGATTCCCCCTCGATGTTAAAACATTTAGTCAAAACTTGACTAAATGTAAAAACAATCATTTGCGCTCGAGGTAGAACCTTTAGAAACAGCTTTAATTTTATACTCCTTACATTCTCCACAATGGCAAATTGTTATGTGGGTTTTGCATGTCCCTTTTACCTCTTCGGCTATTCGGGATAACTATCAAATTTCCGCTCGTCCTTCCTGCAAAGCAGAAACTCGTAACAGGATGAAATCTTAAAATCCCGAATCGATTGTCAACACTGGAAATCCGGCCAAAATTGGTCCGGCTCGCAATGTCTGCATTTCTCTTTCGTGACAGTCTTACTGTTAGCTTACGCAGGATTGCGCGACCCAAATTTTGTGTGTGTGTGTGTGTGTGTGTGTGTGTGTGTATGTGTGTGTGTGTGGGTGTGCGTGTGCGTGCGGGTGTGTGTGTGTGTGTGTGTGTGTGTTCGACCCAGCGAACCAATTACCTAAAGGGAAATGAAGCGGCAGGATGATAGCACTGCTGGTCGTTGTTGTTGTAGTGGTGATAGTAGATGATGTCAATAATGAAAGTCTGGGAAAGGAAAGAGAGAGGAAGATATATGAGAGGCGCGACTTTTTCGAAGACCTACTTTGGTTGTGGGGGGGGGGGGGGGTGAAAGCTTTCGAAGAACAATCGTTCTTGGGAGTTAATATATATCTTCCTCTGTCATCCTATGTTTGTGGGTGTGTGTGTGTGGGTGTGTGTGTGTGTGTGTGTGTGTGTGTGTGTGTGTGTGTGTGTGTGTGTCAGTGTGTGTGTGTGTGTGTGGGTGTGTGAGTCTGTCTGTCTGTCTGTCTGTCTGTCTGTATGTCTATCCTTCCGTCCGTCCGAGCGTCTGAGCAAAGAACTGGACACCACGGAAGAACTGGAAGACACAACAATAAAATTGAATAAGGATTACCGTCCGCCCGTTCTCTCTCGGGGGAAAAGGTCATTAGCCAAGTCCTGACCTATCGGCTGGTAGATATCATCTGCGCTACCAACATTATGCACACGGAGGCGCATGTCGTTGCAAATAGACCTCAGCCAAAGCAATAGCCTAGTCCCCGCTGCCTTTGGGCTACGTGGCCGATAAAAATACAACCAGCAGATGATTTCGTGTTCTGCCGATAGGGATGTGACTCACCACCTTCGTCGGGTGGTTTACAATTAGCCAGGTTAATCGCTATTTACGCAGGCCGGCACGCGCATACATATTTACCCGAGAAGCGTCGTACGAACAAATAACCAGACAAAAAACGTACGTACGCACGACCAAACCAAAAAACAAACAAACAAATAAACAAACACACGCAGGCACGTACAAATTTACCCAAGCAGCCACGCACGAACAAACAATCAAATAAACAAACGCACGTACGCACCACCAAACAAACAACGCACACGCAGGCGTGATCACAAAAACGCAGACACACAGAAGCACACAGAATGCGCGCTCGCGAAGGAATGTTCTTATGGCACAGAAAACTGCCTTTAAAAGAGTTTAGCAAATGAAGAGCTGTTTCAGTTTGCCTGACCTTTTGGGCAAGAGAATTTTACAAAACCGTCTATTCTGAGAGAATTGAACTGGAGTTGAGCGTTGTCTTGTCTTAAAGACTCAGTCCTTCTCGTGTAAGCGATCTTGTACACCAACATCAATCTGCCTGGACTTATTTACATGGGACAAGAGCACCCTTTCACTTGGACTTACACTGAAAATCAATAAGGAGGCTGTATCCTCCTCGGCATAGGGCGATATTATCAGAATTAATTTGGAAGATTGTCACTACCGGCAGCAACGGCATCAATTCAACTAAGAACTCCTACTCTGCTGAGAAAGCAGCCACTCTACCAACTTCTGGTATGCAATCAAGATTTGCGAATGCAAAACAGACTCTCTTGGAACCCGCAGGGCAAACGAAAGCCAAGGCCAAGAAACAGCTGTAGGCGTGACACAGGGGCATAACCAAAGAAGCAAGGCAACAGCGGGACAGTAGCGGAAAGAACAGCCCAGAGCAGAGTGCGACGGAGAACTTCGTCGATGGCCTAATAAGCTATGCTCCGCTGGGGGCAAAGGGCCCATGTAAGTAAGTAACCAAGACTATAAGTACGTTCTCAAGCCAGGTAACAGCTTGCAAGAACCTATGTTGTTCTCAGAGATTACCAACACGGAATTGACTGCAATTGCAAGAAACGTTAGTATGCCTACATATCGCCGGTAAGAGTGTCTTTCTTTTTTGTGCATCGGATCTTTCACCACAACTTGTCCCCCGCTGTAAAACGGGAGTCTAGCGTAGTGGTTAACGTCCGCCTTGCGTGTGGAAGGCTCGGGTTCGAATCCCGGCCGCCCGGTGGGTTAACGGGTGGCTTGGCAGCCTTCGTGTGCACGCGTGAGCACAAGGCCAAGTACGCACGAAAACAATTCCTGTAATCCATGTCAGAATTCGGTGGGTTATAGAAACACGAAAACACCCAGCATGCTCCCCCCGGAATCGGAGTATGACTGCCTAAACTAGTAGAATGCGTGGAAGAAGAGAGTCGAGAGTTAGCCCACGAACGTAGAATAAGAAGAAGAAGAAGAAGAAGAAGAAGAAGAAGAAGAAGAAGAAGAAGAAGAAGAAGTCACCGGCCACTGTTAAATGTGCTCTCTATAAAGGGTGACAACATAACAAAGATGATGTAATCACCAGAAACATGGTCAATAAAAAACGAACAAGAACCGGTTACGACGTTATGTCTTCATCAGCAAAAAAAAATTAAAAACATAAACATGAGAGAAAGACAAAAAAGCAAATCAGTAAAGATGACAGACAACACCTAACGTTGAACAAAAAAAGAAAAAAACTTCATAAGCATACAAAAAAACTAAAAACATAAAAAAGGAGAGATGACAGAAAGAGAACGAAGCAAATCAGTAAAGAAGACAGATTGTCCAGTCAGATGGGTTTTGGACCTTGAACAATTTGCTTTAAAGCTGGAACTTTTTAATTCTGAACTCTTATGGTATCTATTATGTTTTCCAATAAAGGGTTTTTTTGTTGCCAAGCACATCATTGTGGGACTTTTAATGAATAACATGCATCCGTCCACTCACAATATATTTTCATTCATCCTTCAACATTTACCACTCAAAAAGTCTATAGTATTAAAATTCATGATACAAATGAAAGACATCTACGGATGTATAGATACATAATTGACCACACTCATTTAGAATACATTCTGACAATTCATTATAAAGACATCTTTCTGTACTGATAGAGAGACAGAGAGAGAGAGGAGAGAGAGAGAGAGAGGGAGAGAGAGAGAGAGAGAGAGAGAGAGAGAGAGAGGGAAAGAGAGAGAGTGAAAGGGGGGTAATGATGGTGGAGGTAACATTTACAATTGTTTTTATCAAAAATAAAAATTTACTAAATATTTGTCTTGGAACCTTTTAATCAAAAATACATATTTCTGATCTGCAGTTGGTTTTCTTATAAATACTTATGCACATTTTAGCAACGAAAATAGTACAGTTTAATTCTTTCAACAGAGTTGCATGCAATTTTCGATTTTTAACTCCAAACATGATTTCATGCACAGTTAACTTTATCTGGTTATCCAAGTGTACCCAAATATAAAATTCAATTTGTTTCCAAAACTCAAGCACCACTGGGCAAAAGAAAAAAGTGTTCTATATAGTCAATGCTATTACTACAGTGTGAACAAATATTGTCTTCCACAACTTTCATTTTACATAACATAATATTTGTGCTGTAAATATTGTGAAGTAATTTCCATTGTAATACTCGTAGCCTTGTCTCTTTAACCGATTCAAAACTCATCAGCCAATCGTTCTTGTCAATTTCATAATTAAATTTCCTCCTCCAAAATCCAATTGCACACGGTTCAACAAGTTTCATGCTTACTAATTCTTTTCTAAACTATTGTGCGTTGTGTACTTTCTTACCACGATAAGAGGGGATATCCATCAAATCAATTTCTTCCTTTCCGTGCATCATCTTATTAATAACATTAACAACAACAGCACGAATCATGTTATATTCCAAAATTCTCTGTGGGGATTTTCCTAAAACATCACAAATGAACTGATAGGAAACAAACTCTTTTCTATGTAAAACATCATATACGCTAACAAGACCCTTTCTTGCCCAATCTTCAAAATACAGTACATTTCCAGCATAAACAAAATATTGGTTATTCCATAAAAGCGGATTAAATAAGTTATCATCAATACATACATTGTTATCAAGCCAGGTTTTCAAGACAGTTTTCCAAAATTTGGATTTGACAAGTTCGCTCCCTTTTAATCTTCGAAAACAGCAGTATATACGATCTTCTCATCACCGACGGGCAAAACAGCCTTAACTACCGATCTCTACAATACGTTCACCATCAGTGGGAACGCGCAGCCTCTATTATCAAAGCTACTGTGATCATAACCCTCAGAATTTGTGAGGTACACATACAACGAAATCCTCAATCACTGAGATGTACTTCAACTTAATCTGCCTCACATTAGGAGAGCAACAGCCCAACCAAGGGCAATTTATACGATCTTCTCACCACCGACGGGCAAAACAGCCTTAACTACCGATCTCTACAATACGTTTACCCTCATTGGAAACGCTCAGCCTCTACTATCAAAGCTACTGTGATCATAACACTCAGATCTTGTGAGGTACACTACAAATCATACATAAATGATTATTTGTTTGTGGAGAAACAAAATAATGGGATGGGTTGAACAAACAACTACACCACTCCCCATATCTACCTGTACCATTAATACACATAAAAATACACAATAAACCCGTTAAAGGAACAGTGACATTTAGAATCACTGAGCCTCATATAAGCCTCAATCACTGAGAGGACATTTGGGTAATCAACCACCAGTACATGCAAGTACACCCCAACAAGGGAAATGAATAATAGTCATCTATAAATGATTATTCTCAATCGAGAAACAAGATGATGAAGATATGGGTTTGAATAGTTGTCCCCTGACGAGGCTACCTTTCAGTTTCCCCAAAAAAACTCTATAAAATCACATCTTCAAAGAAGTTGTCCTAACAGCTTGAAACTGTAAATCTTGCCAAAAAGTACCATCTTTGGGAGAGGTACTTAGGGATCTCTGGACTGCCTACTGCATTTGCCGTGTTTGGCAGACCCTTGATTTGTACCCCCTATATCTAATGGGAGCTTCCATTAGCACTATATGTCATATTTCCAGTAACTTTGTGTAATAAATGTAAAATAGGGTAAATTTATGTTTGCGTCATACTTCAGTTCGGTCGCCATTTTCAAGAGCCCAAAAAATAAATGTTTGCCCCATCCTACTTTGGTAAACTTTTGGGATGTAAAAGTCACACCCTTAAGCAACCCAAAACAGTTGAGTTTGCATTTAAAGCAATTTGTTCACGGTTTGGCCATTTCTCACCCGAATCTGACTCGATCAAAAGACAGCACCGAACGTTGAACTCAAAAAAGAACGAAGTCCTTCATCAGCAAAAAAAACACACACCTAAACACATAACAAAGAGAGATGACAGAAAGAGAAAGAAGAAAGTCGGTAAAGAAGACAGACAACATGCACCTAACGTTGAACTAAAAAAAAAAAAAAAAAGAGGATGAAAGTCGCTTGTTCATTTCAATGCTTGTTATTCTCTCAGGTGCCAGGAGAATGGTTCCGAGTAACTCTCACATACTCTATTACACATGTCGTATGCATTTAGAGCGCTTACTTCCCTTTGTGTATCAGATCTTTGAACTGAAAAAGAAAGTTTAAGAACAGCTGAAAGGGTGACAGGTTCATGCCTGTGTCACAGAGATCAGATATATAGTTATTTTCTGTTTGTGGATTATTTTTTTCTTACTGATATTGTCACCACTTGCTTAAGATTGCTTGTCATATATGGAACGGAGAAGCACAAGAAGAATCTCACACGACTCAACTTTCGCTGAACAGCTATTTCCGTAATTATTGATTAGTTTGGTGCTTTTTTTCTTTCTTTATTTGCAGAATATATTGAGAGAAAAACAGGAAGACAAATTGTACACCGATGTTTGTCTGGAAATTTTTGTCATGGTTAAATTTCAGTAAACATGAGCGTTTGTCACTGTCGCAAATCTATTTTGGTTGAAGTAACAAAAGAGCGAGGATGACAGGGTACGCGTTTGACATCTGGTGAACTATGGACTAACGCCCACTAATATCAAGGTCCAAATGTTGTTCGCAACATACGTTTATTTCGCTCGCTATAATTATCCTGTTTAGCAAGCCCAAATATTCAAAACAAATAGAAGCTCTTTTCGGTGTCTATTTGCGTATGATTGACTGTCATTTCAAGTTAACAAGAAGTAGGCGTTACTCAGTTCCTGTTTTTAGAAGTAATGTAGGATAATGGCAGGTTATTAATATGTCCACTGACATTCCCCACAACTTCAGTTTACCTTCGTGCTTTCCTGCCATCGTCATCATCACCAACTGCATCCGTATCCGCAGCACAATTGCCAAGAAGAAAGAAAGCTTATTCAAGCATTCATACAGAAAGGTGGCTGTTGTCAGCTGAAACGATCTTATTAAAAATGGGACGATTAGAAATCCGTTGTGACTATATATACTGACTAAATTAAACGTCCAATCTGCAGCACAAAGCGTAGAAATTAACATTTGAGAAAGAGGAAAATCAGTCATACACGCTGCGTAACATGACGCCAACAATTCCTCCAAGAGCCCCATCCTCAAATGGCAACTATGACCTCACCACAAATGACGCAAGACGATGCCGCAAGGGCAGAAGACGAGTGTAAAGGCCAACGGAGAGAACATAACTGCGAATGTGCTAAAAAGAATTATATCCACACGAGCTAAGTCAGCACAAAATCCGGTAGGGCAGTATTTTAAATCAATTTGGCACACTTTGAGAGCATCACTCGGTCCGAGGCTCTGTCTACCGACCTGTCTGTCTGTCTTCCTGCTCTGTCTTCCTTCCTTATCTCTCTCTCTCTCTCCCTGTCTGTCTGTCTGTCTTTCTGTATGTTTGTCTGTCTACTAGGATCATAAATACAGCTACTGTTTCTACTTTAAGTCTTAGTGGGGGTACTTCGCCGCTTAATCTCATAAGTTTGAAGCGTGTGCATAGAGCAAGCGTTTTGTGTGTTAGTGTTCGCGACACCAGTGTTGATAAAAGTTCTGTTGCATCGTTTGGGACGCCCCTTAACGTGATTCGAACTGATCCAGCGAGTTGCAATGAAAGCGCACGAGGCAATTTTGTGACGCTTTCTCTCCACGCCGAGAAGCGATCGAGAGAAAGAGGGCAAGAGAGAGAGAGAGAGATTCAAGAAACACGGCGTGGTGTTTTCATTCAGTAAAAGGGGGAACTGCCAATACGATTAGCCGTTGGCCGCATCTGGGGGGTGACAGTGGACCGCCTACCATCCACAACTACACAGTGATCGATCTTTCTGTGAACACCAATACTAATCCTGTTTCTACTCCGGGGATAGAAGGGGTACTTTGCCGCTTATTTTTATTAGGCTGAAAGTTCTTCTGGCGTGGGTGTTTGTGATACCAGATCTCATTATATGTCTGACAAGATCTACTAGGATCATAAATACAGCTACTGTTTCTACTTTAAGTCTTAGTGGGGGTACTTCGCCGCTTAATCTCATAAGTTTGAAGCGTGTGCGTTTTGGGACACCAGTATTGCTGGAGTGTGTTAGTGTTCGCGACACCAGTGTTGATAAAAGTTCTGTTGCATCTTTTGGGACGGCAGTATTGCCGAAACTTGTTGTGGGGCGTGTTGGACACCACCGTTGCACAAAACTTCCACTAGAGTCTAGAGTGTGTTCGAGATACCACGATTGCTGACACTTCTACTGGAGCGAGTGTGTTTGATACATGTACCAGATCATCTGTGAACAACAATACAGCTATTGTTTCTACTTCGGGTTTAGTGGTGGGGGTACTTTGCCTCTTATCCTTATTAGTCTGAAGCGTGTGTGTTTGGGACACTGTAATGCTGAAACTTCCTCTGCAGCGTGTGTTTGGGACACCAGTATTCCTGAATATTTTGTGAAAGTGTGCGTTTTGGGGACACCAGTATTGCTGAACATTCTGCGAAAATGTGCGTTTTTGGGACACTAGTATTGCTGAACATTCTGCGAAAGTGTGCGTTTTGGGGACACCAGTATTGCTGAACATTCTGTGAAAGTGTGCGTTTTTGGGACACCAGTATTGCTGAACATTCTACTGGAGCGTGCGTGTTTGGGACACCATTTTTGCTGAATCTTCTCTTGGAGCTTGTGTGTTTGGAACAAAGTATTGCTGAAAGTTTTGCTGGAGCTTGTGTGTTTGGAACAAAGTATTGCTGAAAGTTTTGCTGGAGCGTGTGTGTTTGGGACACACTATTGCTGGAATTTTTACTGGAGCGTGTGTGTTTGGAACACAATATTGCTGGAATTTTTACTGGAGCGTGTGTTTGGGACACACTATTGCTGAAACTATTGCTGAACACCAATGTTGCTAAAAACAAAGTCTACTGTAGTGTGCGTTTTGCTGAAACTGAATGAAAACAGTATTGTTCAACCGGAGCTTGAGTTTGTCTTACCACTTATGATAGCATTGCTAACTGTTGTATTGGAGTGTGTATGCTTGGGACAGCAGCACGGTATCGTTTACAATTTCAATAGAGTGTGTGTATTCGTGAAAATGTCAACATAGTGATTAACGCACTGCTGAAATTCATCTCTGGATTGTATTGGGATACTGACAAGTTTTGCCATTGTATGTTTTGTAATTGAATAATACGATTCATCTGTGACTTTTCTCAAGACGGAACCTTTGTGTAGGACATCAGTATTGCAATATCGACTACGGCTAAACGTACCGCCGGGATTCCCTCGTACCGTATACGACATTATTATTGTTTTGTGCTCTACCATTTAACAGTACACCTGAATTTCATCTTGGCGTTGTCTTGGGATCGTATTTGTGCACGGGCATTGCAGTGCTTAATCACATGCAGCGTAGTAGTAGAGCTGAAATTATGTGGCGCTTTCCTTGTATTGGAGCCGAACTGCGTGACATCATCATTGCTGAGTCTAATACAGCTTAAGATACAGCTGAACTTTTTCTCAAGAATTTCCCAGGGTGGAACACCAGCATCTTTGTGGCACCCGCATCGCTTGCACTCCTAATTGCTGCCAACACTACAGCTGAAATTCATCTTCGTAATGTCTAAGAAAGGAAACAAGTGTTCCCTGAACTATGCCTGAACTGAGCCAATGGAATTGCTTATTCCCGTCTTCTGGTTTTGTTTGTCTGGATCTTAAATGTAGAACACAAGCACTGTTGAAACGTTCACCACAGCTAGCGGAAATACATATTTCATTGGAACTTTTGATTGGAATATAAATATACACAAGTATAGACACATTTTGCTACAACTGACAACTCAGATGATTTGCATTTTCCGCGATTAACTGAATAATTCATTGAATGTATCTACTCCGCACCATTATTGCTGCAAAAGCTAATGCATTTGCTGACTTCCTGCTACAGCTAACACCTTTGCCGACCAGCTTCTCTTATTGCCAGGATATCAAGTACGGACATCATTATTTATGGTCCAAAATCGGGTGCCGGTTATGACGGAAACACGAATGATTAGATATGTTTTGGACAGGCATACTTATAGTGCTGCAAGTCGTGTTAAATGAACAACACTGAAATATATCCCACCACTTCATTCTCTCAGTGCCAAAGGAAGACACTAGTAATCATGTGTGTGGGCCACCAATACCCATTGTGACTTGTAGTAATTGTGAGAAATGTAGCCTTGAAATGTATTCTATCAGTGCCAAAGGAAGACACTACCTAGTAATCATAAGC
>NC_090245.1:21379756-21428719 GCF_037325665.1 Littorina saxatilis
GTGACTTCTATTTCTGTCCAGTCGCAAACTCAATATGGATTGCTATATTATGGATTGTTTGTTCATCTTTTCTGTTTACATAAGAAGATGTGGACAACACATGTGACAATGGTCATAAAGTCTAAATAAAGGTCAGCCGGCAAAATAGTGTCACCAATGAGGTACGTTCTTCTAGACGTTCAAGTCACAGTCCTTGCAACGATCATGCATCCCACCTCTAATCTTCAAAGATTTTACAATTGATTGAAGCACCCCCAAATACCCAAAACCAACAGTCTGACTTGTTCCAGTGTAGAACAGGATTGGTTTGTTTGTAAGATTAATTCCGCAAATTGACATAGGCGTCACTTTTAACATTAGTTCAGCCAAAAATTCCCATTCTGCGCAGAAACAAACCAGACTGTTGATTTGTTATATATGTCCAAATGGAAGGATTCTCTTAACACATGTAAAACCCGAGTCATATTTGTGGCGCGGTACATGGTCGCTTACACGAGAAGAATGGTGCCTTTATCGTACAGTTGACCGAGTTTTAATAATAATAATTAAGTAGATGTGCAACGCCAAGGCACTGCATACCCCAGCGAAAGACAAACCTCTCTCTCTCTTTCTCTGTCTCTGTCTGTCTGTCTGTCTCTCTCTCTCAAACACACACACACACACACACGAACACACACACACTCACACACATACCCCAAGTTACACACGTACACACATACACACTCACTCACACGCACTCGCTCACACACACTTCATACACACAAAACACACCACCATACGCACATATAGACAGACGGACATATACACACCTTTACAAACACACACCCACCCACCCACTCTCTCTCTCTCTCTCTCTCTCTCTCTCTCTTTCTCTCTTATACAAACAGACACCCCCCCACACATACACACACACACACACACACATGTACATACGCACGCATGTACGCACGCACACACCCACAGACACACACACACACACACACCGTGCACACACACACACACACATTGACTCACACAAATCTTATACACACAAAACACACACTTATACGCACATAGACCGGCACGGTTGGCCTTGTGGTAAGGCGTCCGCCCCGTGATCGGGAGGTCGTGGGTTCGAACCCCGGCCGGGTCATACCTAAGACTTTAAAATTGGCAATCTAGTGGCTGCTCCGCCTGGCGTCTGGCATTATGGGGTTAGTGGACTGGTTGGTCCGGTGTCAGAATAATGTGACTGGGTGAGACATGAAGCCTGTGCTGCGACTTCTGTCTTGTGTGTGGCGCACGTTATATGTCAAAGCAGCACCGCCCTGATATGGCCCTTCGTGGTCGGCTGGGCGTTAAGCAAACAATCAAACACATACGCACATAGACAGTCGGACACACACACACCTTTACAAACAAACACATATACACACTCATACACACACAAACTCATGCACACACACATTCAAACACACACACACACACTCTCTCTCTCTCTCAAACACACACACACACACACACCCACGCACACAAGTCACACACAGTGACACACACATACTCACACTCACTCATGATCACACGCACTCACTCACTCTCACAAAAAACTTCATACACACACCCATACGAACATAATTATGGACAGACGGACATACCCACCTTTACAAACAAACACACATACACGCACACACATACACTTATGCCCACACACACACTTACACACACACGAGTACAGACTCATGCACGCGTGCGCACACACACACACACACACACAAATACACACACACACACACCACACACATACGAGTACAGACTCATGCACGCGTGCGCGCACACACACACACACACACACACACACAAATACACACACACACACAAACACACACACACACAAACAGTAACACTAACACATGTGCACAAAATGAACACAAACACACACACTGCGCGAGAGAGAAAGACTACAGGGAGGCATGACGTCATGATGCATTAATTGACGTCAAAGACTTTCGACCGTGACGTATTCTTCTTACGCGAGCTTTATCCATAGACTTGGAAACTACGGGATTTCTACCCGTCCAAAACGGCCTTGGGTGGCGTTTGCTGAAAAAATGGGGGCGACTATTGCACCCACCGTATTTTTGTTAGTATGGTCCCAATTTTTGGTGAACTTCCATCTCCAACTGTAGCACGTAGCCGGGCACAAAGAATCCTTCTTTATCATGTATTATTCGGTATGCACATTTCTCAAATCGATTACAGTATAGCGTTCACGGGATACCTCCAGCTTCGCTGGGATAATAATAATTAAGTAGATGTGCAACGCCAAGGCACTGCATACCCCAGCGAAAGACAAACCTCCCTCTTACTCTCTCTTTCTCTCTCTCAAACACACACACACACGAACACACACACAAACACACACCCCAAGTCACACACGTACACACATACACACTCACTCACACGCACTCACTCACACACACTTCATACACACAAAACACACCCCCATACGCACATATATACAGACGGACATAAACACCTTTACAAACAAACACACATACACTTACGCACACACACACACATACACACACCCACCCACTCTCTCTCTCTCTCTCTCTTTCTCTCTTATACAAACAGACACACACACACACACACACACACTGTACATACGCACAAACAAATACGCACATAGACAGTCGGACACACACACCTTTACAAACAAACACATATACACACTCATACACACACAAACATACACACAAACTCATGCACACACATTCACACACACACACACACACTCTCTCTCTCTCTCTCAAACACACACACACACACACACACACACACACACACACCCCAAGTCACACACATACCGTGCACACACTCACTAACACGCACTCACTCACTCTCACAAAAAACTTCATACACACGGCAAAACACACAACCATACGCACATTATGGACAGACGGACATACACACCTTTACAAACAAACACACATACACGCACACACATACACTTATACCCACACACACATTTACACACACACGAGTACAGACTCATGCACGCGTGCGCACACACACACACACACACACACACACACACACACAAATACACACACACACACACCACACACATACGAGTACAGACTCATGCACGCGTGCGCGCACACACACACACACACACACACACACACACACACACACACACACACACACACACACAAACAATAACACTAACACATGGGCACAAAATGAACACAAACACACACACTGCTGCGCGAGAGAGAAAGACTTCAGGGAGGCATGACGTCATGATGCATTAATAGACGTCAAAGACTTTCGACCGTGACGTATTCTTCTTACGCGAGCTTTATTCATAGACTTGGAAACTACGGAATTTCTACCCGTCCAAAACGGCCTTGGGTGGCGTTTGCTGAAAAAATGGGGGCGACTATTGCACCCACCGTATTTTTGTTAGTATGGTCCCAATTTTTGGTGAACTTCCATCTCCACCTGTAGCACGTAGCCGGGCACAAAGAATCCTTCTTTATCATGTATTATTCGGTATGCACATTTCTCAAGTCGATTACAGTATAGCGTTCACAGGATACCTCCAGCTTCGCTGGGATAATAATAATAATAAATGAGCATTTATATAGCGCAACATCATAACTTTACAATTATGCTCTTTGCGCTTGACACATTTAAAATTGAATTAAAACACAGTTATACAAGCATTTACATCTACATTCATAGTCAACAACGCTTAATTAAAAGAGGCACGGAGTTGTCTTGCTGGAGAATAGACGGTGAGGAGTTCAGAGAAGTAAGCAGGAGACGAGCCAGAAAAGAAGTTAAAGCAGAGGGTGGACAGTTTGTAGTCAATGCGGGCTTGAATATGTTGAACTCTAATTTGCCTAATATGTCTGCTGTCTTTAAAGTCTTGCCTCCCTTCCTTTTCTCTTGCAAACACGACACACAAGTTAAAAATGTCAAAAGTTTCAATTAACGCCTTTTTTGCGTCTATCAATTCTCATCTGTGCTTTGAGATTCAATTGCGTGTTGAAATATCCTCTTCTTTTCTTTTTTTGGAATAGATCTACGTTTCGTCCATCTGACCTTAGAGAAATCGTTCAGTTTGCGTAACGTGCAGTTTAATTTCACATATAAAAGGAAAAAATATAATATAATGTGGTATAAACAGTGCGAAGGTTACTAGGCCATTCCTTGATTTTGCTGTGTGTGCATTGTTGTGTGTTTTTTTTTTTAAAATTTTTTCATTCGCTCGATTTCCTAGCGAGTGGGCGAAAACTGAATTCCATGAAGTTTATTGTGATATTTGTTTGTCTGTTCACTTCAAAGACCGTTGGGTCGACGTATTTGTGACTGTAACGTAATTTGGTCAATAACAGCGTTCCAACAACTTGCCTTTCTTGTTTTTTTATTCTGAATTTTGGAACGTTGGCAGTCTCTTTGTTTTTGGATTTTTTCACATATAAAAGGGCCAATAAACTAAGACCGTATCAATATTTGATGTCAGAAACCATGAAAACTGAGATCTTCAGTTCCTAAACCGGGTATATAATTGTACCCTGAAAAAAGGAAACGTCGAGTGAAGCCATAAATGTATTTTATTTGTGTGTGGTATAATCAGTGCGGAGGGTACTAGGCCACTCCATGTTTTTGCTGTGTGTGCGTTTTTGTGTGTTTTTCTTCTTCTGGCTTTAAAAGGTGAAATTATGGTGATATCAATGCTATACTGATGCACTCGTATGTCCAATGTTGAGAGGTTTAAACTTGAATGTATGGCTTTTACGTAAGCAAGCCAACACCATAAAGATAATTATTTCTGTGACACATTTGGGTTTGATTTCTCTCGGGAGCAGCAAGACTTTTAGGAGACAAGGAGTTGAAAGGTGCATGGTGGCATGGTTGAACATGGAGAGAAAATCAATTCCTAAATGGGTTAACCAGACGACCATTAGTCTTCTCTTACTTTATTACACACTCGTCAGAGCCTTGTGCAAGGTGACACTGCTTCTGAGACCGAAATGGATAATATCAGCGTCATTTATCTGTGTAGACTGTGACAAGATGGCGCTTCTGAAGCGCAAAATGCAGACCGTTCTGCGGCTTTTGATAAAAAAAAACCCAATGCATCTCGCTCTCCCCATTCCCCCCGAACTCTCTTCTTTTCATTTCCTCTCTGGTGTCTCATTTTTTGCCGACCAGACGTTTTCTTCCCGTTTTTATTGTCATACTTTTTTGTTTTGTTGTTGTTGTTGCTTGAAAACGCGTTCACGTCACTTGCCTTAATAGAAAGGGCCAATTTAAAATGGTAATCTGCCTAAAAGAGCATCCTTCCTTTTTTTTCCCCTTTCTTTGTCTTCGGCAGCTGAATGCAAAAAATCGCGATGCAAGCATTTTCTTCGATGGCCCTTAATGAATCAGGAAAAAAACATCTAAATCCGCGATGACTTTTTTGATGTATGGAAGTCCTTAAACTGCGATTTCGTGTTAACGCCTCCGCCTTTCGAGTTCGTTGCCCTTCTAACCTTCTTTTGGAAAACAAGAAATGAGGATGTTTTCGAAGTTCCAAATGTACATTTTCCGGAAATAACTGATTTGAAAGACTTCAATCCCCCACCCCCCCCTCCATTAGAAAAGTAATGGAAAAATCTAAAATAGATAGACTGCTAACGTTTTAACAAGCCCCCCCCCCCCCCACACACACACACACACACACACACACGCACGCACGCACGCACGCACTCACGCACACACACACACACACACACACACACACACACACACATACACACACAAACAAAATAACAAAGACGAAGAAGAAGAAGAAGACAGATTTATTTATTTCAAATCACTGCTTCAAAGATGAGAAATGTGCCCTCCAAAAGCAAGGATATGAATTAACCTCTTGGTCTTCGGACCTTCCACAGTTTTACCATTAAACTTGGGGGTCCAGGGACCCTCTACAGTTTTACCATTAAACTTGGGGGTCCCGGGACCCTCTATAGTTTTACCATTAAACTTGGGGGTCCCGGGACCCTCTACAGTTTTACCATTAAACTTGGGGGTCCCGGGACCCTCTACAGTTTTACCATTAAACTTGAGGGGCCCGGGACCCTCTACAGTTTTACCATTAAACTTGGGGGTCCCGGGACCATCTACAGTTTTAACATTAAACTTGGGGGTCCCGGGACCCTCTACAGTTTTACCGTTAAACTTGGGGGTCCCGGGACCCTCTATAGTTTTACCATTCAACTTGGGGGTCCCGGGACCCTCTATAGTTTTACCATTAAACTTGGGGGTCCCGGGACCCTCTATAGTTTTACCATTAAACTTGGGGGTCCAGGGACCCTCTACAGTTTTACCATTAAACTTGGGGGTCCAGGGACCCTCTTTAGTTTTACCATTAAAGTTGGGGGTCCCGGGACCCTCTTAAGTTTTACCATTAAACTTGGGGGTCCCGGGACCCTCTATAGTTTTACCATTCAACTTGGGGGTCCCGGGACCCTCTACAGTTTTACCATTAAACTTGGGGATCCCGGGACCCTCTACAGTCTTACATTACACTTGGGGGTCCCGGGACCCTATACAGTTTTACCGTTACACTTGGGGGTCCCGAGACCCTCTGCAGTTTTACCATTACACTTGGGGGGCCCGGGACCCTCTATAGTTTTACCATTCAACTTGGGGGTCCCGGGACCCTCTACAGTTTTACCGTTACACTTGGGGGTCCCGGGACCCTCTACAGTTTTACCGTTACACTGGGGGGGGGGCCCGGGACCCTCTACAGTTTTACCATTACACTTGGAGGGCCCGGGACCCTCTATAGTTTTACCATTCAACTTGGGGGTCCCGGGACCCTCTACAGTTTTACCGTTACACTTGGGGGTCCCGGGACCCTCTACAGTTTTACCGTTACACTTGGGGGGCCCGGGACCCTCTACAGTTTTACCATTACACTTGGGGGGCCCGGGACCCTCTATAGTTTTACCATTCAACTTGGGGGTCCCGGAACCCTCTACAGTTTTACCGTTACACTTGGGGGGCCCGGGACCCTCTACAGTTTTACCGTTACACCTGGGGGGCCCGGGACCCTCTACAGTTTTACCATTAAACTTGAGGAGCCCGGGACCCTCTACAGTTTTACCATTACACTTGAGGGGCCCGGGACCCTCTACAGTTTTACCATTAAACTTGAGGGGCCCGGGACCCTCTACAGTTTTACCATTAAACTTGAGGGGCCAGGGACCCTCTACAGTTTTACCATTAAACTTGAGGGGCCTGGGACCCTCTACAGTTTTACCATTAAACTTGAGGGGCCCGGGACCCTCTACAGTTTTACCATTAAACTTGAGGGGCCCGGGACCCTCTACAGTTTTACCATTACACTTGAGGGGCCCGGGACCCTCTACAGTTTTACCATTAAACTTGAGGGGCCCGGGACCCTCTACAGTTTTACCATTAAACTTGAGGGGCCCGGGACCCTCTACAGTTTTACCATTACACTTGAGGGGCCCGGGACCCTCTACAGTTTTACCATTAAACTTGAGGGGCCCGGGACCCTCTACAGTTTTACCATTAAACTTGAGGGGCCCGGGACCCTTTACAGTTTTACCGTTACACTTGGGGGGCCCGGGACCCTCTACAGTTTTACCATTACACTTGGAGGGCCCGGGACCCTCTATAGTTTTACCATTCAACTTGGGGGTCCCAGGACCCTCTACAGTTTTACCGTTACACTTGGGGGTCCCGGGACCCTCTACAGTTTTACCGTTACACTTGGGGGGCCCGGGACCCTCTACAGTTTTACCATTAAACTTGGGGGTCCCGGGACCCTCTACTGTTTTACCGTTACACTTGGGGGGCCCGGGACCCTCTACAGTTTTACCATTAAACTTGGGGGGCCCGGGACCCTCTACAGTTTTACAGTTACACTTGGGGGGCCCGGGACCCTCTACAGTTTTACCATTAAACTTGGGGGTCCCGGGACCCTCTACTGTTTTACCGTTACACTTGGGGGTCCCGGGACCCTCTAGTTGAAGTGTCTGTGGGGAGCCCTGTTTGTTCAATACCCCAACAGTGTTTTTCGAAACATCGTAGAAGAGCTGTACTGTATGCTGACCAAATGTTGGCTGTCTGATTGTATTTTAGCTTATAATTGCAGTCAACCACATCGCTGGCAATGCAGAATGAGGGACAAAGCCTGCGCCGTGGCTGCAAGAGCTTCAGATTCGGACTGGAGTGTTGAGGTACAGTGTCATCAACGTTTACTGACGTATTACTGTTCAAAATGGGCCGACCTCTCTGGCAGCTAGGAGATCGGTAATGTGATTTGTGACAATTGTAACATTTTTGGCTAGTCCTGACATTCAGAGACTGACCGACAACATTTGAAAAGGGCCTAATTACTCTGATGATTAATCGAAGTAGAAACCTGTTGAGTCCTGATAGTAGCATGCTCAATGTAAATGCGAATGTGTGTAGCCTCATATCTTATCTTTATCGTATCTTATCTTGATTAGCAAGGGCGGATCAATTCACTTTGGAGGGGGAGGGGGGTACAAAATGACTGCGAAGATACAAGTTGACGGCGCCGAAGGCGCCTAAGCCTCTAGGGGGTTCCGGGGGCATGCCCCCCCGGACATTTTTTTTATCCAAAGAAGCAAAATAGAGCTATCTGGTGCATCCTGAGCCAATAAATTACCTCTTTTTTGGGGGGGTGGGGGTGTGGGGGGGGGTTACGTAACCCGCGTAACCCCCCCCCCCCCCCCCCAGATCCGCCCTTGATTAGTAAGGGAAACGTTTTGCTTCGGGGTTTTTTTCTGTGGGTTTTTTTCGTTCTTTCTTTTGCTTCTCTATTTTTCTTGTTTCTCCACTGTGAAGAGCTGAGGGATGGGGGGGGGGGGGGGGGTTGAAGAATGACATTCGCAGCCTGATGTTCTCTGTATCACTTGGAAACTTGTCTCCATTTTTATCTGCCGGGAAACAAGGGTTAGGAATGCATCTGTGACTTTCCTTGATTAGATAGATCCAAAAATAAGGGCCAAAGCTGAAACTTAAAAGCGTTGTAAGCTCATTCGTTGGTTTCGTTTAAACTGCATGCAAGATATTTGTTTTCTACAACACAGACCTTGTTTATAATTGGCTTAATCTGCTGTTGCTTGGTAGGTTGATGACCTGAGTGAAAAGTGAGTGTATCTGTCTGTCTGCTTGTCTGTCTGACTGTCTGTCGGTCGGTCTGTATGTCGGTCTGTCGGTCTGTTATTTGGTTGGCCTATCTGTTTGCATTTCTCTCTGACCATCCGTCTGTCTGTCTGTCTCAGTATCTGCCTGTGTGAGTGTATGTGTGTGTGTGTGTGTGTGTGTGTGTGTGTGTTTGTGTGTGTGCGTGTGTGTGTGTGTGTGTGCGTGCGTGCGTGCGTGCTTGCGTGCGTGCGCATGCGTGCGTTTGTGCGTGCGTGCGTGCGTGCGTACGTGCGTGAGTGCGTGCGTGTATGCGTGCGTGTGCGTGCATGCGTGCGTGTGGGTGCGTGCGAGCGTGGATGTGTCCAGACAAACAGACACAGTCAGCAAAAAAGTGAGAAGCAGGTAGGCTATATGCACAGAAAACTTACTGCAAACACTAATCACTTGCACTTTCCTGCAGAATACACATCCTCATCCTCATCCCTATCACCCCTCCCCGCTCAACCCCCCTTGCCAAACCTCATCATTCCAACCGTTTAATTGTAGCTTGTCCAGAATCGTGTTTGTATCAGAGAGCTTCTGTGTTCTTCCATGGCTCTTATCAGCACGCATACCGTTTCTGAGCGTGGCCTAGCACTGATTTACATACCAACAGATAACTTGGCAGAAGAAGTGATATCGGAGACCACCTTGCTCAGACGTTTTGATAGTTATCCTCTGGCTGTAACTATGACGGCTTACTAGCGCCAAAACTAAAAAGTAGTAATTTCAATACCTTCACAAACCTGAGAAAATCAGGTCTTAAAAAGGAGGGGGTCTTAAAATGGAGGTTAATTTATTGAGGTTATGAACTGAACACCTGAAAAAGCAAGGTCTTAAAAGGGAGGAGGTCTTAAATTGGGAGGGGGGTCTTAAAAGGGGGGTTCCACTGTATTGTTGCGCGTGCAGTTGTCGCCAAGTGAGTGCGCTTAGCTCGCAGTGACCTTGCCAGCGACTGTTCCGTTATGACTATGACTTCATGAAATCAAAAACAGATAGACTGCTAACCTAACATGTAAACATAACAAGACAGGTAATTAATGTTTAATTTTTGACAACTCAAGACATTTACAAGTACATCGACCATATGGTATTTCTAGTGGACAGACAGACAAATAATTAGGAGACAAATAGAACAAATAAAAAAAAACGTATCTTAGTATGTTTTTAGTCCGATCTCTGTCAAGGAGATGATCAGAGTCGAATGGTAGGCATTCTGTGTCAGTTTTGTTGGTTGTTGTCTAATATCTTTAAAGGTCAGCTTGACGATAACGTGACAAGTATTAGTTCAGCTTACGAAGGTAAAAACAAAAACAATTGTCAGTAAGTACTGGTGTCACATGACTGATGTGAACCAGTTGATTGGCTAATGGCGATGCGCTAAAACTGTTAGCGCACTCTTGGAGTGCGCTAACTTTTCCACAGAGCGTATTCTTCCGCCCTTTGCCTAAGCGAGAGTGTACTCTCATCCTCAGAATTAATTAATGACATGTAGCTTATATTCTCCACAATACAAATGATTAAGACCATAAATTTCCTGCTTCTCAATTAAAGCAGAAGTGGGTTTTTTCTGACAGATTGCATGTGCCTGTGCCACAGATCTAAAAATAGAACCCGCTGTGTCTAATTTTTCAGTTTCGACTTGCGAAGATTCCTCTCATAATTATGCCATGTTAGTGGCATGTAGCTTATTATCCACATTACCAAATGATGAGTTAGTAGGCTATACAATTCCCAGCAGCTAACAGAAAACACGTGTTATTCCGATAACGTAGCAGCTAGATCAGCACGTAGCAGACTACACTGAAATACGACTGCATCTGTTCAGTAAATGAATGTTTTCCAAATTATCATTTCGAGGCAAGAACAATCGGAATCGAAAACGTGTAGGGTTTAGAACGTTCTTACCATATATAAGACTTATTACCAGCCTGCCTCATGCGTGCAGACTCAGTGCAACGTGACGAGCAATTTTTTGTTTTTGAAATGAGACTCAGTGCAGTGGTTCGATTGCCTAGCAGACGACATAAATCCCGCTCAGCAAATTAACATGTTGGGCAAATGTGAACGATAAAACGATGGGGATATAATACGTGTAGGGTTCAAAGCATTCTTACCGTTCATATTTAGTACCAGACTCCCCGATGAGTGAAGATACCACACGAGAAACATGCCACATTTATTTTGAAAATGTGCTTACCGTCGACCTTGGCAACACTGTCACTCTGCACAGTCAATCTGTCGAAGCTCGATGAAGGTTTCAAATCGCAAATAGCTAAGAGCACAGTCCTTTCTCCGAGTTTTAATGAGGTCTCTATGAAAGATCATCCCTTTTTAGCTTAACGCTACACTGGAATTTACAAACAGAAATTAAAACAAGAGCTTGTGTGTGACGAAAGCACGTCACACTTGAGACAGCCCACACAAAAGTAGATCTGACACAAACCTGACCACACAGTTACGCCTATCCAAATGCGCGTTGCAAAATGTGCGTTTTGAATCTTCTTTTTTCTCTGGCGGTACTGACAATATCGTTATTGAAACAATCCCAGTGCACTAAGGGATTTATAGGGCAAATCTCGAAAATAATTATTGAACTCAGCGCTATGCATGTTCAATAATGAAATTTCTCGATTTGCTCTATAAACCCCTTAGTGCACTGGGATGTCTCAATAACTTAAATTAGCCAAACTTAGATGAAGTTGCAATAATTGATTGTTCTGCTCGCATTGATTTTTCTTCTAAGTGCACAAGAACTGTGCAGAGTATTATACTTGCTGTTGTTGTTGTTGTTGTTGTCGTTGTTGTTGTTGTTGTTGTTGTTGTTGTTGTTGTTGTTGTTGTTGTTGTTTTACAGCATAACAACGTCACAATGAGAAACGATTTCGCCCACACACAAAACTTCGTACAACTGATTCCCCCAAATCTGACACTGCCCTCCCCGACATCCTGATTCATACATTCAGAGCTGATTGTGAGTTATCGCACATCACAATTCTCTGTGGGGATCTGTTGGGAACGATGGTAAAGAACAAATTAGCATTATCCATTTACTTTGCATATTTCTTGTTGACAAAGAAAAATATTTTCAGGTTCAGGTGTTTTTTTCTTCTGTGATTTCTTTTGTGCAATTTGCATTAATGAACACTTTTGTCGTGTTGCTTTTGCCTTTTTTATGTCTTCACTTCTTTCTTTTTTTTCTTTCTTTTTTTTTTGTTTTTGTTTTTTTGCGTGGGCGTTTTAGCTCAATGCTCTTTCTTTGCAAGAATGACCTAACAGGAAGTATAGACCGATCGGGAAAACACCAGAGTATTCTTTGATGCATTCACAAAATGTCAGGCCTCGCATTCCAAGTCTACGAGTTTTCCATTAAAACAACCGGTGTCGAACTCGAAATTGTCACTGGGTGAATATTGCTTCACCTTTTTTTCGTTGCAAAAGGATTCTTAGTTTGGAGGTTCTTGGTTTATGTGTGTGTATGTGTGTGTGTGTGTGTGTGTGTGTGTGTGTGTGTGTGTGTGTGTGTGTGTGTGTGTGTGTGTGTGTGTGTGTGTGTGTGTGCGTGCGTGAGAGCGTGTGTGTGTGTGTGTGTGTGTGTGTGTGTTTTTATATTGCGATGTTTAAAACAAATATATTGGTCAACCTATTGCCTATAAATGTTAAATGTTATTGGGAAGGGTAATTTCGAAATGCATTCTCATTTAGCGGCAAATATCCTCTGATAGGAAACGCATTTAACTGTAACTCGGATTGGCAATCCAAGATTAGAATCCAAACTACAGTTAAAAGTTGGACAAAAAGAAGGTGTAATTCCTTTGTCCTGTGTTCCATCAGGTTTAATTGGGTGCAGGATATCGCTTTCTGGCGATCCGGGAAGTGTTAACAAATTACTACGGTGTAGGCGATTGTGTCAGTCGGGTTGCTGTTTCTGCTGACACTGATGAGATAGGAACGTGCATATGTGGCTCTGTGTGTGTGTGTGTGTGTGTGTACGTGTGTGTATGTGTGTGTGTGTGTGTTTGTGTGTGTGAGTGTTTGCGTGTGTGTGTGTGTGTGTGTATGTGTGTGTATGTGTGTGTGCGTGTGTGTGTGTGTGTGTGTGTGTGTATGTGTGTATGTGTGTGTGTGTGTGTGTGTGTGCATGTGTGTGTGTATGTGTGTGTATGTGTGTGTGTGTGTATGTGTGTGTGCGTGTGTGTGTGTGTGTGTACGTGCGTGTGTGCGGTTGTGTGTGTGTATGTGTGTGTGTATGTGTGTGTGTGTGTGTGTGTGTGTGTGTGTGTGTGTGTGTGTGTGTGTGTATGTGTGTGTGTGTGTTTTGCGTCCAAGTGAAAAAAGGTTCTTATGTCACGTAAAAATGTGAACTGATCTATTGTGATTAAGAAGACATCCTACACGTAAAGGACGGTACAATTTGCTAAGAATTCCCAGAATAGTATAGCTTTCTGTACCTGACATTGTGCGCAGTTTTGTGGGCCAATTTCACGACCATGTGTCTTTCAATTGCAGTACATTACTTACAGACAGTAACTGGTGCAGATGTCTACTTGGGAAAATCAACAGAAAAAACGACCTTGTTAGAAAAAATAAATCCTGGTGGAATACTAATAGAATCTGTCTGCTTAAACATAAAAAGACAGCACGATTAAAATGAAGACGGTAACGGTAGGCGAGGGTCCTCTTGTAGTGTCAGTTTCGTCAGCTGTGTATGTGAACGATGGAAAAATCCGCCCGGAAACGCGACACTTTATGGCTTGCAAAAATATCCATGGATACTGAACGCATAAACAGAGGAAGGTTCATATCATATATGTTTATGGAAATTTCGTGCATGGAGCAAACTGTAAAGAAAAGAGCGAAATACGCTAGTATGTAATAAAGCTCGGTTATATATCTGGGGAAACATTTATTATATTGTGACGTCACGTTTTTATGAAAGTATTTTGACGGAGAAATCTGACGCGTCCCAGTTCAACAGTTCAATTTAAAACTTGCTAGTTTCTCAAAATAAGACCAGACTCGCTCAGGCGCTGAATCTATCTAATCAGCGCGAGTTTTGTATCGCCACCAGGAGCCCTGCGACTTTGACGAGCAATCGTTTCGCTTCCGTGTGCGTGCCTAATCAAGGGAGGCTATTCGCCTACGATGGCGAGAGTCAGTGATTAGACTGCATCTTGCTCTATTTATTTCTCTGCTGAGTGCAGATTCCCACGTACACGGGTCCATTTGATACCTTCTGGTGATTTTCTGATCTGTGGATTTCGGCTCACAAGGATAGGAAATGCAATTTGTATCGCATTCATCACTGTGTGTTTCGATGAAAGTAGCTCATGGCTTTTCAGACAGGCGTAAAAGACAGTCTGCATGCAGTGCAAAGCGTGCTGTAAGACTCGCCTGACAACAACAGACAGACCGACAGACAGAGTGGGGAATAGAATGAGACAGGGGGAGGGAGAGAGAGAGAGAGAGAGAGAGAGAGAGAGGGGGGGGGGTTGTAACAGAAAAGTATGGTATTATGTCTTACGGTAGTAGATATCTTAACTTCTTATGGACAGAAAGAGAGAGAGACAGAACGAAGGTGGATGGGGAGGGTACAGACTGTCTCGTATCAGACAGGGAGGGGTTACAAAACGCAATGGTAGCTGTATACCTCAAGCGGTCGTTGGAGAGCAAAATGGCAAGGCAAGGCAAGGCAACATTTATTTCAGAAACCCCTAAGGTTACATGAATTTAAAATCAAAATACACTGAAAACAACAACAACAACAACAAATAAATGTAATAATGCGGCACAACACTTCGTAATTAATAACCATAAATATGTCAAAAGGAATTAAAATATAATTGATTATATTACAAATGACTGTGTTAACAGGACATATTTTCTTTTAATAAAAGACGTGAGAAATTATCAGAATTCTTTCATGATAAACTTAATTGTCAGTAAGTACTGGTGTCACATGACTGATGTGAACCAGTTGATTGGCTAATGGCGATGCGCTAAAACTGTTAGCGCACTCTTGGAGTGCGCTAACTTTTCCACAGAGCGTATTCTTGCGCCCTTTGCCTAAGCAAGACTGTGCTCTCATCCTCAGAATTAATTAATGACATGTAGCTTATATTCTCCACAATACCAAATGACCATAAATTACCTGCTTCTCAATTAAAGCAGAAGTGGGTTTTTTTCTGACAGATTGCATGTGCCTGTGCCAGTGCCAGTGATCTAAAAAAAATAGAAGCCGCTGTGTTTCATCTAATTTTCGCCGACTTGCATAGATTCTTCTCATATGCCGTGTTAGTGGCATGTAGCTTATCATCCACATTACCAAATGATGAGTTAGTATACAATTCCCAGCGGCTAACAGAAAACACAAGTGTTATTCCGATAACGTACCAGCTAGACCAGTTTGGAAGACTGACTCGATCGACTCTGTAGCAGACAACACAGAAATACGACTACATCAGTTCAGTAAATGAATGGTTTCAGAATTATTATTTCAAAGCAAGAACAATCGTAATCGAAAACGTGTAAGGTTCAGAACGTTCTTACCATATATAAGATTTATTAGCAGCCTGCCTCATGCGTACAGACTCAGTGCAGACTGCAGTCGTTCCATTGCCCAGGTTGGCAGGTAGCCTAGCAGACGACATTAACCCCGCACAGCAAATTAACATGTTGGGCAAATGTGAACGAAAAAACGATGGGGATATAATACGTGTAGGGTTCACAGCATTCTTACCGTTCATATTTAGTATCAGACTCCCCGATGAGTGAAGATAGAACACGAGAAATATGCCACATTTGTTTTGAAAATGTGCGAACCGTCGAGTCCCGCTTTGAGTCAATTCAAGGGGAGTCACTCCGCATAGTCAATCCGTCGAAGCTCGACTGGAGGTTTCGAATCGCAAATAATGAAGAGCCTTTCTCCGAGTTCAAATGAGGTCTCTCTGAAAGATCATCACTGTTCAGATTAACGCTACACTGGAATTTACCAACATAAATTAAAATGCGTGTGACGAAAGCACGACACACTTGAGACACCCCACACAAAAGTAGATCTTTACTGTGCACGACCTGACCACACAGTTATGCCTATTCAAATGCGCATTGCAAAATGTGCGTTTGGAATCTTCTTTTTTCTATGGCGGTACTGACAATATCGTTATTGAAACAATCCCAGTGCACTAAGGGATTTATAGAGCAAATCTCGAAAATAATTATTGAACTCAGCGCTATGCGCTTCGTTCAATAATGAATTTTCTCGATTTGCTCTATAAATCCCTTAGTGCACTGGGATGTCTCAATAACTTAAATAAGATATACCAAGTTCCATAAATTTCGCTTTTTTGATAATTCAAATAAATGTTTAAATTTAACTGCACTGCGTTTGAATTTTTCCGAAATACACTGGTAACTGATATCTCCACTGCTCAAGAGCGATGATATTAGTTATCGTTAGATTTGACTGCGATATCCAGATATATTGCTATTTCATATGTTACGTAGATTTCCATTGGTCAATTGGGCAAAACTGAGCTCAGTGCAAAAGTGATATCGACGACATTTCCGTCGATATCAGTTTTGATATCGACGACCTCTTTATTGCTTCCCCACTTCAAAAACAAAAACACCTAAATTTAAAAACAAACAAATATATATGAAAATGTAATGATCCCAGAATTTAGTTGAGCAAGTGACTAAAGATTTTTTGAAACATTTTGAAATACTGAAAAGTACAAGAAAAGAGTGAACAAAAAGAAATAATAATCAGAGGGAGGGATATGGAACAGCCAAAACTGAGACAAATACTTTTGTAATTTCTTTACAGTAAATACAAAATGTCCAGAGAATTAGCAATATATCTAACATTGACTGACTGTGTGATGATATCTTCTGCTATTGGACTGTTTCGACAGTGATATCAAAATCTCGACCTCCGGTCTCGATTTTGATATCACTGTCTCAACAGACCATAGCAGAAGATATCATCACACAGTCCGTCAATATTGGGTATTATCAGTGCCAATGTCGAGAAAGCTGAAATCATATCAGATCGAGGCGGGAGCCGAGATTTGATATGATTCAGGCTTTCGAGACATTGGCACTGATAAATCTGGATATCGCAGTCAAATCTAACGATAACGATTTTATCGCATTCCATTTTGGAAGCAGAACCCATTAACCCCAGTCTAAGAAATCGGTCAAGCGCAAGGGAGGCTACTGCCATGTTGCTAATGTTGGATTGTCTGTTCCTGCATTCGCAACTTTGCTGCTATAACTTTCATTTTTTAAATACTCTTTCGTTTTCTAAGACGTAAATAAGGCATCTTAAAACAACAAAGAAAAGAAAAATATTGTGTAAACAGATCACACAAAAAGGTTCAGTGGAGGAACACGGAACAGCCTTCGCAGTTAGTGCAGTCTTCTAGACTAACTTCAAAGTCTTTAATTTGGCAATTCTAAACGATGGCAGGAACTGAAGTGCCCCGGACTGTATCAGTGAAGTCCTCTGGCTCATTTTCTGTGTAGAAGACAGCTTCCAGTTCTTAGTCGTTATCGACGGACTGCAGTGTTGATAATTTTGTCGAATCGCCAACTGCAGACGACACAATATTCCAACTTTCAAAGATGGCGTCTTCCGATAGCCTTCGTGACTGTTTTGAAGCTGTTGAGGTTTTTGTGTGGATTTTGCATGGCTACGACAAAGAGGGATGGGACAGTGATTCATGCTGGACCAAAACGTTTAAATCGGCTGCTCATTTCCAGCCTTTACGTGAGTGATGAGCGCTGATACCCATCCTGAACTCGATCAGGAACTCGATCAGGTCAAAATGAGTTCGGCTCATTCTCTCCCTGACAGGATGCCTTGAGTTTCCTTGTCTGGCAAGGAAACCGATTTTTGTTTACATATTTAGAGCTTCTTGTAATGTATTATTGATATAAGCAGATTCGCGATCGTCGATAATGAATTTTCATGGTGTTTTGTAATTTTTAAATTACAAAGGAATTGATATGAAAGACAGTTTCAAGCGAGCTATTTTTCGCGGCTGTATTTACTGTGCAAACAACTCTAAATATTGCAAAAGTGTCACGTGATAATCAACCGTTTGGTTTCGGCGCTAACTGGAGCAGACGATTTTTTCTGTAACCAGTTGACAGTGATGAAAAAATATAATTATTACGGTCTCCTTCCGGCAGCAGTCCCAAAATTTCGACTTGTTTTGACCTTAGAACGATGTCTTTATCATAACTGTGAAGAACAGAACGAAGATCACTGTCGAAGTCGGCCAATCTGCAATCATGTTCGTCTCGCGAACACTGATCTCAAATTTAGATCAGTACTCGCGAAAACCATATGGGAGATAACTCTGTATTTTTGTTTTGATAGATTCGCGTAGAACTGTAGCGTCCGGTCAGGGAGAGAATAAGCCGAACTCATTTTGACCTGAGTTCAGGATGCGCTGATACCCTGCAAGAGAACTCGCTTCTTGCTCCAAAGTTCAGTTTCTTTATGGCTGTTCCAATCGCCTTCCTCGGTAAGATTAAAACATACCATTCTACTACTTGTCTGTTAAAGGTGGGTGGAAAAAGTGTGTAGGCTATTTATTCATTACACAGCTTAAACTTGCTGATGCAATTACTTTCCTTTTATAAATTTGCGCTTTAAAATAATGGGAGACTTGTGTTTCCTTTAAGTGAGATTTTTTCTTCAAAAATTACAATTGGAAAAATACTTCCTGCACGATATCAAATTCACAAGGAACTTCCTCTGCGATATCAGTTCCTAGTTGACCAATGACAACAGGTGTTTTTGTCATGTGATCAGTAAAAATGCGATAATAAAGCATATTAATGTCCTGCAGGCTTATGACAGTTTTGCCTGTAAAGAACTAGACATATAGAATACGATAGTAAAACTCGAGAATCCAGCCGTCTATTGGCTATAGGTCGAGCGTTCTAGCATTCAAATGTAAATGATGTGATAAGTGGTGTTTCGAGACTGTGTATATTCTCCAATAATCTGTGTTTACGCTGTGTAATGCATTTCAGCCCCGTACCACTTTGAATATGCAGGCATGAGACCAAGGGTAAGGCGGATGGTGGCGAGAGAGGTGAAGGGGCGGGGAATGTTTACAGTGCCGTGTGCCGGGCTGTGAGCAGTGCCCGCCAATATTTAGCTCAGGCACCGTCGCGGCAGACGCGCCTTAGTTCTATGCAGGAAAATGCAGCGCGCTATTCTGACCATCTCGCAAACTTTCGTCCTCATCTCTAAGGCAGACTGATACCAAGAGATGTAAGTTACACCCGCCTTCAGGCTCAGGCATTTTCAAACGCTCGACTCAAGACTATATGCATGCGTTCCCGAGATTACTGATTTGAATGTCTGTATCCAACGGGTTTTTTCGTCTGCTTCAACGAATACGTAACCACCAGGACTGAATAAAATACGACGACAAACGGAAGTCGGGACTCCTGACACAAGAGAGTCAACAAAAGGTTACTGCTCGCGAATTACAATTCATTTGATTAATTATCATAGTTAAGCAATATTTTTGAGCAAATCATTACAAGGGTATCTAAATTAAAGCACAGCGAATGTCCATTGAATTTTTTTAAGTCCAATTCGCCAGAACACTTTCCAAAAAATGGCTCCTAATATAGTGTACCTTTAATGCACCCCTGCTAAGAAAACTGATAGGAGAGAATTTTCTTTTCTGTTCTTTTCTCTTCCTTCCTATCCTCTTTTATCTTCCTCTCTCTGTCTATCTTTGTCTCTCTCCCTCTGTCTCTCTTTATTTCTCTTTTTCTCTTTCTCTCTTTGTCTCTCTTTGTGTCTCTCTGTGTCTGTCTCTCTCTCTCTCTCTGTCTCTGTCTCTCTCTGTCTCTCTGTCTCTGTCTCTCTGTCTCTCTCTCTCTCTCTCTCTCTCTCTCTCTCTTTCTGTGTGATTGAGCGTCCATGTCAGTTTACCCGTGGTATCGCAATTCATAAGATACATCCACACGTATGAGTGGACAGGGAATACCCCAGTGAAACGGTAAATGACCCCATTATATTTTGACGCACGTGCAATACAAAACGAAAGACCCTAAGGCCTGGCGCTCACCTATGTAACTTCAGCAGTACAGACGACGCACTGGTCAGAACCATTAGGGGCAAATTATACCTGCGCAGAGTCAGCGGCACAGACGACGCACTGCAGATTATTGAGGTAATTCTTTTTTTCCCAGCCCGCTACACGTTGTGTGAAAAGAAAACAGGCCAAGTACTCGTCATAAGGATGAGACGAAAAACCGAGGTCCCTTCGTGTACACTACATTGGGGTGTGCACGTTAAAGATCCCACGATTGACAAAAGGGTCTTTCCTGGCAAAATTGTATAGGCATAGATAAAAAAAAAAATGTCCACCAAAATACCCGTGTGACTTGGAATAATAGGCCGTGAAAAGTAGGATATGCGCCGAAATGGCTGCGATCTGCTGGTCGATGTGAATGCGTGATGTATTGTGTAAAAAATTCCATCTCACACGGCATAAATAGATCCCTGCGCCTTGAGTCCGATTCTGGAGATACGCGCGCGATATAAGACTTCATATAATAATAATAATAATTGTCAGTAAGTACTGGTGTCACATGACTGATGTGAACCAGTTGATTGGCTAATGGCGATGCGCTAAAACTGTTAGCGCACTCTTGGAGTGCGCTAACTTTTCCACAGAGCGTATTCTTCCGCCCTTTGCTTAAGCGAGAGTGTACTCTCATCCTCAGAATTAATTAATGACATGTAGCTTATATTCTCCACAATACCAATGATTAAGACCATACATTTCCTGCTTCTCAATTAAAGCAGAAGATGGGGTTTTTTTCTGATAGATTGCATGTGCCTGTGCCACAGTTGCCACTGATCTAAAAATAGAACCCGCTGTGTCTAATTTTTCAGTTTCGACTTGCAAAGATTCCTCTCATAATTATGTTAGTGGCATGTAGTTTATTGTCCACATGACCAAATGATGAGTTAGTATACAATTCCCAGCAGCTAACAGAAAACACAAGTGTTATTCCGATAACGTAGCAGCAGAGACGCTAGCAGCTAGATTAGCACGTAGCAGACTACACTGAAATACGACTGCATCTGTTCAGTAAATGAATGTCTTCCGAATTATTATTTCAAGGCAAGAACAATCGGAATCGAAAACGTGTAGGGTTTAGAACGTTCTTACCATATATAAGACGTATTACCAGCCTGCCTCATGCGTGCAGACTCAGTGCAACGTGACGAGCAATTTTTGATTTTGAAATGAGACTCAGTGCAGTAGCAGACGACATAAATCCCGCTCAGCAAATTAACATGTTGGGCAAATGTGAACGATAAAACGATGGGGATATAATACGTGTAGGGTTCAGAGCATTCTTACCGTTCATATTTAGTACCAGACTCCCCGATGAGTGAAGATACCACACGAGAAACATGCCACATTTATTTTGAAAATCAAAATGTGCTTTCCGTCGACCGTGGCAAGGGGCAAAACTCTGCACAGTCAATCTGTCGAAGCTCGAACTCAGCGCTATGCGCTTCGTTCAATAATGAATTTTCTCGATTTGCTCTATAAATCCCTTAGTGCACTGGGATGTCTCAATAACTTAAATAATAATAATAATAATAATAATAATAATAATAATTGTCAGTAAGTACTGGTGTCACATGACTGATGTGAACCAGTTGATTGGCTAATGGCGATGCGCTAAAACTGTTAGCGCACTCTTGGAGTGCGCTAACTTTTCCACAGAGCGTATTCTTACGCCCTTTACCTAAGCAAGACTGTGCTCTCATCCTCAGAATTAATTACTGACATGTAGCTTATATTTTCCACAATACCAAATGACCATAAATTCCCTGCTTCTCAATTAAAGCAGAAGTGGTTTTTTTCTGACAGATTGCATGTGCCTGTGCCACAGTGCGGCTGCCACTGATCTAAAAATACAAGCCGCTGTGCATCTAATTCTCGCCGACTTGCATAGATTCTTCTCATCGTGTTAGTGGCATGTAGCTTATCATCCACATTACCAAATGATGAGTTAATATAAAATTCCCACCCGCTAGCAGAAAACACAAGTGTTATTCCGATAACGTACCAGCTAGACCAGTTTGGATGACTGACTCGATCGACTCTGTCATACGTAGCCGCACTGACTACACTGAAATACGACTGCATCAGTTCAGTAAATGAATGGTTTCCGAATTATTATTTCAAGACAAGAACAATCGTAATCGAAAACGTGTAGGGTTCAGAACGTTCTTACCATTATAAGACTTATTACCAGCGTGCCTCGTGCGTGCAGACTCAGTCAGTGCAGACTGCATGCAGTGGTTTGATTGCCCTAGCAGACGACATAAACCCCGCTCAGCAAATTAACATGTTGGGCAAATGTGAACGAAAAAACGATGGGGATATAATACGTGTAGGGTTCAGAGCATTCTTACCGTTCATATTTAGTATCAGACTCCCCGATGAGTGAAGATACAACACGAGAAATATGCCACATTTGTTTTGAAAATGTGCGAACCGTCGAGTCCCGCGGCTTCGAGTCAATTCAAGGGGAGTCACTCCGCACAGTCAATCCGTCGAAGCTCGACTGGAGGTTTCGAATCGCAAATAATGAAGAGCACAGCCCTTTCTCCGAGTTCAAATCAGGTCTCTCTGAAAGATCATCACTGTTCAGATTAACGCTACACTGGAATTTACCAACATAAATTAAAATGCGTGTGACGAAAGCACGACACACTTGAGACACCCCACACAAAAGTAGATCTTTACTGTACACGACCTGACCACACAGTCATGCCTATTCAAATGCGCGTTGCAAAATGTGCGCTTGGAATCTTCTTTTTTCTATGGCGGTACTGACAATATCGTTATTGAAACAATCCCAGTGCACTAAGGGATTTATAGAGCAAATCTCGAAAATAATTATTGAACTCAGCGCTATGCGCTTCGTTCAATAATGAATTTTCTCGATTTGCTCTATAAATCCCTTAGTGCACTGGGATGTCTCAATAACTTAAATAATAATAATAATAATAATAATAATAACAATAATAATAATAATAATAATAATAATAATAATAATAATAATAATAATAATAATCCCTATCGCAGCATGCAGCGCCGCTGACTCTGCGCAGGTATAATTTGCCTCAAAGGCCTAGCGCTCACCTATGTAACTTCAGCAGGACAGACAACGCACTGCAGCTTATCCCAGCCCGCTACACGTTGCGTGAAAGGAAAACAGGCAAAGTACTCGTCATAATCCCAATCGCAGCATCATTAATGTGCAGTGCGTCGTCTGTGCCGCTAAAACTGTGCAGGTATATTCTGCCCTTACTGAGTCAGAACCATTTGGGGCAAATTATACCTGCGCAGAGTCAGCGGCACAGACGACGCACTGCAGATTATTGAGGTAATTCTTTTTTTTCCCCCAGCCCACTACACGTTGCGTGAAAGAAAACAGTCCAAGTACTTGTCATAATCCCTATCGCAGCATGCAGCGCCGCTGACTCTGCGCAGGTATAATTTGCACTTTAGAACACGACAACGGCTCTCAGGAGAGAGATAGGCGGACACAAAGAGATTCACAGACAGTATTAATGTTCTTGTTGTTGTTTTTGTCCAGATTTCCTCGCTGTTGCGAAAGAAACTGTCATTGGACAGTACCGTAAAGTCCCTAGCAAACGCCCACCTCCCCTTCGCACAGATTTCGGGTAAAAGTAGGGGGTGGGCGTTTGCTAGGTATCCACCCCTTTGCAAGATAACGTGTGATCACATTTTCACGAGAGAAATAAAGTGGTACAACCATGTGATTTATGCAATTTTAATGAAAATTAAACACACCGTTTGTTTACACAAATGTTTACACTGTGCTAGGAAAAAAGAAGAAACAAAAGAACACAAGTGACCTTGATTCTTCTCATTCTCGGACTAACGTCAGCACAAACACAGTTTCTTCTCTTGTTTGGAGATCTGGTAGGGTTGATGATCGTGGGCTCATTATAGTCCTTCGAAGTCAACATCATCGTCTTCACTGTCGTCTCCACTCTCAGCTTCTTCTGGAAGAAAACTCGCGGGCACATACCGAAACATTGTCTGCAGCTTCGTTTTCAAGATATTTTTAGGCTTTTAGTTTGTCCGAGCGTATGTCACTGTAAAGGATTTGTGCTTCGGCATGGCTGAACATAGAGAAGTGTTAAACACTCATTAAAAAACGTCACTGAACGACTTCACTGTGGGACATGACGTAATTGTATCCCCCCCCCCCCCCCACCCCACCCAAAAAAAGGAGAACCATTGAACAGTGTGCACCAATCGTAGATATAGGAGGCCGAATGTCCTAAAACTTGTTTTCTTTAAACCGGGGTGGGCGTCGATCCCTCTGCACAACTTTTGGCCAAAAGTGGGGGGTGGGCGTTTGCTGGATACTGGGCGTTTGCTAGGGATTTTACGGTAATTTAGGCTCACATAATGATTTCTGAAGTAAACTGAGTAAAATGACACCACATTTGTTGCACAGATGTTTCCGATAACGCAAATTACACGTAATCTCTTCCTTAAAATGACATCTCAATTTTATTTAAGCCGTTTCTTATTTGTCTTGGCTGTGTTACCCTTTTATTTATCTTTCCACAGAAAAAGTTTGGTTTCAAAACTTTAATCTCGTCACAATTTAGGCGTCTGGCATTTGAATGTAGAACTCTTCGACAAACTTGTCTGTATTCACATAAATCGGATCCAGTGACGTCAGACAGACAATTAGCTGGTAGAGACAGTGTCATTTGGAAAATAAATAGTGTAAGTACGCTGGCGTCGTTTTCAGCCTAACTGATGGAATAAGCTGTCCAAGAAAGGAAGAACGGGAAAATAAAACACAAAAAAAAGAGAGATTAAGGGAGAAATAATACGAAAAAAAGACACAGACGCAGAGAAAAAGCAATCATCGATTCAGAGAAGGATGCTGGCATACCAGCGCACAACGTGTGATACAACACGTAAATAAATTAATATTTGGATAAAAGGAAAATATCTGGCTTACGGAAAGTGCGTCAGCGGATGTTTAGTTGATTTGATTGTATCAGCAGGTATTCCTTTGGCGCTCTCAATTTAAAGAGCAAATAGCAAAGAAAAGATTAAGATGTTTGACCATTTTCAGACGTGCTTTGAGGTACAGATTACACGTCCTCAAAGTGCCTTCAAAAACGGCAGTCTGACTACTTTCTGCGCAGTAGGATATTTCCCGAATTACTTTCGGAGATGGACGCAACATAGGCGCGTGTCGTCTAGAAATAAATTCATCGAAGAATGTGTCACTTGGCACAGAAGGCAGCGGAGGTTCAAGGACTTTGGTTTTAATTTAAGTCTTAGGCCATCTAGAGGCATAGAGAAAACAGAACTAAATTACAACACACACTCACACACACACACACACACACACACACACTCACACACACACACACACACACACACACACACTCACACACACACACACACACACACACACACACACACACACACTCTCTCACTCACACACACACACACACACACACTAACACACACACACACACACACACAGACACACACACACACACACACACACTCACACACACACACAAACACTCACAAACACTCACACACACACACACACACTAACACACACACACACACACTAACACACACACACACACACACACACACTCACACACACACACACACACACTCACACACACACTCACACACACACACACACACACACACACACACACACACACACACACACACACACACACACACACACACAGAGTATCTTCCCAAACAATCAACAAGATGCGGTCGATGTTTGGTGTCTTGGCAAGTGGAATGGTGCTCCTATCCTGTGTAAAAGCCTGGACGTATCTGTCATGGCTTTCATTATCATTCACCGATGTTGTTAGGAAGAGTTATTTTACTCGGCAAATTTAGCGAAATTGCCTTGTAAGTTTCGTCAATTTTCTAAGGCAGTTTTTGGCGACTACTTTCACACTTTTGAAAAAAAAGTTGGGAAGATGTATCAAAATAATGGCAACTGTTTGGGCGATTTAAAAGAAATGTTGGCGTGATGCCGACTGCTGACCCCCACCGACATCCATTTCAGGTACACAGAAAGGGATGTAACTATAACGACGAAGCCAAATGTCCAAGAAATTAGAGGGTTCGAGTACACGATCGTGCGATTCCGTTGTAAAATGTGTTGCTTTCAACATTCATCGATGGACACGAGCCCTGCTGTAACAGACGATCTTAAGACTGAAATACTAGCCGCGTTTTCCTTTATGAGAATAAATCTATAGTGATATTCAGAAAGCACAAACAATAAATAAATAAATAAATGACTCTCCTTAACAAATTACTTGATCTACTCTGAATACTGAACGTTTTGACCTGAAGGTATTCGTTAGCAAATAAATATAGAAGGATAAAAGAAATAAATGAATTAAGACCTTGAGAACAGAAGAGTGTAGACAAGAAACCATCGTAGAAAAATATCCGAGGAATCAAGTCCACATTTTATTGTTTCGGTTTTGTAGTTTACTCACCAGCAGTCGTTTGCTATTAAATTTACGAAAAAAAATAATACTCCAAAATGAAAACGATCCAAATGAACGCACGACGTTTTCTTCCAAGTTTCGTGTAAGAAAAGTGTGGATGGGGGCTTCCGGGGTTTTTCCGTTTGCAGATATATTGGATTTCAGAAGAATATTGGTGTCAGTCTCCTGTAAATGAAAACACAGCGTATAAGTGGTGCTTGTCACAGAATCGTAATCGTGTGCTAATCTCATTCGACGCGGACTGTCAAACCTTCCACATTTTTTCTAAATTCTCAAGGGCTCTTTGGGGCACTTTTCACCCCTCAGGTGGGAGGGAGAACGGAAATGCGGAGGATGTAGAAGTTGGGCTTAGGGATACCAGGGGGGTGATGTTGAGAAGAAAATGGGTGGACACAAGCGCTGGGTCGGATTGGTTGAAATAGAAAAACTCTGGAAATAACTGGCGGATTTGTATGGGTTGTGAGAGAGTGAATACTCTTGAGTTTGTTGAGGCAAACTTTCCACACGTGCTCATTGTCCACGTGTTTCAGACACACCCCTCACTAGTGACTGGCCTATATTACCACGTGGGAAAGTTAGCTCCAATAAAAGCAAGAGTATTCACAAATTCACAACTTATACAAAAACCGACAGAGTTATTTCCGAACATCGTGTATTTTTTTGTGTATTTTTTTCTCCAAAATTGTATTCAATCAATAAATAAGTGATAACATCGTCTATTGAGATTTGTTTGAGATTTGAAGAGCGAAAAGGCACCAGAGGTTAAGACGTCGGTCTTCCTTGAGGAAGGTTCGGGGTTCGAATTCCAGACGCGTCTGGTAGGTTAACTTAGGTGGTGATTTTTCTAACCTCACACGTCAACTTAGTAGTATGTGCAGATCTGCTAGGGCCTTATACCCCTCTGTGTGTACACGCAGGCATAGGACCAAGTACGCATGTAAAAGATCGCGTTCTTGTATCCTAGTTTTGTTTTTTCATGTACCCCCATGGGGTTTCTTGAATAAACATTCTTTGCCTCGCCTTGCCTTGCCTTGCCTTGCCTTGCCTTGCCTTACCTTGCCTTGTAATCCCTGTCAGAGTTCGGTGGGTTGTAGAAACATGCGTTCCCAGTACACGGAGTCTGGCTGCTTAAATGGTGGGGATATGATACGGCCTAATACTCGTCAAAACCCGTTCGTGCAAAACATGAGTCTACGTGGGAGTCGCAGCCCAAGAACGCAGAAGACGAAGAAGAAGTGTTAGATTTCAACCAATCCAGTACTTGGGTGCCACCCAGTTTTGGTTCTTTGTCATGCATACCATTTCAGGAAGCACGATGAAGATAGATACATTTATTCCTGCGAAAACAGACTTGTGCTAACCTACTTTGGCATATAATTCAGATTTTGCAAGACACTTCCGTGCTAGCTAGTTAGTTGTGCGTTATTCACCTGAATAGGGAAGGCGAACAGAAACGTGGAGTTTTAAGACGTGGGATTTGAAATAACCAGGGGTCGTGTGCACGAGGAAGTGCTTACATTTGTCTATTCAATAACAGAGAGATTTTATTTTGGCCAACGCACCCGTGTTAGGCAGCTGTGAATTTCTCTGTTGTCACTAAAGTAGACACTGTCTGGGACAGAATGTGTTCCATAGTTACTTTTATTTTATTTAAAATACAAATTGTCCCGATGGACAACAACAAGTGTCCCCTGTGAGTAATGACAGCAAGTGTGCTTTTCCTGCTCCTGTTTTCACGACCCCTAGTGCAATAAATTTAAATAGCGGCTGAAGAGGTTTTTTCTTGACTTTCTGTGGGTGAGGTGGGGGCGGGAGAGACGAATGATTTAAGAGTTTTGTCTAATCAGGGTTGTTATTATTTTATTTTATTTATTTTTGGGGGGAGGGGGGGTTCTGTGTGTGTGTGTGTGTGTGTGTGTGTGTGTCTGTGTGTCTGTGTTTCTGTGTGTGTTTCTGTGTGTGTTTCTGTGTGTGTGTTTCCGAATTCCGTGTGTGTGTTTTCGTGTCTGTCAGTGTGCCTTTCTGTGTTTCAACCTCAGTATATATGCGTCTATGTCTGTGCGTAGGCGCGTCTGTATGTGCGTGTCGGTTTGTCGGTCTATATAGTCGTCTTTGTGTCCATCCGTGTGCGTGTGCACCTGTCGTATGCGTGCCAGCGAGGGGTCGGAAGACCAAAGATAATTAGGAAGGAAGGAAGAAATCCCGAGAGACATGCACCCGCCTTAAAATAAATCCTAGCTGCTGTCCAGACAAATTTAATATCCTCGGACGGCAGCTGCTATCCGACCGACATCTTACAATTCCGGGTCATATTGGCGTCTTCTGGCTTCCTGTTTTGCTGGAAGACGTAAATCTAGTGACGGACGATAGTTACGGTGACATCATGGTCCATGTATAAATCAAACACACCCGCACTCACTCTCTCTGTGTCTGTTTGTCTGTCTGTGACTCTGTAAATATGTTTGTCTGTCTCTATCCGTCTGTCTCTGTCTGACTTTCTGTCTGTCTGTGATTCTGTCTGTCTGTCTGTCTGTCTGTCTGTCTGTCTGTCTTTCTCTCTCTCTCTCTCTCTCTCTCTCTCTCTCTCTCTCTCTCTCTCTCTCTATCTCTGCCTCTCTCTCTCTCTTTCTCTCTCTCTCTCTATCTCTGCCTCTCTCTCTCTCTCTCTCTCTCTCTCTCTCTCTCTCTCTCTCTCTCTCTCTCTCTCTCTCTCTCTCTCTCTCTCTCTCTCTCTCTCTCTCTCTCTCTCTCTCTCTCTCTCAGCAGATCTTTCTTTGTTTGGTTCTTTGTTTTAGTGTTTTGTTCCGTGTTTTGTTGCTTGCTTGTAAGTAGGACGCAATATATACTAAACGCTTTGAGCTTGTTCTTAATAAACGGTGCGCGCAGCTGCATACAACTGCACGCAGCTGCGCGCATCGTAAAGAGTACTGCAGAAAGTAAAAGCGTTCGTGTTCCAGCGGTACATTTTGAAAACTAAAAGCTGCAAGATTTGCTAGCATAGTTTGTTTACGTGTGTTATATTTCCGCTGTAGCCTTTTGTGTTATCACGAACACCCGTTCAGTCTTTTTTCATTTTTTTTCTCACTTCTTTTCTTCTTCCTTTTTCCCCATTTTCCTTCGTAGTCATTCTTCCTTTCTTTCTTTCTTCCTACCTTTCTTTGTTTATTTCGTGTTTTTCTTTGTTTCTTCCTAATGTTGTCTGGGACGTTTTTACCCATCATGTTACCGAAAATGATTCGATTTGGCTCATCGGATGTCATGAGAGCTTGCACCTCAAACCTTGTAAGGAACAATAATTCACCTCCTCTGCTTGTCATTCATGACAGCACAAAGACCCGTCGCAGGGAATTCTGTCCGGTGTAAAACTCCTTGAATGGGGAATCGCCAGGCTCGATCGATTGAACGCAACTACACACACACCAAATCCGGGAATCTTTGCCGGATTCCTCTTCCTTCTTGAAATCCGTGCGATGAGACAGCAAGTGTTTCGTGTGATTGATTATCGAAGAAAGTGAGGGGGTGGTGATCCACATTATGTTTCCATCGACCAAATTAAGGATCGTGCTTAATATCTTCTCTCAGTGTATCCTTCCAGTTTGACTATCTTGCGCCATTTGGCGGTGAACAGCGCTAAAAGAATGTTTTATTATTATTATTATTATTATTATTATTATTATTATTATTATTATTATTATTATTATTATTATTTAAGTTATTGAGACATCCCAGTGCACTAAGGGATTTATAGAGCAAATCGAGAAAATTCATTATTGAACGAAGCGCATAGCGCTGAGTTCAATAATTATTTTCGAGATTTGCTCTATAAATCCCTTAGTGCACTGGGATTGTTTCAATAACGATATTGTCAGTACCGCCAGAGAAAAAAGAAGATTCAAAACGCACATTTTGCAACGCACATTTGGATAGGCGTAACTGTGTGGTCAGGTTTGTGTCACTGGATCTACTTTTGTGTGGGCTGTCTCAAGTGTGTCGTGCTTTCGTCACACGCAAACTCTTGTTTTAATTTCTGTTGGTAAATTCCAGTGAAGCGTTAAGCTAAAAAGTGATGACCTTTCACAGAGACCTCATTTAAACTCGGAGAAAGGACTGTACTCTTAATTATTTGCGATTCGAAACCTTCATCGAGCTTCGACAGATTGACTGTGCAGAGTGTTGCCCCTTGAATTGACTCCGGCCAAGGCCACGGTTAGCAGACTCGGATTTTCAAAGTAAATGTGGTATGTTTCTTCTGTTGTATCTTCACTCATCGGGGAGACTGGTACTATTATATATGAACCGTAAGAATGCTGTGAACCCTACACGTAGTATGTCCCCATCGTTTGCTTGTTCACATTTGCCCAACATGTTAATTTGCTGCGAGGTTTATGTCGTCTGCTAGGGCGGCTAGGGCAAGCGAACCACGGCACTGCACTGCAGTCTCATTTCAAAAACAATTGCTCGTCTGCACGCATAAGGCAGGCTGGTAATAAGTTTTATACATGGTAAGAACGTTCTTAACCCTACACGTTTTCGATTCCGATTGTTGTTGCCTTGAAATAATAATTCGGAAACCATTCATTTACTGAACTGATGCAGTCGTATTTCAGTGTAATCTAGTCTGCTACGTATATATTCCAAATGCTGATCTAGTTCAGTGGTACGTTATCGGAATAACACTTGTGTTTTGTGTTAGCTGCTGGGAATTGTATACTAACTCATCATTTGGTAATGTGAATAATAAGCTACGGCATAATTATGAGAAGATTCTTCGCAAGTCGAAACTGAAAAATAGACACAGTGGGTTCTATTTTTAGATAGTGGCAACTGTGGCACAGGCACATGCAATCTGTCAGAAAAAAAACACTTCTGCTTTAATTGAGAAGCAGGAATTTATAGTATTTTGGTATTGTGGAGATTATAAGCTACATGTCATTAATTAATTCTGAGGATGAGAGCACAGTCTCGCTTAGGCAAAGGGCGGAAGAATACGCTCTGTGGAAAAGTTAGCGCACTCCAAGAGTGCGCTAACAGTTTTAGCGCATCGCCATTAGCCAATCAACTGGTTCACATCAGTCATGTGACACCAGTACTTACTGACAATTATTATTATTGAGTAAGGTTGCGTTGGAAGAGCAGTTACATATTATCAGAAGACAGCTTAGCTTTTGGAGTTTCGATTATTTATGTGCATTTTTTCCCTTTCGATTTCACTTTTTGAAAATGATAGGAATGAATGGAAATGTAATTAGGAGAAACTTTGTTTTAACTAGGGCTGGACCACAAGCACTTTACGACTCGCTACATTCACAACTTATGAGCCTTTCAAAAAGGTTCCCTACTACATCAGCTAGCAAGGAGGGTTCAGGCATTTTGAGTGGGCTCGCTGCTGTTCGCATTGTGATGAAGCTTTACTGTCACAGAGTGGAAGAAAAGAGTCAGCAAGTCTGATACTGCGGAGTATATCGCGCCCTTGCTGTGTCGACAAACTGGGCCCTAGCACGTGACGATCGGTCCATTTCCCCGCAAAACTAGGTCACTCGCACTTTGTTTTGGATGTCTGAAGGAGCAGACAGTGGAAAAGGAAGGAGGGACGCGAACCCACCAGCAAATATGGCGATGAAGAGCATGGAAACTCTGACCTCAGAAGAGTTTGTGTAAGGAAGCCGTTCCCCTCTTCTGATTAAAAAACAAGTCGCGTAAGGCGAAAATACAATATTTAGTCAAGTAGCTGTCGAACTCACAGAATGAAACTGAACGCAATGCCATTTTTCAGCAAGACCGTATACTCGTAGCATCGTCAGTCCACCGCTCATGGCAAAGGCAGTGAAATTGACAAGAAGAGCGGGGTAGTAGTTGCGCTAAGAAGGATAGCACGCTTTTCTGTACCTCTCTTTGTTTTAACTTTCTGAGCGTGTTTTTAATCCAAACATATCATATCTATATGTTTTTGGAATCAGGAACCGACAAGGAATAAGATGAAAGTGTTTTTTTTTAAATTGATTTGGACAATTTAATTTTGATAATAATTTTTATATATTTAATTTTCAGAGCTTGTTTTTAATCCGAATATAACATATTTATATGTTTTTGGAATCAGCAAATGATGGAGAATAAGATAAACGTAAATTGGGATCGTTTTATAAATTTTTATTTTTTTTTACAATTTTCAGATTTTTAATGACCAAAGTCATTAATTAATTTTTAAGCCACCAAGCTGAAATGCAATACCGAAGTCCGGGCTTTGTCGAAGATTACTTGACCAAAATTTCAACCAATTTGGTTGAAAAATGAGGGCGTGACAGTGCCGCCTCAACTTTCACGAAAAGCCGGATATGACGTCATCAAAGACATTTATCAAAAAAATGAAAAAAAGGTTCGGGGATTTCATACCCAGAAACTCTCATGTCAAATTTCATAAAGATCGGTCCAGTAGTTTAGTCTGAATCGCTCTACACACACACACACACACACACACACACACACACACACACACACACGCACATACACCACGACCCTCGTCTCGATTCCCCCCTCGATGTTAAAACATTTAGTCATAACTTGACTAAATGTAACAAGTCGCGTAAGGCGAAAATACAATATTTAGTCAAGTAGCTGCCAAGAGCGGGGTAGTAGTTGCACTAAGAAGGATAGCACGCTTTTCTGTACCTCTCTTTGTTTTAACTTTCTGAGCGTGTTTTTAATCCAAACATATCATATCTATATGTTTTTGGAATAAGGAACCGACAAGGAATAAGATGAAAGTGTTTTTAAATTGATTTGGACAATTTAATTTTGATAATAATTTTTATATATTTAATTTTCAGAGCTTGTTTTTAATCCGAATATAACATATTTATATGTTTTTGGAATCAGCAAATGATGGAAAATAAGATAAACGTAAATTTGGATCGTTTTATAAATTTTTATTTTTTTTTACAATTTTCAGATTTTTAATGACCAAAGTCATTAATTAATTTTTAAGCCACCAAGCTGAAATGCAATACCGAACCCCGGGCTTCGTCGAAGATTACTTGACCAAAATTTCAACCAATTTGGTTGAAAAATGAGGGCGTGACAGTGCCGCCTCAACTTTCACGAAAAGCCGGATATGACGTCATCAAAGACATTTATCAAAAAAATGAAAAAAAGGTTCGGGGATTTCATACCCAGAAACTCTCATGTCAAATTTCATAAAGATCGGTCCAGTAGTTTAGTCTGAATCGCTCTACACACACACACACACGCACACACGCACGCACACACGCACGCACACACGCACATACACCACGACCCTCGTTTCGATTCCCCCTCGATGTTAACATATTTAGTCAAAACTTGACTAAATATAAAAAGGAAAGTAAGCGCTCTAAATGCATTCGACATAGAGTAAGTGAGAGTTATTGGGAACCAATCTCCTGGCACCGGAGAGAATAACAAGCATTGAAATGAACCAGCGACTTCCATCCTTCCGCTCTTAACATTCATTTAATCTGCATATTACATTTAGTTACGGGGCAGTTTCAAGTGAATCAATGCAGATGTGTTTAAATTACAGCTCAACAAACGTCCGTTAGACTTCTCAAGGTCAAATGCGTCGGAAAAGTATCAAAGTTCAAAGTATATTCTTAGAGATTGCATCTATATTACATTCAGTGGTCGAGAAGAAGAATGAATTGTTGCCCGCTGGCGTCCGGGTTTGAGACAAATCAAGTCTACAGCAGTTTTGCATTTCTTTGTCAATGAAACGGAAAGTTTTGAGTTCAACAAGTCGGATAGCTGTTTAACACCCAATCCAACTTGGGTTGACATGAGCATTGATTATTCCAGTACGTGCCTGGATTTAGGTCTAAGGCGAAAGATTTCGTGTCCAAGTAGGTTCATCTACATACAATCCATTCTTTAGACTCAAAAGCGCGTGCTTGATCCACGCATATTAATTGAAGAATCGAAGACATTTTTCTTTATTGGGAGGAGGCCTTACATCACAAGTACCACCTTACGTAAGTTGCTTCCACCCAAAAATTCTCTTTGCATTTTTTTTCACTTAAGACGTACCCTCGACGTCGGTCTTGTTAAGTTCGAGTCGAGTGTTTGTTCTCTTTAACCGAATGATTTCTGTATTTTCCCGGTATCATGTGAAAATACCGAAAAAGAAATATTCAACCGGTCAGTCCTACCGGTTTTGATGTCCGTTTACTTTTTTCTGAGAGACGAAGCAAGCTGCTTTGTGTAACATACTGCCATTTTGGGTGACCAAGTGACCGATTTGTCTGGGATGTAGTTTTCTTGTCTAGTTTTACAAGCCACAAAAGGTCGATCACTGTCCAATGGCATCAGTACTTGTGTCTCCCTTGGCTTAGTAACCCTGTTATTTTGCTGTAGGCGAGATGTGGGTTTGGCTCTCTAATTGTTTGTTTGTTTGTTTTTGTTGAAAAATTACCATGTACTGTTTTGGTTCTTTTCCTGTGCGATTCTTTTTTACAGTTGATACTGCAATAGGATGATATTCACTGCAAACATTACAGCAGTTGTCTGCCCGTACTACCTTGTTATACGCTGCACGTGAAAATGCCAGATCGCTTCTAGAGAGCTCGCAGTCGTAAATTAATGTCCTTTAGTGCACTCCGCTTAATTAGGCTGAGTATAGGGACATAACCTCGTTTCTGGAGAAAGCCATCATCAAATTTAGAACTGTATGTTTTGTAGGCCAAGGTTGCGCGCAGAACAATCTTGGCTTGTCAGGTTTTAGGCTAAAAAAAATTAACGAGCCGTATATGGGGGCTTTGGAAAACAAAGTTACACAATTATATCACAAACAATCAAGATCGCATCTTAATGTTACTCATGAATCAGCAGTTTAAACAAGAAAAGAAAAGCAAAATCAAAACAAAACAAAAAGACCCCCGCGTCTCTTATTTCTAATGCCCCTTCTTTAAAAAAAAATAATAAAAATAAAAGGTAAAAACGTAAACAGGAAACCAATTTCAGGACACTGTAGTTTTGGAGCGGCGTGTCATCTTTCAGCAGATTCTCAATTCCCAGTTAAAATCAGTCGCAATTTGCACGTCAGCTATTACACGACAGCAGGACAATGTAGTTCTGCGTGTTCATCTTTAAGCAATTTCTCAACAGTTACTCACAGTAAAAAACGCAATGCAAACTGCGCACCTGGGCCGAGATGCACGACAAAGTAACCAACCGGGCGGGAGTCAGCCGCGGTGTTTGATTGGTTGAACTTGTGGTTTGTTGTGATTCCAACCAATCAGACTCCACAGTTTGTTCTCACCCGTTTGGGTGGCGCCCACTTTCGCTTCGTGCACCTCAGCCCTGATGTCAGCGAAAGAAAGTAATCGTGACTTTCCTCCCAAACGACTTGCCGTTTAGTCTCTGCCGGCAATGACACCGGGTGGGTGGGTGGAAGCTGCGGGTGCGACCTCCTGCCAGTTAATGCTACCATGGAGTCGTGTTAGGGAAGAGAGCATACCCCAGTCCCAACCACCCCAGTGTCAAACGCCCGTGGCCCAAACTGTTTTTGCTGCACGTGCTTTCCGCTTGTTAACATAGAGGGGGAATCGAGACGAGGGTCGTGGTGTATGTGTGTGTGTGTGTGTGTTTGTGTGTCTGTCTGTCTGTCTGTCTGTCTGTCTGTCTGTCTGTCTGTACGTGTGTGTGTGTAGAGCGATTCAGACTAAACTACTGGGGACCGATCTTTATGAAATTTGACATGAGAGTTCCTGGAAATGATATCCCCAGACATATTTTTCATTTTTTCGATAAATACCTTTGATGACGTCATATCCGGCTTTTTGTAAAAGTTGAGGCGGCACTGTCACACCCTCATTTTTCAATCAAATTGATTGAAATTTTGGCCAAGCAATCTTCGACAAAGGCCGGACTTTGGTATTGCATTTCAGCTTGGTGGCTTAAAAACTAATGAATGAGTTTGGTCATTAAAAATCGAAAACTTGTAATTAAAATTATTTTTTATAAAACGATCCAAAAATAATTTCATCTTATTCTTCGTCATTTTCTGATTCCAAAAACATATACATATGTTATATTTGGATTACAAACAAGCTCTGAAAATTAAAAATATGAAAATTATGATCAAAATTAATTTTCCGAAATCGATTTAAAAGCAATTTCATCTTATTCCTTGTCGGTCCCTGATTCCAAAAACATATAGATATGATATGTTTGGATTAAAAACAAACTCAGTAAGCTAAAAAGAATAGACATACAGAAAAGCGTGTTATCCTGCTCAGCGCGACCACTACCGCACTATTCTGCATGGCTTGTCGATTTCACTGCCTTTGCCACGAGCGGTGCACTGACGAAACTACGAGTATGTGGTCTTGGTGAAAAAAGCAGTGCGTTCAGATTCATTCTATGAGTTCGACAGCTTGACTAAATGTTGTTATTTCGCCTTACGCGATTTGTTTTTGTCTGTGGCCGACAGCACTTACACACATATACTCAAAATCAATGTTCTGTGTGTTTTCTATGCAGACTGCTAATTTTTTCGCTGAAATGTTTTCGAAGATTGACATTCGGCTACAAGAAACCAATGCAGCGGGGGAAAATACTTTATTTATGTACCGAAAGAAGCGAGGCTGAAGATTTTGAGTAATTGTTCAAGAAGGAGAATATGTGATACTCTGTTCTTTTCCAGTGTAAAAGCCCGGATAGATCTGTCATGTTTTTGTACGATCATTTATACGGTAAAGAGACTAGATGTATCTCTAAATTCGTAAACTGCGCGCCAGCCGTACTGCGTAATTAGACAATGTCAGCAAAAGAAACTGATCGGCACTTTTCCACCAAACAACGTTAACGACTTGTCGTTTCGTTTTGGCTTCTGCAGCACATGCTTTCTTGTTGAAAAGCTGTTTTTGTACGTAGGAAGGGGGTTATACGAGGGACATGTATGGAATGGATCGGGGAAGGATGGGGGGGGGGGGGGGGTACAAGAATATATCTGTGTGAGAGAGGGGTTGTGTGCCGGGGGGTGGGGGGTGGTGGGGGGGGTGGGAGGGGGGGGTGAGGATGGTGTTCGACGCCGCTTTTGTTTTTCTTTCTTTTTTTCCTTTTCTTTCTTTTCTTCTTTTTCTTTTTCTCTTTTTACATTTAGTCAAGTTTTGACTAAATGTTTTAGCATAGAGGGGGGAATCGAGACGAGGGTCGTGGTGTGTGTGTGTGTGTGTGTGTGTGTGTGTGTGTGTGTGTGTGTGTGTGTGTGTGTGTGTGTGTGTGTGTGTGTGTGTGTGCGTGTGTGTGTGTAGAGCGATTCAGACTAAACTACTGGACCGATCTTTTTGAAATTTTACATGAGAGTTCCTGGGTATGATATCCTCAGACGTTTTTTTTCATTTTTCCGATAAATGTCTTTGATGACGTCATATCCGGCTTTTTGTAAAAGTTGAGGCGGCACTGTCACACCCTCATTTTTCAGTCAAATTGATTGAAAATTGGCCAAGCAATTTTCGACGAAGGCCGGACTTCGGTATTGCATTTCAGCATGGAGGCTTAACATTTAATTAATGACTTTGGTCATTCAAAATCTGAAAATTGTAAATAAAATTATTTATTTATCAAACGATCCCAAATTACTTTTATTTTATTCTTCATCATGTTCTGATTCCAAAAACATATAAATATGTTATATTCGGATTAAAAACAAGCTCTGAAAATTAAAAATATAAAAATTATGATTAAAATTAAATTTTCGAAATCGTTTTAAAAACAATTTCATCTTATTCCTTGTCGGTTCCTGATTCCAAAAACATATATAGATATGATATGTTTGGATTAAAAACACGCTCAGAAAGTTAAAACGAAGAGCTAGAGAGGTACAGTAAAGCGTGCTATGCACCACAGCGCAACCGCTACCGCGCTAAACAGGCTCGTCACTTTCAATGCCTTTTGCACTACCGGCGGACTACGGTCATTGTGAAAAAATGTAGTGCGTTCAGTTTCATTCTGTGAGTTCCACAGCTTGACTAAATGTAGTAATTTCGCCTTTCGCGACTTGTTTTTCCTCTCTTTTTCTATTGAGCAGGCAAATTGATCCCCGGACAACCGCCCCCCGGACATCCGCCCCTCGGACAATTGTCCCCCAGTGAACTCCCAGGTGTTCGACTTCGCTGTTGTAACTTGTCTAATACGTCGTACGTGTAATTTGACTAAAACATGACAGACGCCATAGGCGCGATTGTCGTAAAGACCGACTTTCCGACTTTTTTTCTGCAACTAATGAGATCTGCTGATAAATGACATTTGTCTGGAAACACTGGGGTGAGTCAGTGGTATGAATTATTTTGCCGGAAAGACCGAAAATTACTAATTACTTTACCTTTACCTAACCGTACAGTGCCTTTTTTTCTGAAATAAGGTTTTTTGTCTGTTTGAGTGACTCGAATAGCTGCAAAGATGGGAAAATCAGAAAGAGATCATTGTAGAATATCTCTCTCTCTCTCTCTCTCTCTCTCTCTCTCTCTCTCTCTCTCTCTCTCTCTCTCTCTTTTCTCTCTCTCTCTCTCTCTCTCTCTCTCTCTCTCTCTCTCTCTCTCTCTCTCTCTCTCTCTCTCTCTCTCTCTCGTTCGCCCTCCCCCCCCTCCCCACGGATTTCTTCTGCTTCCCGTTTAATCCACTTTCATAAAAAAAAATTGTGTACCACGACAAGCTTTCCACTGAGATTGCAAAAGATATGTTTTCTAGTGGTGCATTCTGTTCTTGCCCATTCCACAATGATTAATTGTTGACTGGATCGAAATTACGTCTCTCTCTCTCTCTCTCTCTCTCTCTCTCTCTCTCTCTCTCTCTCTCTCTCTCTCTCTCTCTCTCTCTCTCTCTCTCTCTCTCTCTCTCTCTCTCTCTCTCTCTCTCTCTCTCTCTTTCCCTCTTTCTCTCTTTCTCTCTCTCTCTCTCTCTCTCTCTCTCTCTCTCTCTCTCTCTTTTTCTTTCTTTCTTTCTTTCTTTATTCCTTCTTTGCCATGTTTCTTTTTTTGTTTGCTCAAGTGTCTCAGCTAGTTGACATTAGAACAAGTGAGAAAGAGATCAAGACAAATATGGTGGAAATCGGGTCCACTCAGTCGATAACAAACGCTCTTTGAAGTTTGAGGCAAATACTGTAAATCTTTTGTCTCAGCAAAGAACCGTTTGAAATCAATCATAAATTACTATGCAAAAAAACCTCGCAGTATTGATGAATTGGCTAGCTGTTGTGTGAATGTCTCACACAAAAAAGATGTGGTGGCGGGGGTGGGTGTTGGGGTTGGGGGTGGAGTAGGTGGTGGTAATGGTGCAGTACATGTAGGAGAAGTAGCAGTAGTGATGGCGGCGATGGTTGTGGTGTTGGTTGTATTGAGTTCCAACAAACAGAGCACTTCATCCCAATAATGTGAAGAAGTGACGTATAACATTACTTCGTGTTGAAAAGAAAAAGAAAGAAGACTCTGTATAGAGATAATAATTTTATCCTACATACGTGAGAGAGACACCCGTGAGATAATAATCGTTCAAATCACACGTGTGTATATCATGTAAATGAGGTCGGTCATGTCAAGCAAGTCTGGCAGGGACCTGTTTTTCCACTGCGTATGATGCCAGTCACCGAGACAAACGTCACTATAGAAACACAAATTGCGCTCGCTAATTACCCTCGATGAATCTTTAGAACTAACACGTCACGCCACACTTTCAGAGTGACGTTTCTTTGCTTTGACGTAATAGATTGCACGAGGCTTTAGAAGAGATCGAGGTTCCAAAACAAGCGTCTTCAATTTAGCTGCCTCGAATGCAGGACATTTTCAGTAAAATACACGTAAGTACAGTATGTAGGATAAACAGAATACTTTTTACGTTGCCCTGATCAATCATGACCGCAGTTCAATATTTAAAAAAAACAACTCGTGTAAATCTGGTACGACACAGCAAGCCATGTAGTATTCTCAGTCGCCATGCGTTGTCGCACGAGAGTTTCGCTGATGATACACAGCTTCATCAGTCTGCCCCTCTTGCTGAAGTTGACGTTCTGGTATCTCGGACACAGGATTGCATTGCGGACCTCAGTGATTGGATGTCTTTAAACAAACTCCAGTTAAATAGTGACAAAACCGAAGTTATGCTGGCCTGTCCCAAGAAATTTCTCAATCACCCTTCTCTTCCTGCCTCTCTCACTGTCAACGAACTACCTATCTCTTTCTCTCCGTCTGTCCGCAGCCTTGGCGTCACTCTCGATCCAACTCTCTCTTTCCAAAAACACATCTCTAACATCTGCAAGTCCGCCTATCTAGAGCTGCGCAAGATTAGTTCAGTCCGTCACTACCTCACCACTGATGCAACCAAAACGTTAGTGTGTTCTCTAGTCCTCTCAAAGATAGATTATTGCAATTCTCTTCTGGCCGGTCTCCCTAAGTACCTTTTAGATAGACTTCAAAGGATCCAAAATAACGCTGCCCGCCTGGTCTTCAAATCTTCCAAGTATGAACACGCCACACCCCTTCTTCACTCTCTACACTGGCTGCCTATCACTAAAAGGATCGAATACAAACTCTCCTCTCTTTCTTTTGCCGTCGTTTCTGGTTCTGCCCCAGAATACTTCTCAGAACTCCTCAATCTCTACACCCCCTCTCGTCAGCTTCGCTCCGCCGCCGACACTCGACTCTTCCGACTCCCCACAGTGCAAACAAAGACATGTGGCGAGAGGTCCTTCGCCTATCAAGCCCCTGTGACCTGGAATAGATTACCTCTGCCTCTCAGACACACAGATTCTCTCACTACATTCAAGACAAATCTCAAAACACACCTCTTTCAGCGCAAGTGATTTTCCCCTCCAGCATCTCCCCACCCACCCCATCCCGCCCCACCTCACCCCCAACCTAGTGCCTAAAATAACGTGTATATATATTTTCTGCGCTTTGTGTCAGCACTGTTTGTGTGTGTGTAAATAGTATTGTTGACACGTTTTTATACAGTAGCCTTATGTGGTTCTTGTGCCTAGGCTGTGTATTGGATTGTCATTGTATGCCTGCATCATTAGTTGTCAGTAATTATTACATGTGCTGATTGTTCTTTTTGCCTGCGCGCGTATAGTATGTTGGTTATAATTGGTCATAGTATGTTTGTTTATGTTCGGTCGTTATCTTTGCCTGTGCGTGTATTGTATGTTTGGTCGTTTTCTTTGCCTGTGCATGTATAGTTTGTTGGTTATGTTTGGTCGGTTTCTTTGCCTGTGCGTTTATAGTATGCTTGGTCGATGTATGTATTGTAAAGCGCTAAGAGTAGACATTTTTCTAGAATAGCGCTATAAAAGTTTGCATTATTATTATTATATGACACACTCAACATGGTAGCTTAAAGGCACAGGCCCTCTCGTGTAAACACTTGGGCTGACCATCTCACACATCATAATTATTGACACACTCAACATGGTAGCTTAAAGGCACAGGCCCTCTCGTGTAAACACTTGGGCTGACCATCTCACACATCATCTGTCCAGGCTTTTACACGGGATAAGAACATACCTCCACTTGGGCACATACCAAAATTCAACATTCCGACTGCTTCCTGTACGGAGTTGGATTTTTTTTTCAAATAAGTCCTTAAAGTTATTGTCCTTGACGCTTCAATGAACAGGGAGCACCCAGGGCTTTCAGTCATGCCTTACGCATCTATCTATCTGAAATCATACCAAGTTTCATTGATCTTCTTTCTTTTTTTCTATCTTTTTTGTAACCTCAGTTGCATGCAGGCTGCTTCAACCCTTACGGTTTTTTTGCCCTTTTTTTCTGCGGGCAGGGAGCATCCTTCTTCATAGGTCTTTTTTACATTTAGTCAAGTTTTGACTAAATGTTTTAACATCGAGGGGGAATCGAAACGAGGGTCGTGGTGTATGTGTGTGCGTGTGTGCGTGTGTGCGTGTGTGCGTGCGTGTAGAGCGATTCAGACCAAACTACTGGACCGATCTTTATGAAATTTGACATGAGAGTTCCTGGGTATGATATCCCCGAACGTTTTTTTCATTTTTTGGATTAATGTCTTTGATGACGTCATATCCGGCTTTTCGTGAAAGTTGAGGCGGCACTGTCACGCTCTCATTTTTCAACCAAATTGGTTGAAATTTTGGTCAAGTAGTCTTCGACGAAGCCCGGACTTCGGTATTGCATTTCAGCTTGATGGCTTAAAATTTAGTTAATGACTTTGGTCATTAAAAATCTGAAAATTGTAAAAAAAAATATTTTTTTCTAAAACGATCCAAATTTACGTTCATCTTATTCTCCATTATTTGCTGATTCCAAAAACTTATACATATGTTATATTTGGATTAAAAACAAGCTCTGAAAATTAAATATATAAAAATTATTATCAAATGGTTTTTTTCGAAATCAATTTAAAAACACTTTCATCTTATTCCTTGTCGGTTCCTGATTCCAAAAACATATAGATATGATATGTTTGGATTCAAAACACGCTCAGAAAGTTAAAACGAAGAGAGGTACAGAAAAGCGTGCTATCCTTCTCAGCGCAACTACTACCCCGCTCTTCTTGTCAATTTCACTGCCTTCGCCATGAGCGGTGGACTGACGATGCTACGAGTATACGGTCTTGCTGCGTTGCATTGCGATCAGTTTCATTCTGTGAGTTCGACAGCTACTTGACTAAATGTTGTATTTTCGCCTTACGCGACTTGTTAATTCTTGTCTAAATTTTGTTGTTTATTCTACATTCCTTAACCGAAATTCATAATCAAATATATATCTATTTTTTACTGGAGTTCCATACTTATAATTGATCTTCTTGCAAGTAGTCGAAAACTACAATTTCTTTACGAATTAATTGTCATCATTCTCCGGGCAGGAAAGCGTGGCCCTCGATCAGGCTCACATCAGGTCCCGCGTGTGAACTTATTACGTCAAAAGTCTACATGGAAGTCTATTAGTCTCGGCGGGAGGGAGAATTCTTTCTACTTTGATAAGTACTTTACGTCAAGACATTGTATTTGATTGCCAAAGAAAATGGTTAAAGATGGGTATGTGGGGATCCATTTTGACATACTGCATCAGCCTTCAGGCCCAGAACGTGATCTCGGGAAATGCCAATTACATTTTGGCGGGAGATGCGAACTGACAACCAGGATGTTTATTATTTTTGTTTTTCCTTAATTAATTTCTTAAAGAATTCGTGTATCTAGCAATGTTGATTGTTGGCATGCATCCAAGTGAAGGGATTGTCTTTCTTATCCAATGTAAAAACCGCAACAGATTTGACATAATTAGCAGAACTGGTTTTACGGAGAGGACTGTGCTTTTAAATTGACGACGCATGTACAGGAGGGAAATAGCTTGTATTGTAGTCACACGACGCATGTACAGGAGGGAAATAGCTTGTATTGTAGTCACACGACGCATGTACAGGAGGAAAATAGCTTGTATTGTAGTCACACGGCGCATGTACAGGAGGGAAATAGCTTGTATTGTAGTCACACGACGCATGTACAGGAGGGAAATAGCTTGTATTGTAGTCACACGGCGCATGTACAGGAGGGAAATAGCTTGTATTGTAGTCACTCCAAGTTGGCTTTTTATACAAAAACTGTGTCAGCAACAGTACAAATTATAAATAGCAACAGAGATCGAAGACAGGTGGATTTACAGGACGGGGTCTTGATCTTGGAACATGGACCTCATATATCTTTGTCGATACGATGTCTGGCACCTGCTTCCCGGAGAATAAACGTACGCGGCACATTGTTCCTTCTTCACAAAGTACAAGGGATGATCGATGAATACTGACAGGTTGACCGCCAGAAGAGATGAAATGGCAGAAATAGGGATAGATGGATAAATGGATGGATAAAGAATGAGGTAGACGGACGAAGGGATGGATGGATACAGAAAGAGATATGGGGACGGAGGGATGGATGGAAAGCTTTTCTTCACATTTCTGAAAGCATTATGCAGTCTACTTGGTTAGAAATGAAACGGACTCTGAACCTCACAACCTGGTAAAAGAGTGACCTCAATATTATTCTCTCCGTCAGCTAAACGGTGCATGCTGTAATCGTAGTGATAAATGACCGCAGAGTCACGAAATGGTCTGGACAAGGAAAAAGCGACATGATACTGGACAAAAAACAGTCATTCTCTCACTTTCCCTTCCATCCTCACCTTCCCCATGCTTGGAAAACTCCATCCACGCCTTCCCTCCATCCACGCCTTCCCTCCATCCACGCCTTCCCTCCATCCACGCCTTCCCTCCATCCACGCCTTCCCACCCTCCCACCTCTGTGCCAGTGCATGCGTACACGCGTCCTCGTTGTGCAGGTGAATGGTCAAGTTCAACATGTTAGTGTAAGAGTGAACTTGGTTTCCACTTAGATCAGCTGTTTCTTGCTGATATCATGACAATGAATGCGCGGTCGTGGCTGACCTGAGGCAACAATACTTGACGAAGCATGCGACCTCGTGATACCCAGTGAATGATAGCTAAGAACATTATATGAGAGTGAATGCTAGTTTCTCTTTGATCAGCTGATTGTAGCTGTGGTCGTGATGATGGCCTAACGGTCATGATTGATCAGGGCAACGTAAACAACGACGATAACACTTGCCAAACGTTTGGTGGCTTTTTTCACACACTGCAGGACATGCAACCTCTAGCTCTCCGTACTTAGCAGTAGAGTTATAAAGGTTATTCATAACATGAGAGTGAACGCTTGTTCCCACTAGGATCCATCAATTGCAGCTGTAATCTTGACAATGATTAAGATTGTGGTCACTGTGTCGTAAAGGGCAACAACACTTAACAGTGTCAGTGAACAAACACTGTTAAGGAGATAACCATATTCTAATAGACACGTGGGGACATTCGGGGAATCTCATTGGATAGTCTCACGCCACCCTATTTCAGCCATAGGACCCTGTTGCTAAGGATGATTACTATACGGAATATGTTTACAACAACAAACTACTCGCGGTTCCGATCTCATCGTCGTGGACGAAGTACACGCACACCTGGTGGGCCCTACCTGCCATAGGAGATGGAATGGAACGTAAATGGGTGCAGTACCCTTCCAGGCTTTCACGTGACTTAAGAGCATCCTTTCACTCGGTCACATACCACAACTCAACAGTCTGGCGTCTGTAGATTCGGATTTGTTATTGCTGAATTCAATTAGTAGCTTATATATGTCAGTCTTTAAAGGCACAGTGCAGCTCACAGCCTTCGTTCTGCGTTTTTGTTGCAGCTGAGTGCATTTACAGTTCAAAAATCCTCCTATCGTAGTAAAACAAACCCAAAACTACCCAACGACGACATCTGTGAAGCTCGACAGTTTCTTGTTCACGCGAGTGCATAAATTAACCTAGTTATTACGTGGTGTTTGGTCGGAGTTCGATTCAACTGAGTGATTCCGGCCTCCATTTTGTTTTACACAAACTCATGATGACGTCTGACATAGTTTGCTAGTGAGTGTCTTTTTGTGCATGATGTGGTGATCTACCCGATCTAAATTTAGATCCAAAAATAGGTCAAGACCAGCCGGGTCCGAGTACGAAATTAATTCGTAAAAAAATCGCAGTTCTTGACTCTTTGGGTGCAAGTCAATGAAACTTGGTAGTTCTTCTAACGGATAGCTGCCTGAGGTATGACTAAAAGCCCCAGGGGCTCCGTGCACCTGGATTTGACAAGTTCAGTACCTTTAAAATTAACTCTTCAAATAAACATTACCACTCAGCAGAAAAAGCAGATAGGCTGCAGATTCTTGATTTGTGAAAGGATGGTCTTATCTCACGTGAAAGCCTGGACAGCTATATGGTGATTCACATAATTCATGTTGTTGTTTTACACTGGACGAAAGGTACTTTTAACGAATCTGAGCGAACTGTGCTCCTTTTTTTGGTCGACTGATTGCTGCTGTAATCCTGAAAAAATCCAAAAACAAGGAGACTGCCAACGTTCCAAAATTCAGAATAAAAAAAAAGAAAGTTAGGTTGTTGGAACGTTTGTTATTGACAATAATAGTAATCCTGACCATCACTATTAGAGGGTCTTGATCAACCTGGCGAAAACAATTCCAACAACACTTGACATCTAGCTAGTGTTGTTCTCATAATGGTTACAGGCGTCCCCCGGCCTGTTCCGGAGAGCGGTTCCTCACAACAGTCTGTTGATGAAAGAGTGAACTCTTTGATCAGCTGATGGTTGCCGTAATCGTGACAGTGATAGACACACACAAACACACACACACACACACACACACACACGCGCGCGCGCGCGCGCGCACACACATACACACACACACACACACACACACACACTTGGATTGTGATGATGATCATGATGATAATGATCATGTTTACGATCATGATCATGATGATTGATTTAAAATATCAATTTTTGGCCAACAAAGGCAAGAACAATCGACAAACTACCGTTACTTCTGCCCCTACCCCAATTCGCGCATCTTGGCTGCTTATACCAGTGGATGGTCAATCGATACCTGTTAAACGAAGAGTGACCTCTGCTTCCTCTCGCAATCAGCTGACTGTTTCTGTAATCCCTGAATCCTGACCTTGACTCTAGAGTCGTGACCTAGCCTGGGGCAAAGGGTGACCATAACACTTGACAATAATATAGTGTTTCCATTGACTGCGGGTATTTGACTTGGTAAAACGTGAATGGTCACTCGCAATCCCTGAGCGTAAGCTAACGATCAGCATGATGCTGCTAGGTATAACTGTGCCCATTACTGAAGGGTCGTGTTGATCTTGGGCAATGGGCAAAAAAAACACTTTAAAAAGCACGTATTTTCTTCCAAATGACCGCGTGTTATACCAGTGAATTCACTCGTTATGCCAGTGAATGTTCGCTCGCAACCTGTAGCAATCAGGTGACTGTTGCTATACTTGTGACGATGACTGGAGGGTCGTGATCGGTCTTGGACAAAGGGCGGCAATAACATTTGACAGTGGGTGAGTGTTTTTCCTCCGAACGCGTTGTATTTGTTCCAGTGGACAGATAATCTGCTTAATGTACCTTCCCTCGGAAACTACCGCAAGTTTGTCACAGACTTTTAATTGATGTAAGAGCTACCTTCCTCTGGGGCATATACCAACAAGGCTGTAAATCGCATTGCTTTCTTGCAAACAATAGTCAGTAAGATGGAGCGAAGGACACACAGCTTAATATATATAAAAAAAATCGAAGGCCGAAGGCAAGTTAACTATTTGTTATCGATTTTTCTTTCTAGGGCGATCCAAATATACCGCCCTAAATGTACATCTTCCAATATGCAAAACTTATGCCACCTCCCTGTATCTCAACAACTATTGTATTCGGAATATGGGGTGATGGTTTCCTTATTGTTCGACATTGATCACTCCGACGCAAAAGCCGAATTATATATATCTCTCTCTCTCTTAGTTGGAGCAATTCCAAGCAATTCGTGCTAAAGGGAAATGTCTCTTTAACTCTGGTGCCACTCACGAGCTGTTGGCCGCTGTAATGGTGACCGGTGCAATTGTGCTGATGCTTGCTGGGTCACGCTTAACCTCTGACAGAAAGTGACAATAACACTTGACAGGACAGAGTGGACGATCAGCTGATCTGACGGTGATGACGTAGTTGCGAGGACTTTGAAAGACACGAAACTTCCTTTATGTGTGTTGTGTGATAACTAAAAATGTCCCTAATTGACCAATACGTCCGAGCAATGTCCGGTTTATATTTTGTAATATTTTGAGATAACCCTTCATTTTTTACATTGTTCATGAAGTACGGTGTCTCAGCTTCCGTCATCACACATCAAAAAGGCTTGCATCCGTTGCTTGACTTTTGACATTAAATGATATCGCTCGAATTTTAAATTTGAATGTCGTCAATGTGTGTTTTAGTGTAAAACAATTCCTGTGATGATAGGTATGGAATGATAAAATGTGGCGAAAAACATCATCACCATCATCATCATCTTCATCATCTTCATCATCATCATCATCATCATCATCATCATCATCATTCATCATCATCATCATCATCATCACGATTGTTTTCTCGCAAAATCCTCATCCTTTTGGGGCGGATCCAGGGGGGGGGGGGGGGGGGGGGGG
>NC_090245.1:21428919-21451419 GCF_037325665.1 Littorina saxatilis
ACTGGTTGGAATCTTTCAAATGCTGTTTTCTCTGAATGTAATTTTCAGACAAACATCTGTAATTAAAATGTTGCAACTTTTGAATGGCTTGATGGATTTGTTTCATTTTTGTTTATGTTGTTTATGATTTGTAAAGCGTCAGTTTTGTGTATGGAATAAGAGTTAAGTGCATTGGTTGGGTTTTTATGAGTCTGACAGTTTGGTTCTGATTCATGTTTTCATATCGGTACAAACAAAGATGGCTGTTTTCATATGATGTATATAAAAAAATCCTGATAATTTGATTGTCAAATCCTTTTCCCTACATAGTAAAGTGGTCATTCTGATAAAAACATATGAATTCAGGGTGCACTGTGCTACTGGTTTTTTTATGTACTGGTTCAAATCTTTAAAATGCTGTTTTCTCTGAATGTAATTTTCAGACAAAACGCTACAATTAAAATGTTGCAACTTTTGAAAGGCTTGATGGATTTGTTCAGTTTTTGTATATGTTGTTTATGAGTTGTACAGCATCAGTTCTGTGTATGGAATAAGAGTTCAGTGCATTGGTTGGGTTTTTATGAGTCTGACAGTTAGGATTTCATGCATTTTTCTTATCAAAACTGAACCGGTAACTGAAAATGCTAAATTAAAATAATATATTGCTTAGAAATGCTTTTCGATACACAGAATTATTAAACACACACATATTGCTGCAAAGAAGAAAAATTGGATCAAAACATGCACTGGTTCACAAACTGCAACATTTTAAAAAAAGCACATTTTATAACGTTTTTCTCACATTTTGGTGAATAAAACCCCCCAAAATTGCTTTTCACTCAAAATTTAAAATGGTTTCCCTTAATTAGGTTATTCTGCTTGCAAAAATCAAACAAGCAGCAAGCTGTTTCCAAAATAAAAAAAAAAGTGCTTGCCTACCCTGTCCCCCCTTAATGACTTTGGTCATTAAAAATCTGAAAATTGTAATACTTTTTTTAAATAAAACGTTCCGAATTTTACGTTCATCTTATTCTACATCATTTCCTGATTCCAAAAACATATAAATATGTTATATTTGGATTCAAAACTAGCTCTGAAAATTAAAAATTAAAAAATTATGATCAAATTTCAATTTCCGAAATCGATTTAAAAACAATTTCATTTTATTCTTTGTTGGTTCCTGATTCCAAAAACATATAGATATGATATGTTTGGATTAAAAACACGCTCAGAAAGTTAAAACGAAGAGAGGTACAGAAAAGCGTGCTATGCAGCACAGCGAAACCACTACCGCGCTGAACAGGCTCGTCAGTTTCACTCCGTTATGCACAAGCGTCGGACTACCGTCATTGTCAAAAAATGCAGTGCGTTCAGTTTCATTCTGTGAGTTCCACAGCTTGACTAAATGTAGTAATTTTGCCTTACGCGAATTGTTTACATTTAGTCAAGTTTTGCCTAATTGTTTTAACATAGACGGGGAATTGAGATGAGGGTCGTGGTGTGTTTGTGTGTGTGTGTGTGTGTGTGTATGTGTGTGTGTGTGTGTGTGTGTGTGTAGAGCGATTCAGAGAAAATTACTGGACCGATATTCATGAAATTTAACATGAGAGTTCCTGGGTATGATATGTCAGATCATTTTTCAATCAAATTGATTGAAATTTTGGTCAAGCAACCTTCAACGAAGTCCGGACTATGGGATTGCATTTCAGCTCGGCAGCATGAAAATTAGTTAATTAGTTTGGTCATTAAAATTTTCATTAAAATCGAAATTTCACAAACAGATTTAAAAATGATTGCATCGTATTCCTCAATTCTCCTGAATTAAAAAATATATATATATGTTATGTTTACTCTAAAAATGTGCTCAGGATTACAGAAAATAGGTTAAGTAAGTACTTCGTTCGCACGCTACGCGGAGACGAGCGTGACCCGTCTTGGTCATTTTGTGTGGCTCCAGGTTAGTCGAGACTATCTTAATATTGTCTCGGCGATGACTGGTTTTTGGTGTTAATCTGTTACTTTGATGTCGACAGCTTGACTAAATGTTTTTATATCGCTTCACGCGACTTGTTTTGACTTGCCTGAGTAAAAAAAATTAGCATTGGTCGCCTGTATTGACAGCTGGGCAGCCATCTGTCGTCCGTTCGTAAACAAAAACAACTTAAAATTGGGATTTTTTCAGGTGTTTTTGAAGCAAGAACTTAGAGATTTCAAAATACAATGTACTTCCATGGTTGGATGACCTACATATAGGATTACGAGGTAGGATCCAAACAAAATGATCAAATGTGATTTTCCCAGAGACTGTTTGGCGTATCTAGCCCAAACTATGGCAGTCATTAGAACTACCGTAAAATCCCTAGCATAAGCCCACCATCTAGCAAACGCCCACCCCCCACTTTGGGCCAAAAGTTGTGCACAGGGGTAACTACCTAGCAAACGCCCACCCTGCTTTTTTCAAAGAGACTATAGGCTCACTTTCACTAGGATTTGTGCAGACTGTTCTAAAAGTCATCTTTTTCCCCTTCTTTACCTTTTCGTGTTTCTTTCCTTTTTGACTCACATGCGAAGCAAAAGTGAGTCTATGTACTCACCCGAGTCGTCCATCCGTCCGTCCGGACGTTCGTCCGGAAAACTTTAACGTTGGATATTTCTTGGACACTATTCAGTCTATCAGTACCAAATTTGGCAAGATGGTGTATGATGACAAGGCCCCAAAAAACATACATAGCATCTTGACCTTGCTTCAAGGTCAAGGTCGCAGGGGCCATAAATGTTGCCTAAAAAACAGCTATTTTTCATATTTTTCCCATTTTCTCTGAAGTTTTTGAGATTCAATACCTCACCTATATATGATATATAGGGCAAAGTAAGCCCCATCTTTTGATACCAGTTTGGTTTACCTTGCTTCAAGGTCAAGGTCACAGGAGCTCTTCAAAGTTGGATTGTATACATATTTTGAAGTGACCTTGACCCTGAACTATGGAAGATAACTGTTTCAAACTTAAAAATTATGTGGGGCACATGTTATGCTTTCATCATGAGACACATTCGGTCACATATGATCAAGGTCAAGGTCACTTTGACCCTTATGAAATGTGACCAAAATAAGGTAGTGAACCACTAAAAGTGACCATATCTCATGGTAGAAAGAGCCAATAAGCACCATTGTACTTCCTATGTCTTGAATTAACAGCTTTGTGTTGCATGACCTTGGATGACCTGGTCAAGGTCACATGTATTTTGGTAGGAAAAATGTGTAAAGCATGTGAGTCGTATGGGCTTTGCCCTTCTTGTTTCTTATTCTTTGTCCCCTCTCCTCACTCCCACCCATCGTTCATGTTTTTTCGAGTTTCTCTTCTCTTTTTTTCCTAAGTTTGTGGGTTTTTCTTTCTCAGAAAGATTGGGCCTTTTGAAGACAAAATCCAAGTTCAGTTAACGTTTCATTTCCAAAGACGATCGTGTAATTTCTTCCCTGTACAGAAAGAAAGGGCTTCATTGGTGTTGACATTTCGACATTTCATCAAGTTTCTTTTTCCCGGAATTGTGTTGTTATTGTTTGTCCTTGCAAAGGTCTGGCGATTTTCTTTTTACTTTATAAATTTATATGAATGACTATGCTCGTGTTGTTTTCAGAAGAGCCAGTCCTTTTCTCTCTCTCTCTCTCTCTCTCTCTCTCTCTCTCTCAAGCAAAAGCAAATTACTTTAATACATTAATCGAGGACAAGAAAGATATTGCAACTGTTTGGCGTGCTGTTAATAACATATTAGGTAAATCTAAACAGAACTCAAATCGGTCTGCCACAACCATCTCCCCTGAAGATTTTAATAACCATTTTTTGTCCCTTGCCAATAGGCTAAATGAATCTGCAAAATGCGACAGTCCTGATTCTGACCTTGAAGTCTCTCTCACAAAATTACATGATTTTTGCAATGACAAATGTAAACCGGACGATTTTTTTACTATTCCAGACATGGCAGTGCATGAGGTAGGTAAGGCGCTAGAAGGCCTTGAGAATAAAAAGTCCATGGGTCCTGACAAGATTCCTCCTTACTTGGCCAAATTAGCTCTACCATATATTGTGGAGCCACTCACCTATGCGTATAATCTCTGCATAAAGCAAAATACTGTACCTAGTTTACTAAAAAGAGCAAAAGTAATTCCACTCCATAAAGGCGGAAATTTATCCGACCCAAATAATTTTAGACCCATTTCCTTATTACCCATTTTATCCAAACCATTGGAAAAACATATTCACAAACATTTGCTCGCGTACATAGAAAGCAGAAACCTTTTCCATCAATTTCAATCTGGTTTTCGAACAAATCACTCTTGTCACAGCGCCCTTACCACGCTATGCGACACCTGGTTGTCTGCAACAAACCGATCTGAAATCAGTGGTGCTGTGTTTCTCGACTTTAAAAAAGCGTTTGATCTTGTTGATCATTCAATTTTACTGAAGAAATTACAGTTGTATCTCAGAAACAGTTCAGTGTGTAACTTTTTTGCTTCCTATTTACAGGACAGATCTCAATATACTGCCCTAAACTGTAAAATATCTACTGAGGAGACTGTGAAATGCGGGGTGCCTCAAGGGTCAGTGCTTGGGCCGATCTTGTTCTGTCTGTATATCAATGATCTGCCACTGCACATTTCTGACAGTAATGTAAGAAGTGATTTTTTTGCTGACGATTCTTCTCTTCACTCAAGTGGAAAGTCTGTTACAGTAATAGAGTCCTCCCTTCAAACAGCTTTAAACGATGTAAATAACTGGTGTAGTGCTAATGCTATGCTTGTCCATCCAATAAAAACTAAAAGTATGGTAATTGCAACCAGACAAAAACATCAGATTTCTCCACTCAAACTAAATCTTACTATTGGTACGCAATCAATTGAACAAGTTCAACAGCATCGCGTTTTAGGGGTAATTCTTGATTGTGAATTCAAGTGGCAGGCACAAATACAGCATATTTGCAAGAAAGTAGCCAAGAACGTTTTCCTCCTATCCAAGTTAAAGCAATATACCGACAGAAGGACTCTGGAAATGTTCCACCATGCTCATGTAATGCCTCACATTAATTATGTTTCGACGCTCTGGGATGGCAGCAGTGATGTCCACTTGAAAAAGTTAGACTCTCTCTATCGTCGCTCGGCCAAACTCATCGTAAAGGATAATGCCTCAACAGATATGAAATTAAAAATGCTTAACTTTCTTCCACTGGAAAAGCATCTCAAGTTAAACAAAGCCATTTTCATGCATAAATTGTATCACGGTAAAGTGCCGATTTACATTACATCATTATTTAATAAAGCTACCCACAGATATGGGTCGGTCAACTTGATCCCACCAATTCCACGAATTGACCTGTATAAGACCAGTCTTGCTTTTTCGGGTACTTCAGTTTGGAATTCACTTCCATCATCCTTTAAGCACCTAAAGTCATTAAAAAGTTTTAAAAAATGTGTAAAAAACCACTTAATGTCTGAGTAGTTTAACGCCTTTTGACTTACCAAACTTAGTATTACGTCAAAAATATGCTGTGCATTGTATATTCTGAACATATTTTTGTTACTCTATTGCTACATGTTCGATTGCCACCAGCTTGTATATATATATAATTACCTGCATAGTATGCATTTGATTTTATGAATAACCACATATGTATGATCTTCATGCCTCATCTTTATCATCATCATCATCATTATCATCATCATTATCGTCATCATCATCATCATCGTCATCTTTATTATCACGTTTTCCGACCTCCTTTTGTTGGTTAACTTTTTAACTTTTTAATTTTTAATTTTTTTTTAATTTTTTTTAATTTTTTTTTAATATTTTTTTTAATTTTTTTATTTTTTATTTTTTTTAAATTATATAATTGTGTGTCTATGCGTCCCAAGGACAGATTGTAAGAAAAGGCGTAGCCTTAAATCTAAATCCTTGTAAAATAAAGTTCAATTCAATTCAATTCAATTCAATTCAATTCAATTCTCTCTCTCTCTCTCTCTCTCTCTCTCTCTCTCTCTCTCTCTCTCTCTCTCTCTCTCTCTCTCTCTCTCTCTCTCTCTCTCTCTCTCTCTCTCTCTCACTCATGGTTGGCCTTCCTTGCCTCAAAGTCCTTTTTTTTCTTTTTTCCTTCACTTCTACTCACACGACCTAACTTACATGCTTTCGGGGTTTGTATTCACTCAATTACACGGTTGAGCACAAAACTTACTTTGTGCAAAGGGGTCTATCCCTAGCAAACGCCCACCCCCCAATTTTGCCCTAAATCTGTGCACAGGGGGGGTGGGCTTATGCTAGGGATTTTACGGTACTCTCCTCCTACATCGATGCAAAGTCACAAGTGCCCAAGACAATCAGAAGAGGCCTGAAGGTGGCCTTATTTGGGGTTGTTTTTGAGCTCTGATTTGACGGCTTTTTTGAGGTCCTGGATGCACTGTGAAACTTGTTGGCAAAAAGTCTGATTTTCAAAGAGGGTATAACCAGAATCACAAGGGGTGTAATCCGGTCTGAAGAATGTGTAAGGCAAAAATGGGATCATTTGGTCTTTTAGAAATGGAGTTGAGGCCCTTCTTTTGTAGACATTTTCATGAAGGAGAATGGCAGTCTAGGTTTCGCAGTTTGGTCGCTGACGGCTAAACTCGTAAATAAGTTTGGGTAAAAAGGTTTCTGCATAGTACGTGCCAATAACAGAATATTGACAGCAACAGGGCCTTCGTGGTAAAAAAAATTCAGCAAATAGCCCTGTTTCTGCTTTGAAAACCTTGTTTACAAATGTGATGCATCTCCTCATTTTGGTCTAGACACGCTTTGTTTCTGTGTTCTCTGCTGGCACTAGAAGAAAACCAAAGTCTCATAATCAGTGACTACAGTAACAACAAATTTGGGTCTACTAGGTTCATAACGGTTGAGCAGATCGCGTGCAAGAGGACCCTGATGCTCCTTCCGTTCCCCTGTTAGCTAATGAGGCACCCATTTTGCGGCCAGCTTTTGAAGCGGAAGATCATTGAGTAGAATTCTCTGGAATGTTCCATATGAAAGTTAAAATGTTGCGCTTTATACTTGCATGTACACTTTTTTAATCTTAGTTCTTACATTTTGACACAGCAGCTACATCATTCTCGTTTGAAGCGCTCTTCGGAAGTGTTTTTGGCTTGTCAGAGTTATTCCCCTTTTCCCCAGTTTCGATTTCCATGTTCTTTTGTCAGATTGTAGAATATGGAACAGCTTTGATTCATGTAATGTTCTTCAGCTTTGTAGACATTTTCTTTGACTTTGTACCATCATCCAGCTGCACTCTTTCAAAAAAGTGAAGATTTTCATGGCGCTTGATAAAAGATCCCGTTTTAAAACACAACCAAAAAGTGACATATTTTAAAACCTCGTCATTTATGACGTAGTAAATGAATGACATCACCTCTTAGAGGTATACACGTGAAATGGTTGGCCTTTCAAATGATATATTACTTTTTATGATCAGTGGCCTGAGACTTATATAATCACTTTTGATCATTTTGTTTGGGTCATACCTCGACAAAGCCCTCAGGTTGACCCTTGTCAAATTTTGAGGTCACTGAAAAAGAAAAATGTGTCAATGTCAAGAATGTTTTTGAAGCTAAAGCTGTGGAACTTCTCACACTTCCAGAGTTCTAGTCCCTCCAGACAGACCATTTGTTGATGTTGTTTCAAAACAGGTTTTCTTGGTATAAAAAAAAAGTACTTGTTAGCTAGTTTAAATTTTGCTGGCTTTTGATCGCCATGGATCTTGGTATCTCATGTCATATCAGTTTGCTTTTGAATTGTGAGTACAACTAAAGCCAGAGAAAGAAATGGTATGTTTGTGCTTCTTCCTGTTGATATTTTTATTTTTATTTTCCAGGTTGGTGGAGGCAATGAAAGAAGTGGAAGAATCTGAAGACCCTTATCTGATGATACCTGGAGATAATGGGTAAATCTGTACTCTGAAGCTTATCCCTTCAGACTATTTACTCTCTCTTATTGTCCTTTATCCTACATACGTGAGAGAGACCCTCGTGAGATAATAATTGTTCAAATCACACATGTGTATATCATGTAAATGAGGTCATGTCAAGAAAGTCATGGCAGGGACCTGTTTAATTCCACTGCTTATGATGCCAAAGTCACCAAAACAAACGTCATTATAGAAGAAAAAAAATTGTGCTCGCTAATTACCCTCGATGAATTTTGAGAACTGTCACGCCACACTTTCAGAGTGACGTTTCTTTACTTTGACGTAATAGATTGAGGGGCGGGGATGTAGCTCAGTCGGTAGCGCGCTGGATTTGTATCCAGTTGGTCGCTGTCAGCGTGAGTTCGTCCCCACGTTCGGCGAGAGATTTATTTCTCAGAGTCAACTTTGTGTGCAGACTCTCCTCGGTGTCCGAACACCCCCCATGTGTACACACAAGCACAAGACCAAGGGCGCACGAAAAAGATCCTGTAATCCATGTCAGAGTTCGGTGGGTTATAGAAACACAAAAATACCCAGCATGCTTCCTCCGAAAGCGGCTATGGCTGCCTAAATGGCGGGGTAAAAACAGTCATACACGTAAAGTTCCACTCGTGCAAAAAACACGAGTGTACGTGGGAGTTTCAGCCCACAAACGCAGAAGAAGAAGAAGAAGAAGACCTTCAAAAATCTGAAAAGATCAGGTCTTAAAAAGGAGGGGGCCTCAAAAGGGGGGAAAGTTGCAGAGTTTATGAACAAAAAGGTCTGAGAAAACCTGGTCTGAAAAGGGAGGGAGTCTTAATTTGGGGCCTCAAAAGGGGGGAAAGTTGCAGAGTTTATGAACAAAAAGGTCTGAGAAAACCTGGTCTGAAAAGGGAGAGAGTCTTAATTTGGGGCCTCAAAAGGGGGGAAAGTTGCAGAGGTTATGAACAAAAAGGTCAGAAAACCTGGTCTGAAAAGGGAGAGAGTCTTAAATTTGGGGCCTCAAAAGGGGGGTCCCACTGTACTATATTATTTCACTTCTGTTTCACTGCATATCTCTTTTCATCCACAAACAAAGTCTTCATGAAAGTTCAAACATGTTCAAATTTGACCACAAAGTGTTCATGATCTTATATTTGTAGCATGGAGACCGTGGCAGGTAAGAGAGAAGACCTAATTCTCATGCTCACTGCATTGCAGAAAACGATACAAGATCTCGGACTGCATCAATCACATGGACGCATACACAAACCTGACCGACGACATTGTTCACCGAATCCTGCTGAGTGAGCCTACGGATCATCACATCATGCGAGCAAAAGAAATCTTGCAAAACATCCATAAGCGCAAGTTGTACAAGTGTGTGGGAGAGAGCGTTCCCATCACCGATGCAGACACCATTGAGAAACAAGTGCGTTTAGATTTTGTGGTAATGTTTTTACATTTAAGTCAGGTTTTAACTAAATGTTTCAGATAGACTGAGAATCGAGACGAGGTCATGGTGAATGTGTGTGTGTGCGTACACGGTGATTCCTGGAAAACTTTATACCTGACAGATGTTTATAAAATGTTGCATGTGTGTTCTTCTAGATAATATCCCCAGACATGGTTTTTTTCCGCTTTTTCAATAAATGTCTTTGATGACGTCATATCCAGCATTTAACAAAAGTTTAGGCCACACTATGAGAGAGACTGCTGAAGGAAAAATAAATAAAACAACAAATTCCAAAGTAACGAAGTGAATTCTTGCGACTTGTTTTATAAATACAAGAATATCAGTAATATCTTTGTATTTATCGGCCCCCGTAGCGCAGTGGTTAGCGCATCGGGCTGCGGGCCGGGAGGTCGTGGGTTCGAATCCCATCAGGGTCATGTGGGTTTTTCGGGCTACGGTCGGCTCCTACCCAGAGTGGAAGTGCCATTGGTTCCTATGGGAAGGCTGGGATCACACAGCCGAGTGTCATTCACTTAACGAATGCAACTTTGAGGGTGCTCAGGTTCTGTTTACCTGATCAACACTGCAGGTGCGGCAGTTCTCGGCCTGGTTGACGCCAGGATATATTATGACAGTAAGTGTAGAGTGCTGCCCTGTCACGTAGTCTCAAATTGAAAATCCAAAGCATCATTATAATCATCCTCATCTCATTAATCATCCAAAATTTTAAATTGTCCTTGCTCTTGTGGTCCTTCATGGCCGGAGTTCTCATGGTGACCTTGGTCTCAGTGTTCCTGCTCGATCCTTCCCTGAATAGTAGTTCTGCTGTCAGTCTTCAACGTCTGACGTTCTGGGGGGTCGACGGAGGGACATGGTGGCGGTCTGCTCTCTGAAGGGGACGCTCACTCAGTCTGGCTCCGCGACTTAACACTCAATGTTGTTAGTAGGGGGCATAGTAGGTAGTGGGCTGCGTCCGTTAGCTCGGGACAGACCCACTACTGAATACTGTCAAAGTGACTCAGCAGAAGTGCAGTGTCATCTTTCGAGGGTAGCCTACCGCAGTGACCCGACATCCCCCCCTGGAGCGTCTGTAAAATCGACAAGTCTGGCAGCGGAACGAAATTCAGATGTGGATGGAGCAGTGAGTGCAGGGACGGGGTGGTGTGAGAGCACAACAGGATAAGGAACAGGTGTAAAGACGGAAAGAAAAATAAAATAAAAAAATAAAAAATGTCTTTGTATTTTTTCTCAAAAACAGTTTCATTGTACTGAAACATTATAATATTCCGTCATTCTTGATAGGCTCAAACACACCATACTTTAATTACTGTTGTGACTACATGTATTTCTGTTAAAGGGTGACAAGATCAAGGAAGAGATTCTGCAGGAGTTGTCTGGCCAGCAAGCAGAAGTGGAGAAACTGCAGTTGAACACTACTAGATTTATTGTTCAGGTGAGGACACCTTCTCTCGGTTTATTTGTTGTTGTTCTTTAAGTTCACAAGTAACGCTTTGAAAATTCCGTAGGGATTTAGGATGTGTGTACTTGTTTAAATATAGGAAAAGATTAATTTTCTGCAAATAATTTCAAATTCTGATTTAAAGCATTTTTCAATTCTGGTTGTTGATGTTGTTGTTTTTGGTTTTGGTTTTCTTGGGGGGGGGGGGGGTGCACAACCATTTGCTGCAGGCCTTAATGTAGATAGAGAATACTACATTGCTTGCTGTGTCGTACCAGATTACACGAGTTGTTTTTTTTCGCTCGCAGTTCACTATTTGTAAAAGCAACGAGTGTAAATCTTGTACGAAACAGCAAGCCATGTAGTATTCTGTTTATCCTACATACTGTACTTACGTGTATTTGATTGAAAATGTCCTGCAGTCGAGGCAGCTAAATTGAAGACGCTTGTTTTAAAACATAGATCTCTTCTAAAGCACGTCACGAAGAGGTATGGGTCTCACAGTTTACTCCCACCAATTCCTCCCATAGATCTTTATTAATCAAGCTGTGCTTTTTCAGGTTCATCTCTGTGGAACTCTTTACCAATTGAAATCAAACGATCCACATCTTTAAAATAAAATAAAAACTTTAAAAGGCGAGTGCACACACACTTGATGACAATATAAACTGCCCCCTGAAATCTGGTTTTTATTGAGTATTGTGATTGTGTATGCAATGCTCTTAAGTTTTTCATTTTATATGCATGTGAAGTCAATCTGAATGCGTACTTCCTCCACCGCCTCTCCCTTATTCTTGAAACTAAAGAGCCTGTTTATGGCACCGTTTAACGATGCATTGCTGCTATGTTTTGCATTTTGTTTGTTTTTGTTTTAGACTTGTCGTCAAATGACATTATGTTAGAAGGACAGGTTGGAAGATTAGGCTAAGCCTAAAACCTTTATCCTTGTGTAATAAAGTTCTGAGTTCTGAGTACTCTCTCTCTCTCTCTCTCTCTCTCTCTCTCTCTCTCTCTCTCTCTCTCTCTTTCTCTCTCTCTCTCTCTCTCTCTCTCTCTCTCTCTCTCTCTCTCTCTCTCTCTCTCTCTCTCTCTCTCTCTCTCTCTCTCTCGAAGATTAGGTTAAGCCTAAAACCTTTATCTTTGTGTAATAAAGTTCTGAGTTCTTACCCTTTTGAACATGTTTTTTTTCAAAAATATGAAAATCGCAAAAAATGTCGGCAAATGCTGACATTTTTTTGCCATGTGCTACTCCCCTTCGCATGCTATGTTTTTGAAAAAATGTTATTAAGATCGATCAAGTACGCTGAAATGGATTTTTTTTTTTTGTTCTTTTTTTTTTTTTTTTTTTTTTTTTTGCTTAAGTTTCAAGTGCCTGTTTTTTAGAACTCTTGCTAACACTGTATTTTTAAAAAAATGCTATTACGATCAAAGAATTAGGCTAAAATTAACGTTTATCTTAATTTTCAGGTGACTGCTCCACTTCTCACGAAGGATACTCACGCGGACGTTCACCTGGCATTTTTCCGGACGATATACAGCTGCGCGAGAGCTGCCATTAAACATTCTGCAAAAATGGAAAAGATCGTCGATCATAAAACTACCCTGATGTCTCGAGTTTTCTTTTTTTGCTGTCAAGACGAGAAAAGTTTGTTGTCTCATACATGATACTGTTAAACGGATTTCTTTCTCAGGCGTCTAAATCTAAACTTGCTTCAACTTTTGTTTCTTTATTGTTATATATTTATGAGAGCTGCCTGGTTTTATAGCATCCTCCAATTAAACCAAAGGTTTTGGAGTTACGCAAGGAATATGAAACCAGTGTAGTTCGGTTTTAAAAAGGGCGAACGACAAAAAGAAGAAAAGGGCTTTGATATCTTTGACGCTGCCATGGCCTGAGCTATGTGTTTAAGCACGTCTTTATAAAACTGAAAAAGCAATACTTTTTTATTGTAACTTCACGGAATGTGTACTGGTGACAAAAATACACAGCTACAAAATTTAATTCTTGCAAATTCTTGTAAAAAAAAAAAGGTTACAGCTGTGCGATTCGGCGGAGACACCGATAGCCATGCCAATATCTTGAGAGAGGCAGTTATCTACCACACTGATGCCGTTGTGGGAATTCAGGATGACTTTTATTGGGTCTGTGTTTCCATGCAAACTTCAGCTATTAAGCCACGCTGGCAGCGCTGAACGCCATGTCATCGGAGAACGCTGACATTTTCACCCAAAACTCTTAGCTATTATTCCATTCCGATGCTTCCATCCAACCAGTCTCAAAAGTGCAGTAAAGTGTTACGTCATTCGATCTTACGTAATTCGCTTTGTAAAAAGAAATAAACAGCCATAGGGATAAGGGTAAGATATGGATAAGGATAAGATTTCACGTAGTCCTATAAGGTTGCCCTCATGGAAATTCAGGCTGCTTTCTCAGTTTGGAAAAGAAGTCAATAGTCCGTATCAGAAAACGACAGCAACAGCAACATATTAACAATTGAGAGGGGAAAAACACACCACAAAGACCTGCTGAGGATGAAAGTTGCTTGCCTTTGATTACATACCGTGTCGTCCGTAGTTCCCAGGGTTCTGCATATCTCCCACTCACTCTTGCCGTGTGCTTTGGGACCGAGTGTTACTTTACTTCCCTTCGTTGTTTCGCCTTCTCATCATCATGTCTGCGAACACTCTCGCCGCGACCTCGACCAAAACCTACTTCTCCTCCATATCAACCCCCACTACCACTTCCGCCACCATCACCGATACCAACAACAACAACGTCGTCATGACAACGCAGCCCACAGCGATAACCTCCGTAGTAGCAACCGGCGAGCTCCTGGAGCGACTGACGGCGGAGCAGCAAAGGGAGAACGTGGTGGTGGTGGGGGTCCTGGCGGTGGTCATCATTGTGGGGCTGGTGGGGAACGTTCTCGTGCTGGCTGTGTACCGGAGGAGGCCCGGAGGAGCAGCTGCCCCGTCCCCGGCGGTCCTGTTCATCCTGGTGATGGCCGGGCTGGACGTGGCGTCCTGCCTGCTGACCGTGCCTTACGAGATCCTCGACCTCATGATGCCTTACCGCAACGACAACGTGCAGCTGTGTCAGGCCTTTAGGTGCGTTGTGTTGTGTTGTGTGTGTGAGGAGGGCTGGGTGTGACTGTGTGTGTGGGGGGGGGTGAGTGACTGTATGTGTCTGTGTTTGTGTGGGTGTGGAGGGAGGGTTATGGAGGAGTGAGGTTTATGTGTGTGTGTGTGTGAGTGTGTGTGTGTGTGTGTGCTCTCTCTCTCTCTCTCTCTCTCTCTCTCTCTCTCTCTCTCTCTCTCTCTCTCTCTCTCTCTCTCTCTCTCTCTCTCGTTCGCCCTCCCCACGGATTTCTTCTGCTTCCCGTTTAATCCCCTTTCATAAAAAAAATTGTGTACCACGACAAGCTCTCCACTGAGATTGCAAAAGTTATGTTTTCTAGTGGTGCATTCTGTTCTTGCCCCTTCCACACATGCTCTTGCTATCTTTCAGATTCCTCACCACAGTGCTAAGCCAGAGCCGTGGGATGATGTTACTCTGTGTGGCTCTTGATCGTTACTTCAAGGTAAGCAGAGCCGTGGGATGATGTTACTCTGTGTGGCTCTTGATCGTTACTTCAAGGTAAGCAGAGCCGTGGGATGATGTTACTCTGTGTGGCTCTTGATCGTTACTTCAAGGTAAGCAGAGCCGTGGGATGATGTTACTCTGTGTGGCTCTTGATCGTTACTTCAAGGTAAGCAGAGCCGTGGGATGATGTTACTCTGTGTGGCTCTTGATCGTTACTTCAAGGTAAGCAGAGCCGTGGGATGATGTTACTCTGTGTGGCTCTTGATCGTTACTTCAAAGTAAGCAGAGCCGTGGGGTGATGTTACTCTGTGTGGCTCTTGATCGTTACTTCAAGGTAAGCAGAGCCGTGGGATGATGTTACTCTGTGTGGCTCTTGATCGTTACTTCAAGGTCAGCAGAGCCGTGGGTTGTATTTCCCTCGTGGTTTTTTGGGGGGTATTGGTTTCATATCGTCCTGTCAGGATACCTTCTTTGAAAGTCGGGCTGCTTTCTCACTATGGAAATCTGGCTGCCTAACACTAAACAGTACAGTTTTTTTCCTGCATGCTGGAAGGATACACACCTGAAATCTAGCCAACCTACCTATAGAAATGAACGTTTGTTTCACGCCAATTGTGGTCCACACGAATTTGATTAATTAATGCCTTAGCGAGAACTCTTTTGGAGAATGAAATCACGCCTCAGGAACTCAAGTTTCCCTTGAGATTCCTGAATCTCATCACATCATCATCACCACCGTAGCAATGGTAACCACCAACACATAGACAACCATTATTCCCCACAGTGAATAACAATAACGATGTTTAGTACACTCCTTGACTGCAATGTATGTTCCTTATATGGTCAAACGCGTCATTTGTTTTAATTTCCATATATGGTAAAAGGTTGTATAAAGATTTGAAAAATACGGGGAAAGCATGCTGTAACTTTCTGAGAATGCGCTTTGGTGAGCTAAACAATTGTGTAGTTATTCATTTCTGAGCACACGCTTTTGGAGAGCTAAACCATTGTGTAATTATGTACATCTGAGCATGCGCTTTGGAGAGCTAACCCTTTGTGTAATTATGTACATCTAAGCATGCGCTTAGGAGAGCTAATATAACCCATTGTGTAATTATGTACATCTGAGCATGCGCTTTGGAGAGCTAACCCATTGTGTAATTATGTACATCTGAGCATGCGCTTTGGAGAGCTAACCCTTTGTGTAATTATCTGTCTTCGCCTTTCTGTTGCAGATCTGCCTACCGCTGAACAACTACTCCTACCGCCACGCCAAGGTGGCCGTGGTCATCGTCCTCCTGATCGGGATCGCCCTGGCCTGGCCTCAGATCGTCCTCAACGGGCTGGTCACCATAGCAACCCAGGTGCCGCACGTGCTGGGCACGGACTGCAACATCGTGCGGCACTACCCCCCTGTTTACTCTCTCGTCTATCACGGACTCATGTACGGCGTCTTCGTCGTCTTCTTCGTGGCCTACGCTTTCCTCTACGGGAGGATCTTCTACGTCCTGTGGAGGAAAGGCTGGTTCGAGTCCTCCCCTCCTCCTCCCCATCCTCCTCCTATTCATCAACCTCCCGCTGGAAGGGGGCTGGGTAAAAAGGAGCTGGCGGCCACTGGAGCGAGGCGGTCTCTAAAGCCAGGGAAGGAGCTGGTCATTCGCCGTGTCGGGGGCGTCGGAAGTGCGCGTTCGGGGGACAGACTGACCAGTGGAAGACAGCTCTCTAAGCGAGCGTGCAGTGATGATGATTCTGAAGATACCGGCTGTGACGGTATCCCTGCGTATATGAAGATCATCTGCCCGTCTGTGGGCTCCTGCTACAGCAATCCTGATCTGGCGGACAAGGTGTTGACTCTTGACACCTTTGCTTTTCGCGAGACGGAGTCCTCCTCGGACGACTTGTTGGTGGAGAAGGAACTCAGCAAATCCTCTGTTCGTTTCGCAGACGCACCCTTAACGCTTTCCCCTGAACACTTTGTCAAGGGTAGAAAATCTTTGGACGGATACCCGTGTCGTTTTTTGATGCTGAATCCATTGCTGAATGATGAGGATTCTCAACAGACTGTGTGTTATGGTGCGATCAAATACAAAGAGAAACATCCCAGAGCGATCTATCGGTGTCGTCAAGCACAAAATCTTTCAACACAGGAAAGCATCACCCCCACACCTGATCCTGGGAACAAAGAGTCTAGAAAACAGACAAATATTCGCAGATCACATTCAGAACCATGCTGCTGTGTCACCGACACTCGCCTTACTCGACCTTGCCTTAAACAAAGCGGCACGTGCAATAACGTCATTGAGAACTGGCACAGTGCTGTGGTTGGTCGGGAAACCAATTCGGATGCATCAAAAACATCGGACAACACAGACTACAGTGAGGCACAGTCCTTGTCTCAGATAACAGAATCTCCGGTGAAAACTGTTGCATTGACATGCACAGTTTGTGAAAGCAATTACCAAAAGAAACTCGGTCTACCACCACTCAGCAGCGAGACTAAACGAAGGGCTAACAACAAGGGCCGTGCTATGGCGGAGAGAGACGTCGTCATGAACAGTATCGGCCCTCAAAATGCTGCCCTGCGCTACGTTCAGATCCTGCAAAGGAAAGACAGGATAGACTCGTGCAAGATCTCGCTTTGTGAAGCCGCGGATTCTGACGATGAAGCTGCGATACCTGACTGTAGAACAGCAGGGCCACTCCACCGTCAACTAGACGGGGAACTCTGTGAAGCTTCTTCTTTCGGAGTTCCGGCCGATGTCCAAAGATCTTGCAGCGATGGGCCTAAAATTGTTAATTCTACGCAGTGCGCTACGATCCAGCCGTCTGTTCATAGCATGAAGACTTCAGACCCGTCTCAGAACATCTTCATACTAACAGAGTGTGCCTATGCTAGAGGGGGACACCATTTTGAGCAGGAAACTGATGACAGCGTGCTTTATGTTATTAAAAACACGGTTTGCGAGGATGTTGAAGGGACAGAGGATGTTGAAGGGACAGAAACTTCTGATCGGCCTGGTTGTAGTTCGACAAAATCATGCCACAAAAGCTCTCAGGATGAAGCGATTAACGCGTGCAAAGACTGTGACGTCAAGGTCGGCTTGGTTCAAAATGATTCAATATGTAGAGAAGGTTCAAGTGAATTCCAGACGAGTTGCACGAGCGCCTCGAACGAGAGGGGTGTTCAGGGCACAACCACCCAGTGCAAAGAAACCACGCTGGATCTCACAACAGAGTCCTCGAATGCCTTTTTGCTGCCTTCCACAAGATCTGTTCAGGGAGGATCGGCATCTGCAACAACCACAACAACAGCAACTTTAACAATCACTGGTTGCGCCACAACAGCTTCAACTTCGACAACGGCTGTGAGAACAGATTCGGCAACAACAGGAGGAAGAACAACAGCAACAACGACCACAACAACAGCATCACCAACGACACCAACAACCACATCTTCCTCAGCAACACCATCACCGCCAGCACAGCCACGACCAGCCAACACAGACCACAGAGCAGCCAGCCCGACCAGTAAAGGCCACATACGGCGTCATGGCGGCAAACGACTGCGGATGGGGAAGACAACTCTGATGCTGGCCATGGTGACTCTCAGCGCAGTGCTGGGTTTTGTTCCTTTCCTCACCGTCATCGTGATGAGAACGTCGGGGGCAAAGTTCACGGACAACACGTCGTCGACGGGGGACCTGGTGTACATGTTCTGCATCAGGTCCTACCTCATCAGCAACGTCATCAACCCCTTCGTTTACTTCTACGTCAATCCGCGCTTCAGACAGAAGGTGCTCCGCGTGCTACGCTGTGTGTGCCAGTTCTTCTTGAAACTGAAACACAGCCACCAGCACTCTGAAACTTCTGCTCCTCGGTCTGATACCTAACAGAAAATCTACGACATTGAGAAATGACTAAGGCAGAAGGTGCTTCTTATACTCCTCTGTGTGTGTCAGTTCTTCTTGAAACAGAAACACAGCCACCAGCAGTCTGAAACGTCTGCTCCTCAGTCTGATACCTAGGAGACATTCTCTCAAACCGACCTGATATGGCCCTTCGTGGTCGGCTGGGCGTTAAGCAAACAAGCAAGCAAACAAACTCTCCCAATACAAGTTCGCTATTCGATGACATTGAGAAATGACCAAGGCGGTTCATACTCCTCTGTGTGTGTCAGTTCTTCTTGAAACAGAAACACAGCCACCAGCAGTCTGAAACTTCTGCTCCTCAGTCTGATATCTAGGAGACATTCTACGATATAATTTTTTCATAAAAAAATCGATGTTTTATCACACAAAAATAATTGATTCATCACAAAATATTTATTAAAAAAAACAAATTATTAATCACAAAATGTAATACTTTTCTCCACAAAAAATGATGCTTCATCACAAAAAATACTATATTCTCACAAAATTTATATTACAAAAGAAAAACACTTTTCATCACAAAAATTAATAATTTGAGCACAAAAAGTATAATCAGTTCAAATATCGGCATGTCTGACCCTCTGACTATTACAGCAACATAGATGAGGTTACCAGATTTGATGGCGTCTGCATTGGTAAGCAGACGTCCAAACAGCGAGTGTTCTCTCCGGCATGGTTGCAATGGCTTTTCAGGACCCTGACCCTGACCCTGACCCTTGCAGAAGACATTCGGAAGACTTGTACTAGAGACTATTACTGTCTCTACTGCCTTATCAACGCTGGCTTGGCTTTGGATGGGCGCCCACGTTTTCGTTTTTGGCCGATCGGCACTGTTTTTGCTGCCGCTGGTGCATCACACATTTTTAGTCTGATTTCCATTCCGAGTGAATGCTTGCAGATGCTGAATGTCATGAACTTAGGGCAATTACAAGTTGTCATTCTGTCAGCATTCAGCAACACTGTCCACACTGAATTTCGACAGCTGATGTATTCCTCCAGTGTGTTCCAAGATGCTGTCGCAAAGTGGTGTTTCTGTTGGTCAGCTGCTGACAGGAGGTCTGTTCGGAGACTTTCTCCAGCGACGTAGATGAGGTTACCAGATTTGATGGCGTCTGCATTCGACGAGGCCCATTGGTAAGCAGACGTCCAAACAGCGAGTGTTCTCTCCAGCATGGTTGCAATGGCTTTATAGGACATGTGAGACGTGTCTCTCTCAACGGACCAGTTTTTCAGAAGGTCAAGCTCGACCACGCTCAGGAATCTTGCCAGCTCCAATCTCTCTCTGAAGGTATTTTGCCGCTTTATAGTCTGATTAATGGCCTCTAATCCATTGTTGGTTGATGGATACTCTGGAGCATACCCTTCGTACCATGTGTTGTTGCTGTTCAACCACGATCCTTCAAAATACTCAATGAAAGACAACACGCCATCATGCTCAGCGTTCCTCCACTTGTTCATGAAGAGGGAGGTAGCGTGAATGAAAGAATCCTCATCTGGGCAGAGCTCAAGGTTAACGATGTCTTCTCTGACGGATGCTCGAACCTTCTTTTCTTTGATTTTGACTAACTGTTTGTCAACGTTCATGACTACGTGAGCCCAGCACATGATCCTTTTATCCGGCGCATGGCCAAATGCAGCGGTGAATCCATTTCTGACCAAGGCAGAAGGTGCTCCTTATGATCATCTGTGTGTGTCAGTTCTTCTTGAAACTGAAACACAGTCACCTGCAGTCTGAAACCGCCTCTGCTCTTCAGTCTAGAAGACAATCAGTCAATATAAGTTCGCTATTCTACGACATTGAGAAATGACCAACGCAGATGGTGCTCTGCTTACTGTGATGTCTGTGTTAGTTCTTCTTGAAACTGAAACACAGTCACCTGTAGTCTTAAATTTCTGCTGCTCAATCTGATACCAGAATAAAATATATTCAGCTGATATCAGTTCGCTGTTCTACGACATTGAGATTGAAATGACTGATATGCTTCGTGTGCTGCGCTAAAGGTGTCAGTTCTTCTTGAAACTGAAACAAAGCAGCCCGCAGTCTGAAATTTCTGCTCCTCAGTCTAACACCTAGAAAACATCATTTGCTCAATATTAGTTTGGTATATAGTTTTCACATTAAGAAAGATAATCCTGTGTTGCAGGCGGAACTGGGAGAAAGACAACATGCGTTGCCCTCTGTTGTAAGTTCTTCTTGAGGTTGAAACTGGCATCCCGCAGTCTGAAACTGCAGCTCCTCATTCAGATACCTGGTCCACATTTGCGACTACAATCCGGTATTTGCTCTCTTTGACAACCCACACAATCCTTCGGGTGATATCTATGTCAGTTCTTCTTGAGACTTAAACACGAGAACCCGTAGCCTGAAACCTCTTCTCCTTAGTCGCATACCAAGCCAGAAAATGATTCACGAGTTGCGTTAATTATGTTAGTTCGTTTCGAATCTGAAACACGGCGACCAACAGTCTCAAACCTCTGCTCCTCAGTTTGAGTCTGATACCTTCAGAACTTGCTCGTTCACTGACTGCGAGGTCAACAGCGAGAAAGGACCATAGCGTAAACCTATTTCGCGTTCAAGCAGAAGTTAACAAGCATGCTGGATTGATAAAATCAGTTGTCAGGCGCATCTGCTCCACAGTTGTAGACACACGTCTTTTTGCCAACAACCGGACGGTTTTTTCAACTGAACCCATCTCTTGACTCTGCTGAAGCTGAGTGGTGGCTTTGGCGTAGAAACTGCCGGACTGAGAGTTCTGGAGTCTAATACTATGTGCTCAAACTGTAAACCACAAATTGCTGCTGTTTTGTCTCACGCTGTTTTTAACTTATTTAGATGATGAAAATACTGACAAATAAGCATTTTTGAATGTTGTTGTTGTTGTTTCTTTCTTTTCTGGTAATTTATACCAGTTTTTGGATCAGGTTTTCGACTTTAACTGTTCGTTTAGTGATTACCAACTTGAAGTGGGGTGGGTTCTTTTCTTGAACTGAATTGGGGGGAAAGCGTGCGTGTGTGCCTGCCATCGTGGTATACATACTTGTATGTCGGTTTCACTTACCGTTTTCCCGGTCTTGCTTACCTCCCATTACATTTGCAAACTACGGTGATAGGTCCCTAATGCAGGGGAAGTAACCTACTAATAGAGCGGTCAGACAGTCATCTGTCGTTGTCTCCCCTCTGTGTGTTTGTGTGTGTGTGTGTGTGTGTGTGTGTGTGTGTGTGTGTGTGTGTGTGTGTGTGTGTGTGTGTGATTGTGATTGTGGACGTGTGTGTGTGTGTCCAAAATAATTGACTGAATATTCAGAGTGGAAATAGATGACAATATATTTTAGATGCGGTAATAAAACCCAACATGTGTCATATTGATGTTATTGTATTTTATTGATGCTAAATTTATTTCTTATTTTGTATTTTTACATTTAGTCAAGTTTTGACTAAATGTTTTAACATAGAGGGGGAATCGAGACGAGGGTCGTGGTGTATGTGTGTGTGTGTGTGTGTGTGTGTGTGTGTGTGTGTGTGTGTGTGTGTGTGTGTGTATGCGCGCGCGTGTGTGTGTGTGTGTGTGCGTGTGTGTGTAGAGCGATTCAGACTAAACTACTGGACCGATCTTTCTGAAATTTGACATGAGAGTTCCTGGGAATGATATCCCCGGACAGTTTTTTCTTTTTTGCGATAAATGTCTTTGATGACGTCATATCCGGCTTTTTGTAAAAGTTGAGGCGGCACTGTCACACCCTCATTTTTCAATCAAATTGATTGAAATTTTGGCCAAGCAATCTTCGACAAAGGCCAGACTTCGGTATTGCATTTCAGTTTGGTGGCTTAAAAATTAATTGATGACTTTGGTCATTAAAGATCTGAAAATTGTAAAAAAAAAAAAAAAAATTATAAAACGATCCAAATTTACGTTTATCTTATTCTTCATCATTTTCTGATTCCAAAAACATATAAATATGTTAATTTGGATTAAAAACAAGCTCTGAAAATAAAAAAAAAATTAAAATTATGATCAAAATTAAATTTCCAAAATCGTTTCAAAAACTATTTCATTTTATTCCTTGTCGGTTCCTGATTCCAAAAACATATAGATATGATATGTTTGGATTAAAAACACGCTCAGAAAGTTAAAAACGAAGAGAGGTACAGTAAAGC
>NC_090245.1:21456419-21458919 GCF_037325665.1 Littorina saxatilis
TGAAAAACAAGCTCCTCATTGTAACCTGACATGGCCGCCGCCTGGAACCCAGCCCCTACAAGCGCCACCACTTGGACAGTCAAGAAGGGGACGTAACCCAGCAAAGCCACGGCCGTCACGAGACCCAACATGCGCGTGGTGCGTCCGAGGTGGCTCGGAGGCTTGCTACGCCTTCGTTTGGTCTTGACGAGGAAGATGGGCTTTTCTCCGTGCCTGGGCCACCTCTTGAAGTAGGGGTTTCCAGGCCTGCCGATCGTGTTGATTGAGGTCTGTGACGATGTGAAGGAGGTTTCCGCAGACCCTAGGCTGACGGGAGAGAGCGGTTCGTCCGAGGACAGCGTCCTGCTACGAAAAAGACTCGGCATGTTGACGTACCTGGGACCGTCCGTGTCTGTGTCCCATACACCCCTGTCCCTACCACTCTGTCTTACAGTGCCTCCGTCTCTGGGCATGAGCCCGTTGTCCCCGTACCTGTCACTGTCCCCGCCTCTTTCCCTGTCCCTGCCACTCTGTCTTACAGTGCCTCCGTCTCTGGGCATGAGCCCGTTGTCGCCGTACCTGTCACTGTCCCCGCCTCTTTCCCTGTCGATTCTCCTTTGTCTATCACTCTCTCTGTTGGCCACGCCTTCTCTGGGATTGTACCGTCTGTCCCCACTTCTTTCACGATCACTTTCCAAGCGTTCCCCACTTTCTCTGATCACTCTAGCCTCTCTAGAACTCTGTCTGGCTCTGCCCATTCTACTCCGTCTCTCCCTAGCCTTATTCCTCCTCTCTCTGTTTCTGACAGGTCTCGCACTAGGCACGCGCTCTCCGATGCGAGTCCGGCTGCGCTTCCACACAACACTGATAATCCGCACGTAGAAAGCCACCATGATCGAAAAGCACAGGAAAAACACCGTCAGCAGAACGCTGTAGAAGATGAGCGGGTACACGGTGTCCAAGTAGCGATCAGAGAGGTTGCAGTCTTCGCCCAGCACCCCGGGTATGCGCGTGGGGACAGTACGCGTACCGCTGAGCACGAGCTGCGGCCAGCAGACGCTGAGGGCAATGGCCACCATGAGGATGACCAGCGAGCGCGCTTGACCGGCCGAGTAGCAGTGGAAGGGGTTGACGATCTTGAAGTATCGGGAGAAGGCCACACAGGTCAGGGTCAGACCCGCTGCCACTGTGGTGAAGTATTCGATAAATCTGAAAGTATACAGGCGAAATATTGTGTGAAGGGTGGGATGGAAAGATACGACTGGCAGGATTTACACATGAATGTTAAACATTGATTGTTTTACGACCGATTGACCTTAGTTAACGTCAGTATTAAGTAGCCGTCATAAGATACGATTAAATTTCTTCAAAACATTTACCGCTGCCACAGTATACAAATTTTATGAAATGTGAGGTGTTGGATTGGCATGATGAATGGGTAGGGTTCCTCAAATAGGCCGCAAATTCGCGCTGATACACATACACACACACACGCACGCACACACGCACGCACACACGCACGCACACACGCACGCACGCATGCACGCACACGCACGCACATACACGCACACACACATACACATGTAATACACACACATACACACACACACACACACACACACATACACACACACACACACACACACACCATAACAGTGAAAAATTAGAATCCATGGAGATGTAAAGGATGGCTCAGCAGAAGCTGCTGATGATCCTGAGGACTCAGTGAAAGGGACACTTTTTTCTTTATCGTTCCAGCTGAACACCGAGCACTCACATGATCACACAAGCAGATGCAAGTCATATCAATTCCCACGACAAGTTCTGCTGAACTCCTCTACAAATAACGAGATTAGCAGATCTCAAACTTTCTGATAGCATCACACCTTACGTGGTAAAAGCTCCGACCAATCAATCCAACTGGTTTGCATGGCATTAAAGGCACAGTAAGCCTCCCGTAAACCATCACAGATACGGTCAGGCTTTTACACACAGTACAAACACCCTTTCATTTAAACACTCACCGATTGAGAACATCCTAGGTGCCCTCCGTAAAGAGCGAACAATTTTCAAAGAATTTATTTTTGCGTGGTTTATCTTACCCCTGAGCCATCGTGAACCCGTGTGATCCAGTTTCCCTTTTTCACAATGTAGTCGTCAGTTAGTCATTTGAATGCGACTCGATGTCAGCTTATCTACAATAGCACGTTTTTATGCACGAAACAAACGGCTGTGGTTCACAAGAACTCTAGGGATGGCTTTTGACTGTTGAGAGGAACGGCGATATGCCGCATAAACCGTCGTCTGCTACGACCCTTGCGTGACCCTGCTTCCGGGCTTTTCTTTTTTCAAACTTTCACAACTTCGAATTGCACTGATCTTTTCTTGATGAAAACACGCTGTCAATTTATTATTTAGATTTTAAAAGTTAGGTCTAGCGCAAAAACGCACCACGGTCCAAAAACTTTCTGATTATCATCCGACATCGATCCACGGCTATCGCCAGTTTAAGGGAAGTAAC
>NC_090245.1:21463919-21641419 GCF_037325665.1 Littorina saxatilis
TTTACAGGCACTTCCGAGGACTCGTTTACTAATCTGTTTAGAAGAAAAAGTAAAGCAGATTTGTAATTAGCAGAGTGCCCTGATTGTTCATTGAACTAGTGATAATAAGTAGATGTAAAAACCAATAAACAACACTTCACAGCTGAGAGGCCAAAGCTTGATTTCTATGAAGGTTAACACACGAAGATTAAAAATTACGACTTTTGCGGACAAGTCGGATTTTTGGCTGGCCTTTTGAGGGGGTCTCCAGATTAGCGGCTGTGGACTGGGTGGCCGAGTGGTAACGCACTTGCGCTCGGAAGCGAGAGGTTGCGAGTTCGACCCTGGGTCAGGGCGTTAGCAATTTTCTCCCCCCTTTCCTAACCTAGGTGGTGGGTTCAATTGCTAGTCTTTCGGATGAGACGAAAAACCGAGGTCCCTTCGTGTACACTACATTGGGGTGTGCACGTTAAAGATCCCACGATTGACAAAAGGGTCTTTCCTGGCAAAATTGTATATGTATAGATAAAAAAAAAATGTCCACCAAAATACGGCCGTGTGACTTGGAATAATAGGCCGTGAAAAGTAGGATATGCGCCGAAATGGTTGTGTAACGTAGAAATAGTCCGCAAATCACACTATTTTCAGTTAGCAGTCACATTGTTGATTTTTGGCATGTGTTCAAGGTGCCCTCATCTAATGTAAATGCTTAGATGGATGCATTGTGATTTAGAAAATGACCTTCACGACAAGGCTGGTATCGTGGGAAAAAAATGTATTCGTCTAATAAGGTTTGGAAAGACACAGAGCTCACGTTTTCTTTTTTGCTTTTTGTGTGTGTTTTTCTCGATATTTCTTAATTTCTGTAAGACTTCTGTTTTTCTCAGATCATTGATACAACGTCAGTAAGAAATCGTTGGCATCGACTATTATGAAGAATGCTTGAACGCAAAGTCTTTCAAACGAAATGTTCTGTCTATACCTTTTAAAAAATCACGTTTAACTCAATTGTTTTTTAACCGCATTGCAGTTCTAAAAATATTGGTATCATTAAACAATCTTTTAGTTCCTACTGCACACAATCGAAGAAGATTGGAATGTTTAAAAAAGTGCACTACCTTTTCAGAATCCCACTGACCGCTTCCAACGGGGCACACTTCCAAGAGCTAAGCCACTAAGCCACAATGTCCACTTGTGTACAAAGCCCTGGATCTGGAAACAGAGTTACAACATTCAATATCGCCCTCTCAGTGTCTCTTCAGCAGACATAACATTGATCAGAATTACCATTGTGGAGCCGATGCAAATGAAACTGGCCCGTTCTGTACTTCGCATTGGTCCATAGGCCTTGTCAGTTTCCGGGAGTGGTTTAAAGGGAGGCAATGAAAAGCTGGGAAGGGGGGCAACTCCCCTGCGATGGGCCTGACGACTTTATGAGCGACTTTATTCGCTTTCGCATTAAACTGTTTAACTTCACACTGCTGTGGGAGGGTGGCCGCAGGTTCCTTCGGACGATTAAATCAAATCTTTGTACATCGCAACACACAATGGTCCTGTTGTTGGATGTGGGGGACATTTCCAAAAGATACGATATGTCAGTAAAACAATTTGATGCGGCCACGGTACCATTGAGTTTCGCTGCTTCTCTACTTATTTACATTAAATATGACATTTAAGTGCCTGGGGCAGACATGGGATCGAAAGCGGTTGAAGAAAGACAAATATTAGTCTGCATGTCTGTCAGTCTAACCATTTGCCGAGCTGTCTGTGTGTATGTCTGTACTGATATTTCTGTCTGATCATTAAACTGAGGGAATATATATTCGCCAACACTGAGAGAAAGAGCGGAGAATGTGTGTGTACGGTGCGTGTGTGTGTGTTGTTATGTGTGTGTGTGTGTCACTGTGTATGTGTGTGTGTGTGTGTGGGTGAGTCTCTGTGTGTGTGTGTGTGACGGTGTGGCGGGGGTGGGTGTGTGTGTGCGCGCGCGCGTGTGTGTGTGTGTGTGTTTGTGTCTGTGCGTGTGTTTGTGTGTGTGTCAGTGCGTGCGTGCGTGAGTGCATGCGAGCGCGAGAAAGAGGCTGAGAGGGACAGACACTCATGCAGTGCGAGAGACAGCGACAAACAAAGAGGCAGAAACACAGACAGAAAGAGACAGCCTTATAGACAGACGGACAGAAAGAGACAGACAGACAGACAGACTGACACACACAAAATGCATTATAAAGACATGCATAGTGATACAGGTTTTCAAACATGTCATCAAAATAATCAGTTCACATTCAGTCGAGTCAGGCTCCTTTCATTGCATGCCGAGGTAGGAGAACAAGAGAAAAGCTTGGTGTTCAGAAGGGAAAGACAATCGCATTCAGACGATCTGAAGATGCCGTACCAGGGGGTTAAGAATCCGCAAACACTATATTTATGGCAAACCCTGGTGAGATGAGGATTCTTGAATCGAGCGGTGGTAGGAGCCGTGAAGAAGAAATCGTGTTTTTTGCAATAATCGTGATTGTGTGAACAGCGGTGTGGGGTGAAATGACAGTCTTGAGGGCTGAGTTATTACGCAAGTAGGCCCAGAGCAAGCCAGACATAGGCCTATCAGTTCAAGTTTTGCTACGCCACGGTCAGTGGTGAGGGATGCGGCTCGGGGGGGGTGGGGGGAGCAGGAGGTGGGTGGGGGAGGTGGCCTAAAGTGGGGGTCAGTGCCGGTTGGGAAGCTTAGAACTGTACCCACGGAATACGCGCTATATAAGCTTCATATTGATTGAATAAAACGAGTCACTAATAAAATAATAAACACACTGATCGACACACACACCGGCACAAACCGTCACACACACTCTGACCAGTGAACACACACACACACACACACACACACACATCGTCGCGTGCGCGCATACACACACACACACATCGCGGCGTGCGCACACACACACACACACACACACACATATATATATATATATACACACACACACACACGCACGCACGCACGCACGCACGCACACACACTGACACACACCGTCACAAACACACTGACTGAACACACACTCACACATAGGCGTGCGCCCATGCCGCACACACACACACACACACACACACACTCTCACACACACCGTGACTCTCTCGATCTCCAGTCTTTCATGCTCGGTTGACACTATGATCCCGGCGGCCACGGCAGCCCCGTTTGCCCGAACCGTAGTGCGCCGTGGGATTTTGGCCATTTTTTTTCTCTGTATTCAAGTTTGGTATAGGTCCTGCCAAGTTTTCTCACGGTCTAGTATGGTATCCGTGACGGGTCGTGTCAGTGGGGGGAGGGGGTTGAGTGTGGTCAGAGTGTGTGTGACGGTTTGTGCCGGTGTGTGTGTCAGTGTGTTTATTAGTTTATTAGTGACTCGTTTTATTCAGTTAACGGGTTAACAATGCCGTATTCGGTTCACTGAGTGCTGCTGCCTGGAGGATTTCTACTAACACTTTAAAACTGGTCTTAAAATTAAAACTAGGTTTATAAGCGTCCTCTTCTTTGTCTTACGTTGAACTTCACGATTCTCTCTACAATCTTTATAAGTTACTATTTAGCTTGTGTAAACGACACATCAGATTTTGTGATTTATTTTAACCCTGAGCCATCGTGGACCCGTCTCACACACTTTTCTGTTTTTTCCCCACAATTTCGTCGTCAGTTTGTGATTTCAATGCGACTTGCTGTATCTGAAATAGCACGTAATTATGTTACCTCTGAATCTAAAATGCGACAATTAAACAACTCAGTCAGGATTTTTTGTTTTAGTGGTTTGGGGGTGGGGTTGGGGGGTGGGGGGGGCTCCGGAACCCAGACCCCCCCCCCTATGTATCTTGGCAGCCCCTAGACCCCTACCTCATTCTTTTAAATAGAAAACAAAAATTACATTTACTAATGCATCATATTCAAATGAAAGTACTTTGAAATAATATGGGGTCCCACAAGGATCTGTTTTAGGCCCATTATTGTTCTCTATTTATGTCAACGATCTACCACTTTGCGTACGTAATAACTGCGAGTTGTTTGCAGATGACACTACTATACATTCTAGTCACCATTCCTTAGATTATTTATCAAAAACTCTCCAAGAAAGCATTAATGCACTAATGAATTGGTCAGAGTTAAACCATATGTCTCTTAACGATACAAAAACAAAATTTATGCTCATAACCACAAGACAGAAGCGACAAAATCTCTTATTGAGCATTCCGCCCCTTTATATTAAAGATCAAGTATTGGAAGAAGTGTCCCACCATAAAGTCCTTGGTGTAAAGATTGATAATAATTTGTCATGGAATGACCACATTGATTACATCTGTAAGATTGCTTCCCCAAAAATATATCAGTTATCAAAAATTAAACACTTCTTGAATCTTCACTCGCGAAAGATCTTTTTTTACATTCACATCTTGTCAAATATTGATTATGCATCCACTGTATGGGATTGTGCAAGTGCTAATGTTTTGAAACCTTTAGCTAGTCTTCACAGAAGAGCAGTTAAGCTTATTATGTTAAAAAATCACACTCCTTCAGAATCTGATTGTAAAAATTTGCAAGTAGTACCATTTCAAAAAAGATTAATTTATAATAAAGGTGTTATAATGCATTTAAGTGATGTCAGGGTATGCACTGGAGACATTTCGTGATAATTTTATTTTGAACTATAACAGACCATAACACCGACTCCACGTATTGACCTTTTCAAATCAAGCCTTCTTTATTCGGTTGCGGTCCTATGGAACTCACTGCCTATTTTTCTTGAACATAAAACAAACACACACAGCTTCAACAAAAATTGTAATTCAATCAAGTTGGCGTTTTAATGAAACAGATCCTGTGATTGGTCAGAATGCCCCAACTCATTAAAAATTACCGCTCATTAATTGTCGATCGCTAAAAAAGCCATTAACAACCTGCTGGCGAGGCGCATTGATACAACCTCAACTAGTTAGCTTTGAGGGTCATTTTACAAGTAGGAAATATGAAGGCCAACGAAATACCGAGACCATACGGTATGCGAAGTGATGACGTCGAATACGTGACGTAAGTTGATGCATGAATTCTTCCGGACTACGTCAGTCAATTCCAAAGATCGCTTTTGCGATGAAAAGAATTTGTTTTAGAGTTTGCTGTCCAGAAACCCGTTAGAAAAGAAGGGAAAATGTGTGTGAAAGAAAACAAAACAGGAGCAGAGTGATACGATAGGAATACAGAGACATATTTCTTGGGACTTGACCCTTGCAGGTACTAGGTGGACTGAAAGTAGTGTGTGAACAGAACAGAACCAATTCTGTCTGTTTACAACCGCATGAAAGCAGGAAAGAGATCGTCGTCAGATTGAATTACAATAATGGTTCTCCTTTTTAGAATGCAGTGAACGTTTCGACATTTATAATTGTAACAAAACATGCTTGGAAAAAGAGAAATACATTGAATTAATCGAAGATATTAAGTACAGAGTTGCTCTTACTCGTTTCCGCGCAGTATCCGAAACTCAACGCTCACAAGTTTCGGTACGCACCAAACCAAACGACAAGAAACTGTCCTCTCTGTACAGCTGATAAAGAAGATGAACACCATGTTGTACTGATTTTATGTCTTTTTTATCAGGACCTTCGAGCAAAGTATTTGAAAATCTTGAACTCTAAGACGCTGCAACAACAACTTAATTGTGTATTTCTCAGTGTGGCAGTAATGAGGATAAGTACAGGGGCGGATCTGGGGGGGGGGTGCAATGGGTGCAATTGCACCCCCCCCCCCCCCCAGCGGGACAAAAAAACAACAACAAAAAAAGAAGAAAAATGTATCACCTGAAAATAGCACTTTACACGCTCAGATTGCACCAGATTGCACAATTTTGCTTCCTTTTTTAAAAAAAATTCCGGGGGGGCATGCCCCCGGACCCCCCTAGCATGACCCCCCTAGCATGCTCGGCGCTTCGCGCCATCAGTTCGGCGCTTCGCGCCTTCGCTGATAAGATACAAAAAAGAAAAAAAAAAGAACTTTGCACCCCCCCCTTTCAAAACCCAGATCCGCCCCTGGATAATGTGATGAACAGCTTCGGCAGATTTGTGTTCTTCATGTTACACTGAGAAGAAACGAACCCTTATAAATCAGGTTCTGTGACATGTCATCAGGGTCTTAATGTATTTGTTGAATTTTATGCGTGACTATAATTTATAACTGTGCAGATACGTATTGCTGTTATTTTAACGGCCAAAGATTTTGTTCTTGTTCTTGCTCTCTCTCTCTCTCTCTCTCTCTCTCTCTCTCTCTCTCTCTCTCTCTCTCTCTCTCACACACAAAATTGGAACCCTCTTTAAAGCCCCCCCCCCCCCCCCCCCCCCCCGGCAGTGCGAACAGAAGAGAACACTGAATGCATGGATTCTCTTGCCTGTGCCTGTGGCTGTGGTTTAACTGGTGGTCAAAGGGAAATCACTCCTGAGCAAACTACAAGGGAGTCGAAAATCGAACTGCAGATGATCAAAATCCAGCATTTTCCTCAATATTTTACTCAGACTGCCAATCGACCTTCAGGATGAATCGATACGTATTTACATACTGCTCCAAAATAGATGATGTTTTGGGTCACAGTATTTCCCAGGCATGAACAGACATTTCAGTTGTGCGCGGCGAGCTCGGTTCGGCGGCGTAAGTTCTGTTTAGTGTTTAGCGACAGCGTGTGTGTTACACTAAAGTAAATTGTTGCGTCTACCGTGTTGCAAATTTCTCCACAAAGAAAAAATGAACATTAACAATATTAAAGTATTAGATATTTGCATGAGTGTGCTGAGCCAATGAAAAAAACGATAATATATACAGGGAAAAGTATGCATCCATTATCCTGAACTGGCGATAGCCGTTGAGCGATGATGATCAGAATGCCCATGGTACCTACTAGTACTACCTCTCAGTCTCATGCTCCTTGTACGTATTCTTTTTCATTTATTACGCTCTTGGTGTTCTATATATAGTACCTGCTCTGTGGTAGACGGACCAGGTCTTTTTGTAGTGTCTGTCAGAAGGAATGTATGGCAGCTGCTGATCCAGCATAATCACATGCATCCTCCACCCCCCACCAGCAAGTGCAGCAGAGTTTATCATCTGCAGATAACTGTTGTCTGCCAAGAAGATTACCTGTCTTTTGGGGCCCAAATGCCACCATGCAATGCTGAAAGTTTGGTGAGCAAAACTTTGGTAGACTTTCAATTTGACATTATTTGTACCCTTTTTACATTCATCACTCTTCATAGTCATACTCGTCACAATTTTGTGTGTATGTACGTTCTTTAATGTTTGTGTGTGTATGAGTGAGTGCACATGTGTGTGTGTGTATGAGTGAGCTAGCTAGTGTACATGTGAGTGTGTGTGTGTGTTTGGAAGGTATAACTTAAGGCAATGTGCGGCAGTAAAATTAAACTTGGAGAATACATGGAATAATCTAGTTCTCTGGGTTGTTATTGAAGTGACTTATAAAAACAAATGAAAAAATTGTGAATATTAATGGTCACAGACTGCCGTTGCTATGGAAACAGCCGCCATATTGGATTTCTAGGAAACGACATCAGAAATGCATGATACTTGGCACAATGATACACAAGACATATCTGCAATCATATAGAATTATTTTTTTTACTATAGACTACAGTTGAATTTAAATTATGTAATAAGGATTAATGAATTTCTAACCACATATATTCATTATTAATCCTTATTACAAAAGATAATTTAAATTCAACTGTATAGTCTTTAGTCAAAAAATCGTTCTATACGATTGTAGACATAAGTCATGTGTATCATTGTGCCAAATATCATGCATTTCTAATGTATGATGTCGCTGTAAAACCGTTTCCTAGAAATCCAATATAGCGCGCTGTTTATGCCAATTTCCATAGCAACGGCTGTCTATGTCCTTTAATATTCGCACATTTTTCATTTCTTGTTATAAGTCACTTCAATAACTTAGTAACCTAGAAAACAAAGTAATTCCATGTATTCTCCAAGTCACATAGACGGCCCCTCCTTTCCGCCCTTTACTTGGTCTTTTGAATGGTTTGCTAAAGAAAAAAACTTGCCACAATAAAATTATTACTAAACTGTATCATTCAGTCCATTCTGTGTCACTGAATACCTCGGAAAACCAAGCGGTGTGCCATGCAAGTCTGTAGCAGTTTTAAAAAAACTGCATTCTCGGCCTGACTGCACTGCATGAAACATTAAATTTCATGAGGAACAAAAAAGATCTGAGTGTTTAGTCATGTCAAAAAATATTGATCAGATAATTATCATATAATTTTTAAAATGCTGATGGCAGCGCGGGCAAAAGACCCAAGGTTTATTATTGAATAGTAGCGTGTCCTGTGTCTTACTTTGATACGTCACAGATGTTGATTGTTTTTGTGTCCATAATTTGAAATAGAAAAAAAGGAATTTGACTCTGTACGTGGTAGAGAAATGAAAGCATGCAGCAACATTGTTGCAGTATGAATTGTTCTTGTGAATGATAATTATATTGAGGATGATGCATGTATGTCTTTCTTCACAGTGAATTCTAGGATGTTTGATAGAGTTGACCAGAAGAGATATTGTGGGAAAAAAAATTGCAAGTGCTGTAATTTATGCTTCTTAGAAGTTTTTCACTGTGAACGCGAATTGAATATGAAAAGGAAAATTCTGGCTATAAACACTTTCGCAGGAACTGCCCATCCGACCATCCGACTTCTGCTTCACTTTACAGATATAAGTATTTGCCTCACCCTCTTCCCCCTCCTTCATTCTTTTGCAGAAAGCTACAAACACTTAACAGATATATAGACTGCTAACGTTCCAAAATTCAGAATCAAAAAAACAAAATTGTAGGTTAATAGAAAGTTTATTATTTAAATTTAGTTTATTTGGTTTAGTTTAAATAAATTTATTACATGTATTGATAAAACAAAACGTTACATTTGGCATAAAGTCTGGGAAAATCCCAAGGAGAAATAATACATGTAGGATTATTCTTGCTGCTGACTCAGTATTTAGCATGTGACTGGCCCTCATTTACAGTCTTGAGTCGAGTGTTTGAAAATGCCTGAGCCTGAAGGCGGGTGTAACCTACACCTCTTGGTATCAGTCTGCCTTAGAGATGTGGACGACAGTTTGCCGGATGGCCAGAATAGCCCACTGCATTTTCCTGCATAGAACTATAAGGCGCGTCGCACCAGTGCCTGAGCTAAACATTGGCAGCACTGCTCGCAGCCCTGCACACAGCACTATAAACATTCCCCCTCCCTTCACTATCTCACCACCATCCACCCTAACCCTTGGTCTCATGCCTGTTTAGGCTGAATCCACTGTAAATTAGAACTGAACTGGACACTCAGGCCAGCTATAGGCGCTTGGAATATGGTGACCAGGTAGCTCAGTTGATAAAGCACTGGGCTTGTGATCCTCTGGCTCGATCAGTTCCAATCTAGGCGGGTGTCCTGAGGTTGGAATGACAAAGAATACATGGAAATCGTTTTTGTGTCTGGTGTTGCAATCTCATATTTCGGCATAATTTTGATTAACAAAATAATTAAGCTTCCAAGCTGAAATGCAATCACATTGTCGGGACTGGGTCAAAGATTAACTTTTTGTTGTTGTTGTGAATTCGATAACAAAAAGTGTTGTAGCCACAGTGCTGCCTCAACTTTTTAAAACTGACATAAATTTATGACTTTGATCATCAAAGAAATTTATCGAACAAATGAGAAACATGTGGAGGGTATCATACAGAAGAATTTTTGTGTAAAGTTAATCATATAAATCTGTCCAGAAGTAATATCTGGGAATTACTCTACACACACACTACACACAAACGCACACATGCCTCCATCTCGAATCACAGTACAATGTATACCGTTAAACATTTAGTCAAAATCGACTAAGGAAGAAAATATGACTTGAAAATATTTCTTTCAGTGTTCTTTATTTCCTTTTCCTTTCCACCCCTTTTCTGGAATTTGTAAATATTGTAAAAGCTACCAAGTGTGCATTATTTACGCATTGTGTGTTGAATTTCTTCTTCATTTTCACTATCAAAAGCTTTTGTTAAAAATGTTTACAGAATGTAATTTATTTAACTGCCTTCATATGCCTGTGCCTTTGCCTCCCTGGCAGAATCTCAATGGTACTATACACAGGTCAAGTTACACTCTGAGGCAGGAAATACCAGGAAATGTACATCTCTTGTGGCCCTCCTTAGCTACACAAAGTTCAAGGGGCTTTACCAGGATAGCAGGTGCTTGCTCTCTTTGCTGTGTCCCTGTCTCAAGCCTATTATTGTGATTAACTGGCAGTGGCATAGAAGAAAGAGGGATATCGGTTGTCAGCCCGTGCACTCACTCTTTGCTGCATCCCTCCACAGTGACAGTGTCGGAAGCCAGGTCTTATTCAAGGTATAGACTCTATGTGCAGCTGGAGTCTTCACAAAAATCTGTTGGAAAAAACAGATTGGATCAGCTTCCATGTTACAATGGAACCCCCCTTTTAAGACCCCCAATTTAAGACTCCCTCCTCGTTAAGACCCTGTTTTCTCACACTTTCTGTTTTAAGCGTCTGTAAAATTACCCCCTTTTAAGACTCCCTCCTTTTTAAGACCTTGTTTTCTCACATTTTCTGTTCTAAGCGTCTGTAAAATTGACTCCCTCCTTTTTAAGATCTGATTTTTTCCAATTTTTGGAGGTCTTGAAAGGGGGTTCCACTGTAGTTTTGATTTCAGTAGCCTGTTTTCCCACTTGGTGTAAACTGCTTGATACTCAATGCATGGTTGTGATAAGAGTAATTGGGGCATTAGAGCTCAAAACACCCACCCCAAGATAAGACACAAGAAGTTGAACAAATATCTATTCGCTCTTCTAGCACCTCATTTTATATCAGTTTTGACGAGTTTCCTCCAGGAAACTCTTTGACTCCATGCGCCTACTGACCCCCCCCCCCCCCCCCCCCCCTCCTCCTCCTCCCCTTCCCCTTCCCTTCCCCCAAGATATTAACACAAAATGCTACACAAAATATCAATTTGCAGTGTAGCTCGTCATTTTGTTTCAGTCCGTTTTTCTCATGACAGAATTTTAGGGGTCTGTTTTCCTCAGAAATGGTTTTGTTTTTGTTTTTCTCAGGAAAGGATCTGTTCCGGGAACTGCTGAGATGGATGTGTCGAGCTGACCTTGCCTCCAAGCTGATGTGAGTATAAATAGCCTGCCACGTTGCACTTTCCAGCATTCAATGTGGAGACACTCAGACAGTGTATCCTTGGCGCAAAGGGTCAAAAATCCCAAAAATAAGGCCTTAAATGAATAAGGCCTTATTTCAGGAAATAAGGGCTTATTTTTTTAATGGGCTTATTTTTTATGGGCTTATTTTTGTAAGGGCTTATTTTTTTAAGGCCTTATTTTAGAATAAGGCCTTACCAAAAATAAGGCCTTATTTTTCTAAGGTCATATTGGAAATAAGGCCTTATTTTTTTTAAGGCCTTATTTTTTTAATGCCTTATTTTTGCGCCTCTCAGTTGTATGCTGGTACACAGAGAGAGCGGCGTTAGAGAGAGAGAGAGGAGAGAAACAGACAGACTGATAGACAGATAGACGGACTGACAAACGAACTGACGGACAGAGAGAGAAAGATAGAAAGAGAGAAAGAATGAGAGAGAGAGAGTGTGTGTGTGTGTCTGCGTGTGTGTGTGTCTGTCTGTGTGTGTGTGTGTGTGTGTGTATATGTGTGCGTTTGTGTGTTGTAATGTCTTTACGTATCTGTGTGTCTTTGTGTCTACGTTTGTGTGTGTGTGTGTGTGTGTGTGTGTTTGCAAATGCGTTAGGGTAGGTACAGGTGTACAGGAGAGTCCAGGTGTGACAACCAATTTCAACCAGTGTCATAATGTTTATCGTTTGGAAATGTTTTTTCTTGTTCCATTTATTATCTTTTTTTCCGCGCTCACACGCATATGTGCGTTCGTGAGTGTGCGCGTGCGTATGAGTGTATGTGTGTAACTGTGTTGTCGTCTATATGTGTCATTAAGTTATTGTGTGTTGCTATTAGGGTGAGCAGTAGTGATGCGCAGAAAAGTAAGGCCTTATTTACATAAGGCCTTAAAAAAATAAGGGCTTATTTTTCTTGAGGCCTTTTTTTCCTAAGGCCATATCGAAAATAAGGCCTTATTTTTGAAAATAAGGGCTTTTTTTTTAAGGCCTTATTTTGGGGATTTTTGACCCTTTGTGCCAAGGATAACAGTGTAAGGGAGCATTAGGAAAAGCATCTTTCTCATTAAATTCATTCTTTTCAGTGAGTCTTTGGAGCGGGCTGGGTGAGTACATATATGTGGACAGCGAAGTGAATTGAATTCTAAAAAGAAAATGTCTTAAATTGCTAAATGCGCAGTTGATGAGAAGTTAATTAAGATAGCCTGACAATTGTACTGAGTAAGGGAAGACTGTGTGCATCTCAGATCTGTACTGAGGTGTCATCTGAAACGGGAGCCAGGGAATGAGTGTACTTTATCATGTTTTACAGAAAAATGTCAGCCCTGGCTTTACAGAGATCGAGAGAGAGAGGGTGAAAAAACATAATTGTATGTCTCTCTCCTGGGTTAATCAAGCACTTTCTACACAGCAGGGCTGTTGTACATGTTATGACATTTAAATAAAAACAATTTTTTTATTAATTTTTTGTTATACATGTTATGACATTTACAATATAATATGTTCTCGAGTCTTGCTGGTACATGTAATCATTTTGTGTAATCATTTTCACGAAACGTACTTACAATTTAGCTGATCCCTTCTTTTTTGCCTTATGCAGTACCACAGGTTCAGACTTTGACCAGCTGCACATGCGACAGGTTTGAATGTTACACCTTCCAGTTTGTAAGTCCAGTGTGACTGTGGTTAGTTGATAGTACGAAAGAAGGTGTATTGTAGGCTACTGCTTCAATCAGCCACATATTTACAGCTGTCATCAACAAAGAATGAAGAGCAGTGGTACCTGTGATGAAAGGACACCCTAGGGACCACCAAAAGGTGTCCCTACATTGCAGGTGGCCTGTCTTGGTAGAGATAATAGACACAGGGACCTCAAAATGTGTCCTTTTAAGGGAGCTGTCCTCTCATCAGAGGGGCCACACATCGCAGGTACCACTGTAGTGCATAATCCAGGTTTAAGCAAGCTGCCAGCAGGCCGTTCAACCCACTTATAGCATCATGAGTGGCTAGCGTTAATATCCTATGAGGAAGTTGAGGTTTGTTATCACTTGACTTGCGTCTGGATAGTTTTGGTTTGCATTAATGGGTTATACAGTGTCAGTGTCCTCCTTCCCTCCCCTCCCCCCTTCACCTGTTTCTTCCTGCTTCTCTTCTCTCCTCTTCTCCTCCTTCATCCTGTCCCTGACAACTTAATCCATTTTGTGGCAGTGACACAACTAGACGATGGCATCACGATCAAAGAAGCGCGCCCGTCAGGAGCCACAGGCACCAGAAGGTGAGCTGAGCAATGACGTGGACATGTTTGCAGAAGATGAATCCCCTCTCCCCTTTCAAAACGGAGACGAAATCCTGGCCAGCCAGCCCTGCCAGGAACAGTGGCAACAATGGACCGTGGAGGACGTTGCCGAAAAGCTCAGAGCAATAGGGATTCCTGTGGACACTGTTTGCAAATTTGAAGGTGAGAGTTATTCTTTTTCTTCTTCTTGTCGATCACACTATAGTTACACTGCCAGCCCGGACAGCGAGACGAATGATGCCGTCTTCTTTAGGTCTTTCTTTCCTCCGTACAGCTTGCAGTGGAGGGAGACTGCCACACGTTTTTTCTCAGACTCTCAAGGATGGTGCATCGCTGGAGGATGTGTTCGGTGGTCTGGTCCTCTAGTCCACAGCTGCACGTAGGGGAGGGGACCAGCTTCATCTTTTGGGACATGGGTGCATTACGGCGGTTATGCCCAGTGCGAAGTCGCATCAGCACGACTTGTTCATGTCGCGTGAGGAGATAATAATCGTAGTCATTCTAAAAGAAGTGGTACCTGTGTTGTGAGGACACCTCCCTTAGAAGGACACCTTATGTTGTCCCCTTGTTTTTTATTTCCACCAAAGCATACCTGTCATGACAGGTCACCTGCAATATAGGGACCCTTTTGGCTGCTCCCAAGGGTGTCCCTTCATCACAAGTACCAGTAGGGGGTTGGTGTTCAAACATTTCGAAAAGCAAGAGTGTTCATTTGGCAGAGGTTTGAATTGCTCACACTTCACTGCCAGATTGTGTGATGAGCATGAGGTGCTGTTTGTTTCAAATTGAAAGAGTGGAGCACTCTTACCCTTTTGAACACATTTCTCGTGGGTTCAGGGTTGTATACGTTGTTGATGAACACAAAATGTGGGTGTCCCAAAACAAATGTATGAGTGGCTGGTGGTTTCATTGTTGTGTGTTGTTTGTTTTTCATTTTGTTTTGTTGGTGCTCTTTTATGCAATGTCTTGAACCTTACCCAAACTTGATCATTATTTTCTACTTTTCCAGAGCACAAAATAGATGGCAGCGTGCTGAACCGTCTGACACAGGAACATATGGAAGACACTTTGAAAATCCAGTAAGTAAGAATCTTGGTTGACGTTTTGATTGTGAGACTTTTTTTGAGAAAAGGGGGGGGGGGGGGGTAAAGAGAGGTTCCATGATATTATAACATGCTTTTCAGGCTTATACCTATACCCGTGCGGTTTATCGTTTATGTGGATTTGATTTTACAATTTATCTGACATCCACTGAGATCTGATTTAGATTGACATGTGGAAAGTACAGTCCAACCCCCTTTAAGACCCCCTGATTTAAGATTTTAGTTTTTCTGTTCACAACCTCTGTAAATTTACATCCATTTTCAGATCCCTCCTTCATAAGACCTGACTTTCTAAGATTTTGAGGGATCTTTAAAATTAGGGGTGGGGGTGGGGTTCCACTGTAGTGTGGGATATGTGTGGTATATTCTAATGGGATTTTGTGAAATGGTTATTGGTGTGTTTCAGTGAGCTGGGAACCAAGCTCAAGATCCAGGCGTTTCTCTCGGAACTGGGTTTTGAGGACTTTGACAACCTGCATCCTGACGGCTCCAAGGTGAGAGAACCTGAGTGACAGACCAGTCTTCTCTTCATCTTCCTGGTTTAAACTTTGTTTAATTCAGATTTAAAAAAAAAAAAAAAAAAAAATTATTCTCTTTTTTTTTTGACTCACATGCGAAGCAAAAGTGAGTCTATGTACTCACCCGAGTCGTCCGTCCGTCCGTCCGGACGTCCGGACGTCCGTCCGTCCGTCCGGAAAACTTTAACGTTGGATATTTCTTGGACACTATTCAGTCTATCAGTACCAAATTTGGCAAGATGGTGTATGATGACAAGGCCCCAAAAAACATACATAGCATCTTGACCTTGCTTCAAGGTCAAGGTCGCAGGGGCCATAAATGTTGCCTAAAAAACAGCTATTTTTCATATTTTTCCCATTTTCTCTGAAGTTTTTGAGATTCAATACCTCACCTATATATGATATATAGGGCAAAGTAAGACCCATCTTTTGATACCAGTTTGGTTTACCTTGCTTCAAGGTCAAGGTCACAGGAGCTCTTCAAAGTTGGATTGTATACATATTTTGAAGTGACCTTGACCCTGAACTATGGAAGATAACTGTTTCAAACTTAAAAATTATGTGGGGCACATGTTATGCTTTCATCATGAGACACATTCGGTCACATATGATCAAGGTCAAGGTCACTTTGACCCTTATGAAATGTGACCAAAATAAGGTAGTGAACCACTAAAAGTGACCATATCTCATGGTAGAAAGAGCCAATAAGCACCATTGTACTTCCTATGTCTTGAATTAACAGCTTTGTGTTGCATGACCTTGGATGACCTTGACCTTGGGTCAAGGTCACATGTATTTTGGTAGGAAAAATGTGTAAAGCATGTGAGTCGTATGGGCTTTGCCCTTCTTGTTTTTATAAGTTTTTTGTAAAAATGTAAGTGACATACAACAGAGTCAACACACAACAAGCTGTTTAAATATATTAACTGTAGCCTTGCATGTAGATCGGAACAGGAATTACAGTGGAACCTCCCGTAACGACCTCTCCCAAGAACGACCCCTCCTTTTGCCGACCGAATTTCTCGGCACGGATGCCTTCAACACTGTAACTAACCTCTCAAGAACGACGCCCTCCTTTTTCAGACTACCGACCTACCAACATAGGGTCAATAACGACTTTGACTTTTTTACCAGTGAGTGTCAAAGATCTTAATTACCCGGCACACGTGGATCACGCGCGCCATTTGTCACGCATCAAGAGTCAGGGGTGGTAGTCTGTAGTCAGTCGTGCGTGCAAGTCCAGTGGCCTACGGCTCTCCTCTTCTCACCTATTGCTGTCACAATTGAAGGACTGCCCTCGAAGTATGATGAATTGCTGTGTACGCATTCTGTGAGTGTGTGCTCACCAATTGAGACCTTGGGTCAATGACCCATACGTTTTGCCTATGAGGCCGTGTGTGTGTGTGTGTGTGTGTGTGTGTGTTCTGTCTGTGCACTGGTGTAGGCACATACATCATGCTCATCCATATGCACATCAAATGGGAATAAAAATGGCATAGCGGGCACAACTTTCAAGGGACATAACTGCGGAAAATCAGAGAGACTGAACTGCCCTGTGAATAAAAAATTCTACCTCCCAAACTCCCAAACAAGACCCCTCCTTTTTACGACCTTTTTTTCTGGACATTTTCATGGTCGTTAGTGGGAGGTTTTACTGTACTTGATGAAGGTGCCGTCAAGATCAGAATAATTCTACTACCCTTGCTAACCTTCATCTCCCTCTTTTGCATTTGTTGGAGACAAATGGCAATTTGTACACTCAAATATTCCTAAAACATCATGCCCAGCAAGGGAACATTCATATCACTTGTGAAAATGAAAAGTTTCACTTGATTAAAGCTCACTGAAAGAAAACAGAAATATCGAAAACTGGCCTCGACTTCACAATAGATGAACTCCAGAAATAAGTCTGTTTGATTTGTATGGGCTGTGAAAGAGTGAATACTCTTGCTTTTATTGAGACAAACGTTTTACACGTGCTCCTTGTCCACTTATTGCAGACACAACCCTTGCTAGTGACTGGCCTTTGTGTGAAAGTTTGCCTCAATAAAAGTAAGGGTATTCACTCTTTCACAACCCATACAAATCCAACAGAGTTATTTTCGAACATTGCTTTTGGCTTGGCATACAAATGTACACTGAAGGTCTAAATTCTTATTCTTCTTCTTCTGTTGGAAAACACAAATCATGAATGTAATTTCTTTTACGAGAACGACCAGAAACACAGCGCTAAATTTTCAGAAAAATGTTTTGTTAAATTGTTGTGTTCATGTTTGCTGCAGGTGTTCAACGACCCAATCCATGGTCATATGGAGTTTCATCCGCTGTTCATAGCTATCATCGACACGCCGCAGTTTCAGAGATTGCGTTACCTGAAGCAGCTGGGTGCCTGCTATTTCGTGTACCCAGGAGCAGCTCATAACCGATTCGAGCATTGTCTTGGGTAAGTTACTCGATACGTGCTGTTCGGGGTTTTCCAAGCACAGTCATGCTTACAAGAAAGCTTGTGCACAAGCACATACATAAGCACACACATGCTAGCATGCATATTGCAATACTTTCAGTCCAACCGTTTCAAACCGGCTGTCAAGTTTGAATTTAAAACTTTCTGTCCAAGTTTTTGAGTCACTTGAGAAAAAGTGACTCTATGTAATCGGTCAGTGTTAGTCTGTCCGGCCGGCCGTCCGTAGACACCACCTTAACGTTGGACTTTTCTCGGAAACTATCAAAGCGATCGGGCTCATATTTTGTTTAGTCGTGACCTCCAAAGACCTCTACACTTTAACGATGGTTTCGTTGACCTTTGACCTTTTTCAAGGTCACAGGTCAGCGTCAAAGGAAAAATTAGACATTTTATATCTTTGACAAAGTTCATCGGATGTGATTGAAACTTTGTAGGATTATTCTTTACATCAAAGTATTTACATCTGTAGCCTTTTACGAACGTTATCAGAAAAACAAGGGAGATAACTAGCCTTTTCTGTTCGGCAACACACAACTTAACGTTGGGCTTTTCTCGGAAACTATAAAAGTGACCGGGCTCAAATTTTATGTGAACGTGACTCATTGTGTTGTGAATAGCAATTTCTTCCTGTCCATCTGATGCCTCATATAATATTCAGAACTGCGAAAGTGACTCGATCGAGCGTTTGCTCTTCTTGTTTAAATAATCTTTGTCAGATTTGTGTCTGTGATACACACTTAGGATTGGATAACTTAATGGATTGATACAGGTCCAAAAGTGGTCAAGCTTGGGCCAGTAGATAGGAATGGAGCTAGTGTAGCAGTTATTTTGTATTTCATTCATATTAAATATGATGAAAGGTGAGCCATATATATATGAGTATTAAGTTTGCTTTTCTTCGTTTCTCAGGGTGTGTCATTTGGCGGGAGAGCTGGTCAGTGCTTTGCGGAAGAGGCAGCCTCGTCTCGGCATCACAGACACGGACATTCTGTGCGTCCAGATCGCAGGACTGTGTCACGACCTTGGCCACGGTCCTTTCTCCCACGTGTTCGACAACAAGTTTATACCGTACGCACGACCAGACAGCAAGTGGCAGGTAAGGCTTTTGCTTCTCTTGGATGTTTATTGTTCATCCTTTGGCAGAAAAACTATTGTGACTGCGGGTGAGGGCGATTAATAAAAAGAACAAAAAATACTGTACTCGCGTGTGAACGAAGATATTATGTTATTCGTTCCGTATTCTTGGTTCACAAGTGAGTACAGTATTTCCTGCTCTTTTTGTTTCTTCTTCCTTTGTTATTAGGTTTCAGGTCAGACTTTCTGGGAGGGTTTTTTTTGATTGTCTTTGCTCGAGTACAGCCGAGTTAATAATACTCGGTGGACTTTTTTTTCTTTGGGGAGAGGTTATTTTGGATGGTGCTTATAATTCTGATCTGTCTGTGTGTGCATGCAGTTGCATGTGTGCCTGTGAAAGTTGGATTGAGAACTTTGTAGCTTGTTTTGAATTTTCTGTGTTTAACATACATTTATACTAGGGAGGATGCAAGGGCAGGGATCGACACTAACTTATTTGGCCTGGGGCCACACTGGCCCCAGAGATGGAAATTGCTGGGGCGGAAAACAAAAATCTGGGGCCCACTTTCAGTATTCACGTGCGGCAATGCATTGTCTGTTTTTCTTCATCGTACTGAAGCCAGGGAAATTCTTTCAACCATTTGACATTGAAATTACGACAGCGCTTTGCGCTTTTGGCTGCATCGGTCTCCTTTTTTCGTTTCTCTCCACCCTGCTCTTCATCTTCATTTCCATGTCTTTTTACACCAGGGATGTGTCGCCACATTTTGCGCTTGGCATTTGAAGGCGATACTTATTTCTCACGCTAAAGAGCGCAATCTGGGAGTTATTTTCCTTCGACGATTTCAATGTTTTTGTTTCTTGACTGCGGCATTGATTGTAACGCAAATTTCAGTGACGACTTTGACTGGCGATTTTTAGTGATTGGCTCTGGCATTAGAATTTTCGGTTTGTCATTGTTGGAATTTATCCTGGGGCGGAGTGGGCCCCAAGCTTCGGCAATGTTTGGGGCGGAACACAAAACTCTGGGGCGTTCCGCCCCCCGCCCCCGCTAGTGTCGAACCCTGAAGGGTTAGGGCTATGGGACAGTCACCAAGTTTATTCAAATTTGAGAATTTAAGAATGGTTGACCTAGCTCGAACAGAGTAGAATAAGATCTCGCAATCGCTGGCAGATATTTTATTCATAGGATCTTAGAAACAAAGAGATGCAAGCGCTGGAAATGTATACGACATGTGTAACAAGAGTTAAGTGAGAGTTATTTGGAACCAGTCTCCTGGCACGTGAGAGAATAAAACAAGGCAAATGAACTGAACGAGTGACTTTTATCCTCAAATGTGGAACCAAACTCTGGCACGTGAGAGAATAAAACAAGGCAAATGAACTGAACGAGTGACTTTTATCCTCAAATGTGGAACCAAACTCTGGCACGTGAGAGAATAAAACAAGGCAAATGAACTGAACGAGTGACTTTTATCCTCAAATGTGGAACCAAACTCTGGCACGTGAGAGAATAAAACAAGGCAAGTGAACTGAACGAGTGACTTTTATCCTCAAATGTGGAACCAAACTCTGGCACGTGAGAGAATAAAACAAGGCAAATGAACTGAACGAGTGACTTTTATCCTCAAATGTGGAACCAAACTCTGGCACGTGAGAGAATAAAACAAGGCAAGTGAACTGAACGAGTGGCTTTTATCCTCAATGTGGAACCAAACTCTGGCACCTGAGAAAATAAAACAAGCCAAGTGAACTGAACGAGTGACTTTTATCCTCAAATTCCATTACTCATCCAAACTGAGTATGATTAGCAACAGCATTCTTTCTTATTCCATTTCAAGTCTTTTTATTTCCATTTTGTCAGCACGAAGACGCATCTGTGGACATGTTCAAACACATGGTGGAGGTCAACGGACTGGAACCAGTCTTTGAAGAGTACGGCCTCACCCAGAAGGACCGGGTTTTCATCATTGAACAGATCGCTGGCAAGCCCTACACCAAATGTGAGGAGGGAGGAGAGGTGTGTATAGCTTTGACATTATAACTGGAAGTTTCTGTTATTTTACTTGGTAAAGTTTTAGAATACGGCAAGGCAGGGCAAAGGATTTATTTCAGAAAATCCCATGGGGGTACATGAATAATAATTAAAATGAAAAGGAACAAAGAAATTCATCAACCGGCACATTTTAAATGCATTTGATAGTTTTCCCTTATGCAAATTAAGTTTTTAGTAGGTTACGGTTCACAATTTCACTCTTTGTTGTGACTGCATGACCGGTTTTGTGGAAGATTTTGTTGTTGTCTTAATGGCAAAAAGAAATCTTTTATAATAATAATAATAATAATAAATGAGCATTTATATAGCGCAACATCATAACTTTACAATTATGCTCTTTGCATGTGATACCCTATAAGAACATTGTAGCTGCCCTAGACAGGACTATGAACTACTTTATTGTTTTCATTGTCTTTGTGATTTAGTACTTTTGTTTTGAAACAGTACTTAATGGTTATGTGTCAGTGGTGTGTGTGTCACATGAAGATATTGCCATTTATTAACTTTTCATTTATTTTGCAGTCAACATGGCGGTATGGACAAGAAAAGGCCTTCTTGTATGAGGTAATTTTCTGGTTAATTTTACAGTGCCGGCAGTTATTGCAGTAGCTTCAGCCTCAGGTTCTAGATACATATTTCTTGGTCGAGGTGCCAATATTTTTCCCCTTTTATGTTACCAGTTATGATTACTTTTGTGGCTACACAAGCATTGTAATTTTAAAAAACATGGATCTATAGACCTGTTGTTGTCGTTTTGTTTTTTAAATTTTTGTTAGTACAGTAATAAATCTGTGATGAGCTGGTAGGAGGGTGTGTGTGTTACGGTACATTTCAGGTGAGATTTTCTCAGCAGCATGTGTCTTCTGCCAGAGTACACTTTTTCCTTTGATCTTGGAATTAATTTCTCATTGCCATTTTATTTACTGCTATATTGGTTAGAGTTCCCTAACGGAAACTATGGCTCGTAAAAAAAAATTGTAGGCTTCTGCATTTGAACTTTGTTTATTATCCGCAGGTTGTGGCCAACAAGCGGAACGGCGTTGATGTGGATAAGTGGGACTACTTCAAGCGTGACTGCCATCACCTTGCCATAACCAGCAGTTTCGATCACATGCGCTTCATTCAGTTTGCCAGGGTCATTCGTGTGGATGGCGAGCTGCAGATCTGTGTCCGGGACAAGGTCAGAACTCTGTGGATGTTTTCCTCATTAGTACAGTGGAATGAGAGAGACTTTGATCGTGTAGTCAGTCGAATGCAGAAGAAGAAGAAGAAGTACAGTGGAACCACACCCCCCCCCCTTTTTAGGACTTCCTCCTTTTTAAGACCTTCCTTTCTCAGATATTCTGTTCATAACCTCTTTAAATTTACCTCCATTTTAAGACCTGATTTTCTCAGATTTGTGAAGGTCGTTAAAGGGGGGTTCTACTGTAGTACTTTTCTTTCTGTGCAACCAATCATGAACACCACCTACAATACAATACAATACAATACAATAATCTTTATTCATCTCTAAAAGAGAAATTACAAGCACAAAGTTGACTCTGAGAAATAAATCTCTCGCCGAACGTGGGGACGAACTCACGCTGACAGCGGCCAACTGGATACAAATCCAGCACGCTACCGACTGAGCTACATCCCCGGTGGGTTATAGAAACACGAAAATATCCAGCATGCTTCCTCCGAAAGCGGCGTATGGCTGCCTAAATGGCGGGGTAAAAACGGTCATACACATAAAATTCCACTCATGCAAACACACGAGTGTACATGGGAGTTTCAGCCCACGAACGCAGAAGAAGAAGGTATGTGTCCAAGTGGAAGGATGCTTTCGTCCCAGGTTGCAGCCTATGCAAATCTATGATGATTTACAGGATGGTTTGCATGGGAAGGAAGGTACCTTTAAAGCCTTAGCTTTAACTTGGAGAGAGACCTCTGTCAAGTACCTTGGTGTTTGCTTTCCCATTCAGCTGATCGCTCGGAGAGTGTCCTCTATAGAACGCTTTGGTCTTTGTAATCTTCTTCTTCTTCTTCTGCGTTCGTGGGCTGAAACTCCCACGTACACTCGTGTTTTTTGCACGAGTGGAATTTTACGTGTATGACCGTTTTTTTACCCCGCCATTTAGGCAGCCATACGCCGTTTTCGGAGGAAGCATGCTGGGTATTTTCGTGTTTCTATAACCCACCGTACTCTGACATGGATTACAGGATCTTTTTCGTGCGCACTTGGTCTTGTGCTTGCGTGTACACACGGGGGTGTTCGGACACCGAGGAGAGTCTGCACACAAAGTTGACTCTGAGAAATAAATCTCTCGCCGAACGTGGGGACGAACTCACGCTGACAGCGGCCAACTGGATACAAATCCAGCGCACCACCAACTGAGCTACATCCCCGTCCCCGGTCTTTGTAATGAAATACTACTCACAATTTTGTTAAGTCAGTTGATGAATGAATTCTGTAATGTGTACAGTACTCAGTTTTGTCTTTTTTAATTTTGTTCAATGCACTGCCAGCTGATGTGTGTGTTTCAGGAAGCATTCAACATGTATCAGATGTTCCACACCCGTCACGCGTTACACAGAAGGGCTTACCAGCACAAGGTGGTGCAGGCAGTCGAAATCATGTCAGTTTATGGTGACGTTTTCCTTTTTACATTTAGTCAAGTTTTGACTAAATGTTTTAACATAGAGGGAGAATCGAGACGAGGGTCGTGGTGTATGTGTGTGTGTGTGTGTGTGCGTGTGTGTGTGTAGAGCGATTCAGACCAAACTACTGGACCGATCTTTATGAAATTTGACATGAGAATTCCTGGGAATGATATCCCCGGACGTTTTTTTCTTTTTTTCGATAAATACTTTTGATGACGTCACATCCGGCTTTTTGTAAAGGTTGAGGCGGCACTGTCACACCCTCATTTTTCAATCAAATTGATTGAAATTTTTGTAAAGCAATCTTCAACGAAGGCCGGACTTCGGTATTGCATTTCAGCTTGGTGGCTTAAAAATTTATTGATGACTTTGGTCATTAAAAATCTGAAAATTGTAATAACTTTTTTTTTAATATAAAACGATCCAAATTTACGTTCATCTTATTCTACATCATTTCCTGATTCCAAAAACATATAAATATGTTATATTTGGATTAAAAACAAGCTCTGAAAATTAAAAATTAAAAAATTATTATCAAAATTAAATTTCCGAAATCGATTTAAAAACAATTTCATCTTATTCCTTGTCGGTTCCTGATTCCAAAAACATATAGATATGATATGTTTGGATTAAAAACACGCTCAGAAAGTTAAAACGAAGAGAGGTACAGAAAAGCGTGCTATGCAGCACAGCGAAACCACTACCGTGCTGAACAGGCTCATCAGTTTCACTCCGTTATGCACAAGCGTCGGACTACGGTCATTGTGAAAAAATGCAGTGCGTTCAGTTTCATTCTGTGAGTTCCACAGCTTGACTAAATGTAGTAATTTTGCCTTACGCGACTTGTTTACATTTAGTCAAGTTTTGCCTAATTGTTTTAACATAGACGAGGAATTGAGATGAGGGTCGTGGTGTGTTTGTGTGTGTGTGTGTGTGTGTGTGTGTGTGTGTGTGTGTGTGTGTGTGTGTGTGTGTGTGTAGACCGATTCAGAGAAAACTACTGGACCGATTTTCATGAAATTTAACATGAGAGTTCCTGGGTATGATATGTCAGATCATTTTTCAATCAAATTGATTGAAATTTTGGTCAAGCAACCTTCAACGAAGTCCGGACTATGGGATTGCATTTCAGCTCGGCAGCATGAAAATTAGTTAATTAGTTTGGTCATTAAAGTTTTCATTAAAATCGAAATTTCACAAACAGATTTAAAAATGATTGCATCGTATTCCTCAATTTCTCCTGAATTCAAAAATATATATAAATGTCATGTTTATTCTAAAAATGTGCTCAGGATTACAGAAAATAGGTTAAGTAAGTACTTCGTTCGCACGCTACGCGGAGACGAGCGTGACCTGTCTTGGTCTTTTTGTGTGGCTCCAGGTTAGTCGAGACTATCTTAATATTGTCTCGGCGATGACTGGTTTTTGGTGTTAATCTGTTACTTTGATGTCGACAGCTTGACTAAATGTTTTTATATCGCTTCACGCGACTTGTTTTGACTTGCCTGAGTAAAACAAATTAGCATTGGTCGCCTGTATTGACAGCTGGGCAGCCATCAGTCGTCCGTTCGTAAACAAAAACAACTTAAAATTGGGATTTTCTCAGGTGTTTTTGAAGCAAGAACTTAGAGATTTCAAAATACAATGTACTTCCATGGTTGGATGACCTACATATAGGATTACGAGGTAGGATCCAAACAAAATGATCAAATGTGATTTTCCCAGAGACTGTTTGGCGTATCTAGCCCAAACTATGGCAGTCATTAGAACTACTCTCCTCCTACATCGATGCAAAGTCACAAGTGCCCAAGCCAATCAGAAGAGGCCTGAAGGTGGCCTTATTTGGGGTTGTTTTTGAGCTCTGATTTGACGGCTTTTTTGAGGTCCTGGATGCACTGTGAAACTTCAAAGAGGGTATAACCAGAATCACAAGGGGTGTAATCCGGTCTGAAGAATGTGTAAGGCAAAAATGGGATCATTTGGTCTTTTGGAAATGGAGTTAAGGCCCTTCTTTTGTGGACATTTTCATGAAGGAGAATGGCAGTCTAGGTTTCGCAGTTTGGTCGCTGACGGCTAAACTCGTAAATAAGTTTGGGTAAAAAGGTTTCTGCATAGTACGTGCCAATAACAGAATATTGACAGCAACAGGGCCTTTGTGGTAAAAAAATTCAGCAAATAGCCCTGTTTCTGCTTTGAAAACCTTGTTTACAAATGTGATGCATCTCATTTTGGTCTAGACACGCTTTGTTTCTGTGTTCTCTGCTGGCACTAGAAGAAAACCAAAGTCTCATAATCAGTGACTACAGTAACAACAAATTTGGGTCTACTAGGTTCATAACGGTTGAGCAGATCGCGTGCAAGAGGACCCTGATGCTCCTTCCGTTCCCCTGTTAGCTAATGAGGCACCCATTTTGCGGCCAGCTTTTGAAGCGGAAGATCATTGAGTAGAATTCTCTGGAATGTTCCATATGAAAGTTAAAATGTTGCGCTTTATACTTGCATGTACACTTTTTTAATCTTAGTTCTTACATTTTGACACAGCAGCTACATCATTCTCGTTTGAAGCGCTCTTCGGAAGTGTTTTTGGCTTGTCAGAGTTATTCCCCTTTTCCCCAGTTTCGATTTCCATGTTCTTTTGTCAGATTGTAGAATATGGAACAGCTTTGATTCATGTAATGTTCTTCAGCTTTGTAGACATTTTCTTTGACTTTGTACCATCATCCAGCTGCACTCTTTCAAAGAAGTGAAGATTTTCATGGCGCTTGATAAAAGATCCCGTTTTAAAACACAACCAAAAAGTGACATATTTTAAAACCTCGTCATTTATGACGTAGTAAATGAATGACGTCATCTCTTAGAGGTATACACGTGAAATGGTTGGCCTTTCAAATGATATATTACTTTTTATGATCAGTGGCCTGAGACTTATATAATCACTTTTGATCATTTTGTTTGCGTCATACCTCGTAAAGCCCTCAGGTTGACCCTTGTCAAATTTTGAGGTCACTGAAAAAGAAAAATGTGTCAATGTCAAGAATGTTTTTGAAGCTAAAGCTGTGGAACTTCTCACACTTCCAGAGTTCTAGTCCCTCCAGACAGACCATTTGTTGATGCTGTTTCAAAACAGGTTTTCTTGGTATAAAAAAAAGTACTTGTTAGCTAGTTTAAATTTTGCTGGCTTTTGATCGCCATGGATCTTGGTATCTCATGTCATATCAGTTTGCTTTTGAATTGTGAGTACAACTAAAGCCAGAGAAAGAAATGGTATGTTTGTGCTTCTTCCTGTTGATATTTTTATTTTTATTTTCCAGGTTGGTGGAGGCAATGAAAGAAGTGGAAGAATCTGAAGACCCTTATCTGATGATACCTGGAGATAATGGGTAAATCTGTACTCTGAAGCTTATCCCTTCAGACTATTTACTCTCTCTTATTGTCCTTTATCCTACATACGTGAGAGAGACACTCGTGAGATAATAATTGTTCAAATCACACGTGTGTATATCATGTAAATGAGGTCATGTCAAGCAAGTCATGGCAGGGACCTGTTTAATTCCACTGCTTATGATGCCAAAGTCACTGAGACAAACGTCATTATAGAAGAAAAAAAATTGCGCTCGCTAATTACCCTCGATGAATTTTGAGAACTGTCACGCCATGCACCACACTTTCAGAGTGACGTTTCTTTACTTTGACTCCGAACACCCCCGTGTGTACATGCAAGCACAAGACCAAGTGCGCACGAAAAAGATCCTGTAATCCATGTCAGAGTTCGGTGGGTTATAGAAACACGAAAATACCCACCATGCTTCCTCCGAAAGCGGCGTATGGCTGCCTAAATGGCGGGGTAAAAACGGTCATACACGTAAAAGCCGTGGGAGTTTCAGCCCATGAACGAACAAACGTAATAGATTGCACGAGGCTTACAGTATGTAGGATAAACAGAATACTGCATGGCTTGCTGTGTCGTGCCAGATTTACACTCGTTGCTTTTTCAAATAGTCAACAGCTCGCTTTCGCTCGCAGTTCAGTTGTTTTTTTTTTAAACTTGTGTAAATCTGGTACGACACAGCAAGCCATGTAGTATTCTCTATGTATATTTCCACGCCATCAAGGAAGACAATCTAAATGCAGAAATTCAATCAGTCTAAAAGTTTGTATGTTGAGAAATACTGTATATTTTTTCTGATTATAGCGGTACTAAATGTGTTATTTAGTGTTTTTACATGGTGTTCAGGCTTTCTTTAAAGTAATACCTTTTGTGGTTACACTGGAACCCCCTTTTAAGACCTTCAAGGGCGGGGATGTAGCTCAGTCGGTAGCGCGCTGGATTTGTATCCAGTTGGCCGCTATCAGCGTGAGTTCGTCCCCACGTTCGGCGAGAGATTTATTTCTCAGAGTCAACTTTGTGTGCAGACTCTCCTCGGTGTCCGAACACCCCCCATGTGTACACACAAGCACAAGACCAAGTGCGCACGAAAAAGATCCTGTAATCCATGTCAGAGTTCGGTGGGTTATAGAAACACGAAAATACCCAGCATGCTTCCTCCGAAAGCGGCGTATGGCTGCCTAAATGGCGGGGTAAAAACAGTCATACACGTAAAGTTCCACTCGTGCAAAAAACACGAGTGTACGTGGGAGTTTCAGCCCACAAACGCAGAAGAAGAAGAAGACCTTCAAAAATCTGAAAAGATCAGGTCTTAAAAAGGAGGGGGCCTCAAAAGGGGGGAAAGTTGCAGAGGTTATGAACAAAAAGGTCAGAAAACCTGGTCTGAAAAGGGAGAGAGTCTTAAATTTGGGGCCTCAAAAGGGGGGTCCCACTGTACAATATTATTTCACTTCTGTTTCACTGCATATCTCTTTTCATCCACAAACAAAGTCTTCATGAAAGTTCAAACATGTTCAAATTTGACCACAAAGTGTTCATGATCTTATATTTGTAGCATGGAGACCGTGGCAGGTAAGAGAGAAGACCTAATTCTCATGCTCACTGCATTGCAGAAAACGATACAAGATCTCGGACTGCATCAATCACATGGACGCATACACAAACCTGACCGACGACATTGTTCACCGAATCCTGCTGAGTGAGCCTACGGATCATCACATCATGCGAGCAAAAGAAATCTTGCAAAACATCCATAAGCGCAAGTTGTACAAGTGTGTGGGAGAGAGCGTTCCCATCACCGATGCAGACACCATTGAGAAACAAGTGCGTTTAGATTTTGTTTGAAACTGTGGTAATGTTTTTACATTTAAGTCAGGTTTTAACTAAATGTTTCAGATAGACTGAGAATCGAGACGAGGTCAGGGTGAATGTGTGTGTGGGTACACAGTGATTCCTGGAAAACTTTATACCTTTTCATTTCATTTTTTCATTTTCATTACTTTATTGTCCCATCGCTGGGAAATTCGGGTCGCTTCCTCCCAGTGGAAAGCTAGCAGCAACGGAGTCGCGCTACCCAGGTGTCTGCGTGTTTAGGTGTATTCAGCCACCTGCACTTATGGCAGAATGACCAAGGTCTTTTACGTGCCATTGTGATGACACGGGGATGGGACATGGCTTCCGTCTCTGGATCTGCACATAAAGTTGACCCGTGTCCGTCCCAGCCCGAATTCGAACCTGCGACCTTCCGATCACAAGTCCAGTCCAGTGCTCTACCAACTGAGCTACCGGGCCCCCATACCTGACATATGTTTATAAAATGTTGCATGTGTGTTCTTCTAGATAATATCCCCAGACATGGTTTTTTCCCGTTTTTTCAATAAATGTCTTTGATGACGTCATATCCAGCATTTAACAAAAGTTTAGGCCACACTATGAGAGAGACTGCTGAAGGAAAAATAAATAAAACAACAAATTCCAAAGTAACAAAGTGAATTCTTGCGACTTGTTTTATAAATACAAGAATATCAGTAATATCTTTGTATTTATCGGCCCCCGTAGCGCAATGGTTAGCGCATCGGGCTGCGGGCCGGGAGGTCGTGGGTTCGAATCCCATCAGGGTCATGTGGGTTTTTCGAGCTACTGTCGGCTCCTACCCAGAGTGGAAGTGCCATTGGTTCCTATGGGAAGGCTGGGATCACACAGCCGAGTGTCATTCACTTAACGAATGCAACTTTGAGGGTGCTCAGGTTCTGTTTACCTGATCAACACTGCAGGTGCGGCAGTTCTCGGCCTGGTTGACGCCAGGATATTTTATGACAGTAAGTGTAGAGTGCTGCCCTGTCACGTAGTCTCAAATTGAAAATCCAAAGCATCATTATAATCATCCTCATCTCATTAATCATCCAAAATTTTAAATTGTCCTTGCTCTTGTGGCCCTTCATGGCCGGAGTTCTCATGGTGACCTTGGTCTCAGTGTTCCTGCTCGATCCTTCCCTGAATAGTAGTTCTGCTGTCAGTCTTGAACGTCTGACGTTCTGGGGGGGTACGGGGTCGACGGAGGGACATGGTGGCGGTCTGCTCTCTGAAGGGGACGCTCACTCAGTCTGGCTGCGCGACTTAACACTCAATGTTGTTAGTAGGGGGCATAGTAGGTAGTGGGCTGCGTCCGTTAGCTCGGGACAGACCCACTACTGAATACCGTCAAAGTGACTCAGCAGAAGTGCAGTGTCATCTTTCGAGGGTAGCCTACCGCAGTGACCCGACATCCCCCCCCTGGAGCGTCTGTAAAATCGACAAGTCTGGCAGCGGAACGAAATTCAGATGTGGATGGAGCAGTGAGTGCAGGGACGGGGTGGTGTGAGAGCACAACGGGATAAGGAACAGGTGTAAAGACGGAAAGAAAAATAAAATAAAAAAATAAAAAATGTCTTTGTATTTTTTCTCAAAAACAGTTTCATTGTACTGAAACATTATAATATTCCGTCATTTTATATGATAGGCTCAAACACACCATACTTTAATTACTGTTGTGACTATTTCTGTTAAAGGGTGACAAGATCAAGGAAGAGATTCTGCAGGAGTTGTCTGGCCAAGAAGCAGAAGTGGAGAAACTGCAGTTGAACACTACTAGATTTGTTGTTCAGGTGAGGACACCTTCTCTCGGTTTATTTGTTGTTGTTCTTTAAGTTCACAAGTAACGCTTTGAAAATTCCGTAGGGATTTAGGATGTGTGTACTTGTTTAAATATAGGAAAAGATTAATTTTCTGCAAATAATTTCAAATTCTGATTTAAAGCATTTTTCAATTCTGGTTGTTGATGTTGTTGGTTTTGGTTTTCTTGGGGGGGGGGGGGGGGTGCACAACCATTTGCTGCAGGCGTTAATGTAGATAGAGAATACTACATTGCTTGCTGTGTCGTACCAGATTTACAAGAGTTGTTTTTTTAAATATTGAACTGCGAGCGAAAGCGAGCGTTCACTATTTGAAAAAGCAACGAGTGTAAATCGGGTACGAAACAGCAAGCCATGTAGTATTCTGTTTATCCTACATACTGTACTTACGTGTATTTGATTGAAAATGTCCTGCAGTCGAGGCAGCTAAATTGAAGACGCTTGTTTTAAAACATAGATCTCTTCTAAAGCCTCGTGCAATCTATTACGTCAAAGCAAAGAAACGTCACTCTGAAAGTGTGGCGTGACGTGTTAGTTCTAAAGATTCATGGAGGGTAATTAGCGAGCGCAATTTTTGTTTCTATAATGACGTTTGTCTCGGTGACTTTGGCACCATAAGCAGTGGAAAAACAGGTCCCTGCCAGACTTGCTTGACATGACCTCATTTACATGATATACACACGTGTGATTTGAACGATTATTATCTCACGGGTGTCTCTCTCACGTATGTAGGATAAACAACATTGTCATCATTTTCACGAGTTTTCATTCACAAACACCTGGGAAATAAATCTCATGTTCCCCATGCAATAAATCGAGGTGGTGAATGGGTTTGAGCTTTCAGGTGAAACGTGGATTGTCAAAGTAAAAGCCAATCAGGCTGATTGTTTGATGTGTGGAACCATCGCGGCTTTGGATTTGTGTTTCCGAGGACAACGATTGTAAGCATTCACTCTCAAAGACCCAATCAATGTTGATAATTACCGCGGCGACTCATGGTCAATTTGCAACTTATCTCTGTAATCGCAAAATCCACAACGAAAAGTCATAAACACTTCAAAAGAAAAGAAATATGCTCAACACTTACTGAACTCACACGTATGATCGCAGCTCTGTAAATTTTCAGACTGGAAGAAAGCGTCAACAAGCTACGTTTGACGTCACATACAAGGTTGACGTGTTATCACGAGCTACTGTGACGATGCTTTGTGGCCCGGAGTTGGATTCTGAAAATTCGTCTCCCTGTGGGTTATTGTGCATTTTGTTGCACAACCAAAATGATGACAAAAACGATGTTTGGTGGCTTGTTGTTGGTCCTCGGGGAGCATATTGCCTTTTGTCTCATATTTATCAATCGCGGCCTTTGGCCTTGGTCGATAAAGATGAAACAAAAGACGATATGGTCCCCTTGGACCAACAAAAAAGCTGGTCTGTCAACAAGCCACCAAACATCTTATATTATTGTCTTGCAGCTTAAGTATCCCAACTTTCATCATCATTGACATTAAATTTGGTTTCTATCTGCTTCAGGTGGCCAATCTTGACTTTGGCAAGAAGTATCAGAATCCTGTGAACGACCTAAGGTTCTTCTCCAAGAATAACCTGAACAAGGCTGTAGCTGTCAACCCTACACAGGTACTTGTCCATTTTTTTTCTGAAATATGTTTGTACAGTGGAACCTGTTAGAAATGACCACCCTAGGGACTGACCAAGAGTGGTTGTCATTGACATGTTAAAATTGTCGCTATGAAAAGCTAAAATCTTTATTTATGCTTGTCATCTTTATTTAGAGCGATTAAGTCCCTTAGTTTCTTAGATGTTAAATGAAATTAACCTGTCCTTACTCAATGAACGTGTTAACAACAGATATCGTACATGCTGCCACAAGTGCGTTTCAAGGAGCAGCTGGTGCGACTCTTTCTGCGTCCAACGGAAGACAAGGAGACAGACAGGCAGTGCATGCGACTCCTGGAGAAAGGCTTCAAGGACTGGTGCGTCAAGAACACCATGAAGAAACCAGAGGTAAATATTGCTACTGCGGGCTATGTATGCACTCAAAAAATCCTCATTACTGCAGTGGTCACACCTGTGATGTCAGACCCCTCTGATGAAAGGACACTTCCGATGAAGGAGACCATCTGTTGTTTCGTACTATCATCTTTACCAAAATATACCTGTCATGACAGGCCACCTGCATTGTAGGGATGCTTTTGGCTGGTCCAAAGGGTGTCCTTTCATGGCAAGTACCACTGTAGCTATGTTCAGTCTATTTATGAAATTGTAACCAAGAACCGTTTACCTATGAAACTTGAATGCATGTATGGTGGCCACATTTATTGACCGGTTGGTAGGGACAATGGTTTGTTGGTTGGTTGTACCTTGTTAACAATGTGCTTATAGTTCTCCTGCTGCGCTGAAGATGTAAATGCTATTTTTAAGGGATGGGCAGAGGAATTGAGTTAGGTTGAAATGTACTTCACCTAGCTTGTCACAAAGCTTGTCAGGTTATACTCCAGCAGTTATTTAATATGATCACTATTTAGCCGTCAGCAGAATAATTGTAACCCATTTGATGGGTGCAGGTAGCTTATGTCTGAAGCCAGAACTCTAGTAGTTTGCTTTCCCTCCAGAAGGCAGTGTGCCAGAAGAAAAATAACAGTCTGAACCAAGGAAGAGTAATACTCATCCCATGCTAATGGAGACTCTAAAAAGGTTGCAGATATTTTTTATTCCCACATACACTCATACCTTTTGTGAGTCACAGGATTTGTTTGCCTTTAATAGTACTTATAAAACTGATTCATTTGCAGGAGCTGGCGAACATAGTGGCAACACCCAGGATTTCGACAAGTGCACCGGCGTGTGACAATGTCACCCCAACTCGTGCCCCTAGAGCCCCTCAGTCAGACACCTCAGCCATGAAGGGGAGACAGAGACTGTCGTTCTGATTGCATACTGCATAAAGCCAGGAAAAAAAAACATGTCCAGGGGCGACCTTTGAGGCTTTACATTCTGCATAAAGCTTGAAAAAATATTTTCAGAGGCGACCTTTGAGGCTTTGTCTTGGAAACTGTGTGGTTGGTCAGTTTCAAACTTGTTTTTGCTTGTTGTCATTAACAGCTGTCTACAAAATACGTGGCATAAATCAGATTTTTAGAAGATATCGTTGAACAAACTGTTTATGACCCTTCTGTGCAAGTGCAGTATATAATTGAATGCAGACCTGTTTACCAGTACGATTTGGGCGTATTTTGTACGCCAAATTATTATCAGTACGCAAATACGCGACACACGCACAAAATACGCATAAGAAAAAGTCTAGAATACGTTTTCCGGTCTTGGTGTGCTGATTACGGGATGGTACAACTGATACCGGTTTCGGTCGAAGGGAGATAACTATGACAGCGAGTCTTCAGCTGTGGAAACCTTGTTCAGTTGTTGGCACGTGCGATCGTCTGGACAATCGTGGCAAAATGAAGCGGTAAAATGTGCCAGTTTCGTATGACTGTACCAAGTCTAAACAGCAGAAGCAGCAGATTTTCTTGAAGAAATATAAGAAAGAGTCAGGAATTGTGGAGTCTACTGTGGGAAAAAGTCATGCACACTGCAAGTATTGTAAATCAGATTTCTCCGTTGTCCATGCTGGGAAATATGACATCGAACGACACTGCAGTTCCAAAACTCACATGGACAAGGTTGCTGCAAAGAAATCCGCTGAAAGCTGCCAAGGAATTATTAAGTTCACTCCCGCAAAGCAAATCCTGCCAGAAGAAAAGGCTGTAGTCCGTGCTGAAGCAATGTTTTCTGAGATGATTGTAAAAATTAACTTGCCACTGTCAACCGCAGATGTTATTTCACGAACTTCATCTTTTTATTATCAATCTGCTTGGAAGACACTGGTTATAATGTTATAAACTGACAGGTAAATAAAATTGTTTTATCCCTGTTGTATCGGAAGGAGTTAAATTCTGAAGATGTTCACAAGACATGCTATTCTTACACAAACACGTTTGCACCCACGGCGTACGTTTTGCCTAGCCCATATGGCTTTGCTTGCAAAGTACACCAACTTTTTGAAAAATACACATAACTTTTTGAAAAAGTACTCTTGCCTCAGGTTTAGGGTAAACAGGTCTGTGAATGTTAAGCACTGCCGTCACTTAATTTGTTTGAATAATACTTTGTTTTGTGCTCAGCTCACCAATGTGCTATGCTTGTGATGTTTTATGTTAAGCATCAGCAACATACCAGATGGATATATGATGACGTGAAAGTGGTAAATGAGTGATTGATGCAGAGACATGTAATGTTACCTTCTGTACATATCTTTCATACAGTACAGAACACATCATGACAGTTTTGTCAGCCATTTTGAAATCCACTGGGCTTTACAAATTTCGCATTGAACCGTGTTGGCATTGAACCATTTTGCATTTAACTGTGTCTTCTTGTCTGCAAACCTAACATATGAAATGGCATTTAATTGTTATCCCTACTGATGCATTATTAGAACTTTCGGTCTTGGTCTTATCCAAACTTGAAAGCAAATTCTTTTTCACAATGTACCTCTGATGTTGCATACACTTGTACTTCTTTTCATTTTGCAATAATTTATTTGTAAACTGCAAGAAGGTATATAATTTTCTCGCTTTAATTTTGTTAAAAGAAACAGATTGTTTTCTTTAAACTGTCAAATATTTTGAATGTGCCGTTTTTATTTTTGACTCACATGCGAAGCAAAAGTGAGTCTATGTACTCACCCGAGTCGTCCGTCCGTCCGTCCGTCCGTCCGTCCGTCCGTCCCGGCGTCCGTCCGTCCGGAAAACTTTAACGTTGGATATTTCTTGGACACTATTAAGTCTATCAACACCTGATGTGGCCTGATGGTGTATGGTTACAAGATCTCAAAAAACATGTGCGGCAACTTGACCTCACTTCAAGTTCAAGGTCACAGGGGCTGTAATTGTTGTCTTAAAAACGACCATTTTTCACATTTTCGCATTTTTTTCTGAAGTTATCGAGAATGGCAACCTTAGCTATGTATGCTATACAGGGCAATGTAAGCCCTATCTTTGGACACCAGTTTGGTTGACCTTGCTTCAAGGTCAAGGTCGCAAGGGTCCTTTAAAGTTGGATTGTATACATATTTTGAAGTGACCTTGACCCTGAACTATGGAAGATAACTGTTTCAAACTTAAAAATTATGTGGGGCACATGTTATGCTTTCATCATGAGACACATTTGGTCACATATGATCAAGGTCAAGGTCACTTTGACCCTTATGAAATGTGACCAAAATAAGGTAGTGAACCACTAAAAGTGACCATATCTCATGGTAGAAAGAGCCAATAAGCACCATTGTACTTCCTATGTCTTGAATTAACAGCTTTGTGTTGCATGACCTTGGATGACCTTGACCTTGGGTCAAGGTCACATGTATTTTGGTAGGAAAAATGTGTAAAGCAGTTCTTAGTGTATGATGTCATTGCTAGGTTTAGTTATTTGACCTTGACCCTGAAGGTCAAGGTCATGTAAAGGTCAAGGTCAAGCATGTGAGTCGTATGGGCTTTGCCCTTCTTGTTATTTTCCTGTTATGTAATTGGTTTTCTGGCTCTTTTGTGCATGCTTAGTTTATAACATGTTCATCCCTCTATTTCAAATATGGCTGGCCTATAGCTGTAACAGAGTCAGCTTTACACCAGTTAGACCTAAAGTCCATAACTTAAATGTAAGTAGACTCAACTTCTTGCATACTTTGCGCTCTCAGTATTTGAATTTTTAGCTTGTGATGTATCTTCACTACTGTGTGAATCGAACTGTTTTTTCTTTTTCTTTAAACATTGTCCAGTCTTGTTTGTTACTTTCCCCTTCTGGTAATTCTGTAAAATAAAGTTATCACGTTTTCTGTCACATTCAGGAATGTGACTGTTTAAACAAGCCAAAGTGTTGTTATTCATATACTGTCATGTGTAAAGTACCACTACCAGCTAGCCTACTGTCATTTAACATCGGGTCAGTTTATTGTTAACAAGATAATATTTTGTTGAAAGAATTGCTGGCAGGAAAGCCAGATTTAGAAACACCTGTGTATTTCTACATCAAAGTTTCCATGCATTTCTTATTTGTTATGTACATGTTATTTAATATAGAGATTATTGTTGTTGGTTAAACGTTTTTTTAAGTGTTAAAGAGATTATTGCCTACCACATTTTACTAAAAGGTAAACTGATTTTTAAAGGCGAAGAGATTGTGATTTTTATTAAAATGACTGTATACACTTGGAGTTTTGTGTTCAAATTTTGAAAGTGGTACTTATATACTTAAGTATTACAACAAATTATTCTAGATGCATTTGCTTTTTGTCTGTGCACACAATAAAGAATTTTAGCTGGCCACACACGGTGGCATCTCTGCAGATATGGACAGCATTTTCATTTACATTTTGGAAAAGCAGGGCTGGAAGATTTTAAGGCGCGTTGGCTTTTTATATGCACACTAAGAAGGATTTGAGGCTGCATCTTTTAATGTAACACTGACAAAGTTTACACGTGATGGGTGTTGTCTTGTTTTTAACTCAACCACTCAGAATTTCAGAGTGATCTTTTTTGGCTGCTTGCTTCGTCTTTGCCTTACATAGCTTTCTTTTTCTGGGATTTATACAAAGGCAAGTCTGAAAAGCCTGGGGCTACTGATACCGAGGGTTCTGACTTCCATCAGCTTTCAACTGTGATGACTGCATGGTCTGTCTCAAGCTTGCATTTTTGACTCACATGCGAAGCAAAAGTGAGTCTATGTACTCACCCGAGTCGTCCGTCCGTCCGTCCCGGCGTCCGTCCGTCCGGAAAACTTTAACGTTGGATATTTCTTGGACACTATTCAGTCTATCAGTACCAAATTTGGCAAGATGGTGTATGATGACAAGGCCCCAAAAAACATACATAGCATCTTGACCTTGCTTCAAGGTCAAGGTCGCAGGGGCCATAAATGTTGTCTAAAAAACAGCTATTTTTCACATTTTTCCCATTTTCTCTGAAGTTTTTGAGATTTAATACCTCACCTATATATGATATATAGGGCAAAGTAAGCCCCATCTTTTGATACCAGTTTGGTTTACCTTGCGTCAAGGTCACAGGAGCTCTTCAAAGTTGGATTGTATACATATTTTGAAGTGACCTTGACCCTGAACTATGGAAGATAACTGTTTCAAACTTAAAAATTATGTGGGGCACATGTTATGCTTTCATCATGAGACACATTTGGTCACATATGATCAAGGTCAAGGTCATTTTGACCCTTATGAAATGTGACCAAAATAAGGTAGTGAACCACTAAAAGTGACCATATCTCATGGTAGAAAGAGCCAATAAGCACCATTGTACTTCCTATGTCTTGAATTAACAGCTTTGTCTTGCATGACCTTGCATGACCTTGACCTTGGGTCAAGGTCACATGTATTTTGGTAGGAAAAAATGTGTAAAGCAGTTCTTAGTGTATGATGTCATTGCTCGGTTTAGCTGAAGGTCAAGGTCATGTAAAGGTCAAGGTCAAGCATGTGAGTCGTATGGGCTTTGCCCTTCTTGTATGAACATGGTGTGCAATTGTGTCTTCATCTGGTGGCAATCGCTTATTCAAGAAAATTCCTTTTATGTGAATAAAGAGGGTGCACTTCCTTCTGTTTGATTACAAGTCTTTATCTGTAGTGTTAAATATGTAAATATATATATATAACATGAACCATTAACAAACCCCCCGCGGGTTAGGGGGAAGAATTTACCCGATGCTCCCCAGCGACTAACGGATTCTGTTTCTCCTTTTACCCTTGTTAAGTGTTTCTTGTATAGAATATAGTCAATGTTTGTAAAGATTTTAGTCAAGCAGTGTGTGAGAAATGTTAAGTCCTTTGTACTGGAAACTTGCATTCTCCCAGTAAGGTCATATATTGTACTACGTTGCAAGCCCCTGGAGCAAATTTTTGATTAGTGCTTTTGTGAACAAGAAACAATTGACAAGTGGTTCTATCCCATCTCCCCCCTTTCCCCGTCGCGATATAACCTTCGTGGTTGAAAACGACGTTAAACACCAAATAAAAAAAGAAAGAATCACACATAGTTTGTCTGAAAGTTACCAAAATTTGTAATGATTTTTCTATTGGTATGAAAATGTATCCCGACCTGGACTTGCATGCTTGTCAGAAGACAATGCTGTCCCATCTTCAAAATAAAGGAAAAAGAAGAAAAAACAACCAAGGGAACATGCCACTGTACACACACTGGATTGTTATTTCTGGATGTATCTTTCCTTTGCTTTCTGAAATCTTTGGCGGCATGGTCTTACAAAGAAAATCGTGTTACTTCATCATGTATACTTGTAAACTGTGTGTACTGCAGGCATTTTTAATTTAAAAAACATTATCATTGACATTGTTAAGCTAAAATATGTCCCAAGGTGCCAATGAACGATCATACATCACTATGTTGAAAAATGTTTGTTTATTTAAAGAGAAGAATGAGGGGGAAAATTGCAATTTTGGTTTTGCATTTTTTTTCTCAATTTTTACAATGGTTAAATGCACCGTAACAGTCAGTGTTGAAGAATTCCACACTGGCTAAGAACTTTACTTTCCCAGCACAGTTCACCGATTTGCACATATGCAAAATTCATTTTATTCTGCTTTGACAGGGATTCCCCCTTTTGAACCTGCCTTGATTTTGACATGGATAGTGGATAAACTGACTTTGAAACTATAAGTCACACTCTGTTTATCAGCTAATCACTGACTTTTCTTCTTTTAATTCGGGACAAAAGCAAAACTAACACTTGTCTGACTTTGGATTTGGAAAACCGGCCTGCATCAGCCCCCTTTTGGACCATTTTCATTCTCATGTCTGAGGGATGGTTTGCTTCATGGTGCCTTTTCTTCTCATGTAAACTGTAATGTAAACATTCGCAAGTGTAAACTGTTGTAAACTACAGTAGAACCCCCTTTTAAGACCTCCAAAAATCTGAGAAAATCAGGTCTTAAAAAGAAGGAAGTACATTTACAGATGTAATGAACAGAAAATCTGAGAAAACAGGGAGGGAGTCTTATATTGGGGGGTCTTAAAAGGGGGTTCCACTGTATTGCGAATCCATGCAGGTGCTTGCATTCAAAGATTGCTTTCACTTGAACATGCTCGACAGTTGAGCTGTGAATGTCGTTCACACACTTTTTTTCATTTTTTTTTACTCCCAGGTTGAATCTTCATGTAGTCATACATGTGAAAAAGACATTATTGTTAACATTGTATTAATTTGCTTGAGACTGTATTACTTTATTTCTTGTTCATTTGTATCCTTTGACTGGATAGCTCTCACACCTACATTATTATGATTTCCCGGTGGCGTGTTTTTGTTTGTTTTTGCTTTTTTATTTGCAGTGTATTTTTGTTGCCATATATACACTCTCTCCAAATGGCAACTTGTATATTTTTTTTACATTGAGTCAAATTTTGACTAAATCTTTAAATTTTTTGCTTGGGAATGATACCGAATTTTGTTCCTGGTTTGCATCACAGTATACTGCCAGTCCCATGATATAGCATGTTCATGTTTGAGTACCAGTTGATTTTTTGGTCACTATTTACAGACTATTTTCATGGTCATCCTGAGATTGTGTTCTTTTTTGGCTGGACATGGTTATGAGGTCAAGTTTCAAAGTTGTCACTCCTTTATCTAATGGTTCATGCAGGCGTCATTAATACTGGCCAGTACGTGTCTGCAGAACTTTTGTTCTTAATCTTTTGCTTATTTCCAAAAGTTAGGAAAAATCTTTTTAATTATGAGGGTATTTAAAGGCACAGTGCAGCTCACAGCCTTCGTTTTGCGTTTTTGTTGCAGCTGAGTGCATTTACAGTTCAAAAATCCTCCTATGGTAGTAAAACAAACCCAAAACTACCCAACGACGACATCTGTGAAGCTCGACAGTTTCTTGTTCACGCGAGTGCATAAATTAACCTAGTTATTACGTGGTGTTTGGTCGGAGTTCGATTCAACTGAGTGATTCCGGCCTCCATTTTGTTTTACACAAACTCATGATGACGTCTGACATAGTTTGCTAGTGACTGTCTTTTTGTGCATGATGTGGTGATCTACCTGATCTAAATTTAGATCCAAAAATAGGTCAAGACCAGCCGGGTCCGAGTACGAAATTAATTCGTAAAAAAATCGCAGTTCTTGACTCTTTGGGTGCAAGTCAATGAAACTTGGTAGTTCTTCTAACGGATAGCTGCCTGAGGTATGACTAAAAGCCCCAGGGGCTCCGTGCACCTGGATTTGACAAGTTCAGTACCTTTAAGAGATATATAATATTAGATGTATGTTAATCAGGTTATTTGACTAATAAGCAGAAGCTTTTTTTTTTATAGCTTACTTGTCTGATTTTACTCTCAAGATGATCGAGTGCTCGACACCTCAAAAACATTTTCAACTTTGTTTTCTCTTACTGTTGCAATTAAAGTGTTGACCTAAATTAACTGTGTGTTCTGAGTTATTGCGTGCATGTATGTGAAATATAATTATACTGTACTATCGATCAACATCCACATAATATGAGTTAGAGACCAGACAGGTTTTTTTTTATTACCTGTCATATGTGTGGGTTTGTGTGTGCGAGGCCACTCATTCTTATGAAATATCACACACACACACACACACAGGAAAGGGCACCCGTTCACTTCAAACATTATTGGGACCAAGTTAGAATGGTCAGTTTTCTCTGAATAACAGGAAGTGGTGACTGAGACCACCAAATACTAACACCCATCCCCTCTCCCTCGCCTGCCAATTAACCTCTCTGTTACACAAGAAAAATACCAGACATGTCTGAAAGAACTAGAATCCTTATTTTAGCCTCAGAAGACCAAGCTGCTGTGTAAAATAAGGATTCTAATTTCAGGGAGAGAAGATTACAGTTGCCAAAGTAGTTTTCTTTTTTTAAACAGCACTATAAAATATAGAATAAAATAAAACATAAAGCCGAAGTTGGCTCCTGTTTCGAACCCCTACAGTTGGAGACTTGATTCAGATTCAGATACCATGTGCCTGTGGTCTCCTCGCCGAATGGCACACCAAAGGCGCACAAATCAAACTTCCTGATTAAATATGTGCCAGTGTAAGCAGTAAAAGCCAAAGCGTTACGTGACAGTCTGCGTTTTCATATTTCACCATTGCGGAAATACACTGGCCGCAGGCTTTTTAAAATGTATCTCCGATTGTGACAGTCCTGATCGAACGATAAGTTAACAGAATAAACATTTCCATGCGCCTGTTGCAAGCAGAATGCGCAATGCCGTACAATCGCTGTTCTGAGCAGTCGACTGCTGCCGCCAACACAGCCCGGACACACAGAAGTGTTTTGTTAGCTGCCGACTTGTACAGTTTTATCTCACCGATATGGCCATACGTACATAATTATTATTTCAACTGCATCGGTTGCAGATCGTGTATCGTATATATATAAAGCGACCTTGACCCTGCAGAGGTGGGTTTGTGGTGATATACCTGACCATAGACCAAAATAGTCTATGACCTGACAGCGCAGTGTGTGTTTTGACAAGCCAGTCTCAAACAAACTGAAAGTCAGCAATATGAGAGGATCGAGGACACCTTTCCAGCCTTGAAACGTTTTTGTGCCTTACTGTCTGTTTCTGGTAGGAACGTCCCGTCAATAAAAGACGTAAGGACAGGTTTTGGAAGGCAGGTACGTGGGTCTTTAGTCCCGTTTTCTTAGACGACTTTTGTGCCAGAATGCAGCGCCGGTGTTACACGAAATTTTTAGTCCACGAAAAATTGACTCCGGAGTAAAAATTTCGTACGAAATGTTTACTCCGAGTACACCTGTCGCGTACGAGAAAAGAACTTCCCAAGGAACGAAAAAATTACTCCCTCCACGAAATGTTAACTCCCCAAATGTTTAATTCCAGTAAAAAAAATCTTGTACGCGAAAATGGGATGCGGGCGAAGGGATAATGCCAATTGTGATCTCGCTCAAACGCCAATGTCGCGCTACCCCTCCCTCCGACCCTTCCACCAACACTGAGGACTAACAGGGGACAGGGGAGTAAATGTTGCGTACACCTGCGTGGGCCGCAAATTGCTCGTGTTACGGTGGAGTAATTTATTCGTTATTTATTCGTCAGGGGAGTAATGATTGGTTTCAGACTGGGTGTCCGTCAGTGTTAATTAAACGTACCGTGGTGTCAGTTGAGGCTTCCACTGCCAAACGCTGAAACGTCCTCAATTTGGCACCAGCAGTACTGAGGTAGCTCATTGTGATTTTAATTTCTTGATTTGTTCTGCACGAACTTAATTAGCCGAAGCCTCCGTACCTGAACTGAGAAGCAGATATTGATCATTTGTCATTTATAACATATCTGCCAGCCGGCGCCGGAGTCACGTACACGCATTAGACTGACTTAATTACTGAAGAAAAACTTGAGGGGAACAAAACGAAAGGAAAACATTGACACGCAGTAAGTTAGGGTCTGAGGGTGCTTGTCGAAATCAGTCAGTGTGAGCTTTATCATCAGATTTCCCGGTGGCGTGAAAACAGGCGCTTGGAAAAAAAAGAGCCTTTAGTATTAGCCTACAAGTTTTGCAAGTTTGTTCCTTATCGTTTTCAAGTCTTTGTTTGCTCGATTGCCATTTCGTGTGGTCTTTTTCCACAAATCAGTGTTGACTCGACCGGTCTGTTGAGACTACTGAATAAACTGCACGGTTCCGCCGTGCACCAAATGTATGTATAGATTCGCCTACAAAATTTCCTCGTTTAACTCTGTCTGTCCGTGCGACGCTGCTGGTTGCTAGGTGTTGAGCGATCAACTCATGACTGGCGTGTGTGCTGTTAGGACTGGCATTTCTCAGAAAAGAGAGGCAAAAACCAATAACAAACAGTGGATGTATGTACGCTGGCTCTCGTATCAACGGTGAGTGATAAACATCTAGTCGGCCTTATTTGTATGCATTTTCAAGTTTAACAAAGTTTGTGTGTGCGGCGCGCGTCACTGAGTCACGGTATAAGGCTACATGTGTTAATGCCGGTGTGTGTGTGTGTGTGTGTGTGTGTGTGTGTGTGTGTGTGTGTCCGAGTCTGGGTTTGTGTCTGGGTCTGGGTCTGTCTGTCTGTGTATCATGAGTCGACATACCGAGCCGCTTGTTAGCTTAAAATATACAGCAGTTCGGTTGGTTTCAGACTTCTTTTTACATTTAGTCAAGTTTTGACTAAATGTTTTAACGTAGAGGGGGGAATCGAGACGAGGGTCGTGGTGTATGTGCGTGTGTGTGTCTGTCTGTGTGTGTGTGTGTGTGTGTGTGTGTGTGTGTGTGTGTGTGTGTGTGTGTGTGTGTGTGTGTGTGTGTAGAGCGATTCAGACTAAACTACTGGACCGATCTTTATGAAATTTGACATGAGAGTTCCTGGGTATGAAATCCCCGAACGTTTTTTTCATTTTTTGGATAAATGTCTTTGATGACGTCATATCCGGCTTTTCGTGAAAGTTGAGGCGGCACTGTCACGCCCTCATTTTTCAACCAAATTGGTTGAAATTTTGGTCAAGTAATCTTCGACGAAGCCCGGACTTCAGTATTGCATTTCAGCTTGGTGGCTTAAAAATTAATTAATGACTTTGGTCATTAAAAATCTGAAAATTGTAAAAAAATAAAAAATAAATTTATAAAACGATCCAAATTTACGTTCATCTTAGTCTCCATCATTTTCTGATTTCCAAAAACATATAAATATGTTATATTTGGATTAAAAACAAGCTCTGAAAATTAAATATATAAAAATAATGTCAGAACAGATTACACCTGCAAAACAATTCAGTCGAGTCCTTCCATTGACCCTTAACTTAATTTTGTCGGCCAATATCGAATGGAAACATTGTAAATGCATCCAAGTGTCTCTCAGTCTCAAACATGATTACTTGTTGAGGGTTGAACGTACAGCCACAAGCACACCGCATGAGAACCACCACTGATGTAAGCATACGTGCTCGGCCGTTAATCGACACAAGGAAACAGCCGTCTAGCCGCTCTAAATCCGCGTTGGCTCGATCCGTTGGAAGATGTCCTTAAACCTGCGATCGCACGTTTACAAGTATAGTATGTCATATGAATACGCCCCCCCCCCCCCCCCCTAGGGGTTCTTTCGTCATCGAGCGTAAAAGGAAGATATGATGTGTTCTATTTTCTTTTCTTGTTCTTTTCTGTTCTAATATTAATATAGGGTACTCTCTCTTACATTGTTTTTTTTTTAAAAGTCAAAGATAAATAAACTCAGCAAAAACATTATTGCACTCATTTTTTTTTTTCTTTCCCCCGTGTCTATTCCTTCTATAATAAGGCCCTCCACTTGGCTATCTTGCACACTTTTCGGAGATTTCTTTCACAGGGGTCACGTGACCACCGCCAAAAGTAGGATACCCCCCAAATCGACCTGACAAAAATGTACGGTACATGTACCAATGTAAAAATCGACGGACATTTAGAATTCGCACAACTTAGCAACTTTTACATACGAAGAGAAGGCCGCAAATCAATTGATCTATGCAGAGGTGACAATGATGTTTTGTTTCGCTATCTTGCGTATTTCTTGTGTTATGTCATTTCTACTGATGCGGGTGTCAATCGCATGAGCGGTCAGAAAGGGGAAATTTTTGCGTCAATTTTGAGGGGTTCCATGACAAAAAGCGGCGTCCTGATTTGGCCTATTATGGTCCGCTGGACCCGAAAAGCAACAGCTAACTAACTAACTATGACAAAAAGCACTGTATTTGAGTGTCCGTCCCGCGTATATGAACACTGTGACGTCACTGAGTCAAGTTACGGGGCCGTGTTTTTCAAGTTTTATTTTATTCAACAACAACAAACTAAGTCTGCACAAGTAATGATTGCTGAATTATGTTTGCGTTACTTCTAAATCGTCCGGTCACTTTTGCATTATAATTTTATAAGAAGAAGCTCTCTCCACAGACCCTCGACGTTCCTCATTTTAAGGGCCGGTGTAACACGAGAAAATTACTCCCACGAGATTTTTACTCCGGAGTAAACATTTCGTACGAAAAAGTTACTCCCTTTACGAAAAAAGCACTCCCCCATTACACGAGAAAATTACTCCCCAAGACAGGTGAGTTCCGAGTAAACATTTCGTTCAAAAATGTTACTCCCCTGACGAATAAATAACGAATAAATTACTTCACCCCAACACAAGCAATTTAACTTCCCATGCCAGGTGTACGACATTTTTACTCCCTTGTCCCCTGTTAGTCTTGGTGGTGGAAGGGGTGGAAGGAGGGTAGTGCGACATTCGTGTGCGCGAGATCACTTATTGGCATTATCCCTTCGCCCGCATCCCATTTTTGCGTACGAGATTTTTACTGGAAGTAAAAAAAATGGGGAGTAAAAATTTCGTGGAGGGAGTAATTTTTTTGTGCCTTGGGGAGTTCTTTTCTCGTACGAAAAGTGTACTCGGAGTAAGAATTTCGTACGAAATATTTACTCCGGAGTAAATTTTACGTGGAGTAAAAATTTCGTGTTACACCGGCACTTCTCTTATATATATTTATAAGAAGCTACGCTATTTTGAGTTGACAGGATTGAATCGTGCATATATTGAGCTTTTGTCCCGCCACACTTTGTTCGTTATAATAATTATTATGTTTGTCACTGCACAAATCATGCTGCTACCTGCATGTTGCTCTGTGTGCAAACAAGGGGAAGTCAGCATAGATCGATTCCATTGTTTGTCGCATTCAAGGTTGCCGACTCAAATCAAAATTAATGAGGTTACAGAGAGCCGTTCGGCATTGCGAAACTTGACGGACCCCGGTAAGCTCATACGTGTACGCTCTAATCGTTTCCTCTCTCTCGATCTCTCCCGCCCCCCCCCCCCCCCCCCCGCCCTCCAATTCCCTCTCCTCCTCTCTCTCCCTCCCCCCTTTCTCCCTTCCTCCATCTCCTTCCCTTCTCTCCCCTCCCTCCGTCTCTCCACCCTTATTCATTTCCCTCTCCCCTTACCTTAATTCACCCTCTCTCTCTCTCTCTCTCTCTCTCTCTCTCTCTCTCTCTCTCTCTCTCTCTCTCTCTCTCTCTCTCTCTCTCTCTCTCTCTCTCTCTCTCTCTCTCTCTCTCTCTCTCTCTTAATCCTTGCAAAATAAAGTTCAGTTCAGTTCCCTCATTTTATTTGTCACTCTCGTCCTCTCTTTTTTTTCTCTCGTTCTCTTTCTCCCTCCTTAAATTAGCTCTCTCCATCTCCCTCCTTAGCTCTCTCCATCTCCCTCCTTAGCTCTCTCCATCTCCCTCCTTAGCTCTCTCCATCTCCCTCCTTAGCTCTCTCCATCTCCCTCCTTAGCTCAGTCTCTCCATCTCCCTCCTTAGCTCAGTCTCTCCATCTCCCTCCTTAGCTCTCTCCATCTCCCTCCTTAGCTCTCTCCATCTCCCTCCTTAGCTCTCTCCATCTCCCTCCTTAGCTCTCTCCATCTCCCTCTTACATCCCTTCCCCTCTCTCATGATCACTTAATTCCTCATTCCCTCCCTCTCTCTCTCCCTCCCTCTCTCCCCCTCTCCCTCCCCTCTCTCCCTCTGTCTCGCTGAAGTTTTCCGACCTCCTTTTGTTGGTTAACGTTTTACCTTTTTAATTTTTAATTTTTTAATTATATAATTGTGTGTCTATGCGTCCCAAGGACAGATTGTAAGAAAAGGCGTAGCCTTAAATCTTAATCCTTGTTAAATAACGTTCAATTCAATTCAATTTTCTGTCTCTCCCTCTCCCCCTCTCTCTCTACCTCCCTCTTTCTCTCCCTCTCTCCCCCCCCCCCCCCCTCTCTCTCTACCTCCCTCTCCTCTCTTGTATGTTGCTTACTTTGTCATTTTGTTGTTTGTGTTTATTTGCTTGTTTGCTTACTTGTCGATTGTTTGCTGGGTCGTTCGTTTAATTTGTTTATTTGTCGTGTTGCTTTACTTGTTTATCATTTATTAGACATTTGTATTAGAAGTAAGGACCGTTTGTAAGAAAAGGCGTCGCCTTAAACCTCTATCCTTGAAAAATAAAGTTCCATCATCATCATCATCCCCCCTGTTGTTGATTCACACTCTCGCTCCCCGTCGTATGTCAAGGTGCACGATATTTATGGGAGAGGGTGTCAATGGTGTTCTGATTGCGTGCCTCTGTATTTGTGCCCCCAGAGACACAAGACAGGACAAGACAAGACAAGACAAGACAAGAGAGAGAGACAGAGAGAGAGAGAGAGAGAAAGAGAGAGAGACAGAGAGAGAGAGAGACTCAGTCTTCTATCTATCGTACTGTGAAAGGGCGGGGCCGGGGATGTAGCTCAGTCGGTAGCGCGCTGGATTTGTATCCAGTTGGCCACTGTCAGCGTGAGTTCGTCCCCACGTTCGGCGAGAGATTTATTTCTCAGAGTCAACTTTGTGTGCAGACTCTCCTCGGTGTCCGAACACCCCCATGTGTACACGCAAGCACAAGACCAAGTGCGCACGAAAAAGATCCTGTAATCCATGTCAGAGTTCGGTGGGTTATAGAAACACGAAAATACCCAGCATGCTTCCTCCGAAAACGGCGTATGGCTGCCTAAATGGCGGGGTAAAAAACGGTCATACACGTAAAATTCCACTCGTGCAAAAAACACGAGTGTACATGGGAGTTTCAGCCCACGAACGCAGAAGAAGAAGAAGAAGTACTGTGAAAGATGTGTACTGTACAGGAACACTCCAAATATAATTATGTGTGATATTGTGCGCCCGTTCAAAACGTGTTTTTCCCCTTTGTGAATGCTTGTGTAAACTTGCTCGGTTTGTAAAATAATACTGGTGCACGTTCTATTCATACACTTCTTTCAGGCGTTTCAAGTGAATTTTATTTGTTCTCATTTTCTTAGCTGGGGCGCAGTAAACTGGGATACTGCGATTATACATTTTTAGTACTGACTCTGACAAGTTATCGGTTGCACTTATGTCGACGGATTCTCAGAAATATTTATTCTTGGAAATTCTTTGATGAAATAATGTTTGAACGGACCCTGAATAAATGATTTTTTTAACAAATCAATTCATAAAAAATTCCCCATCTGCTCAGAAAGCAACCAAGTTGTTGATTTTTGGTATTTGTTCAAGTTGTACAGGTTCATTGCATCCAGCAAATGGTTTGGATAATTATTAATTTACCCTATGTACATGTCTAATGACTCTACGTGATATGTTTGTTCAACATTATTATCCAATTTAGAATGCATTTCTAATGCGGACGACGTGTGTGTATGTGTGTGTGTGTGTGTGTGTGTGTGTGTGTGTGTGTGTGTGTGTGTGTGTGTATGTGTGTGTACGGTGTGTGTGTGTGAGTGAGTGTGTGTGTGTGTGTGTGTGTGTGTGTGTGTGTGTGTGTGTGTGTGGGTGTGTGTGTTAAATTGTATGTTGTTAGTCTTAAACTGTCTTGATGTTGTTGCTTTTGCATATGTATTTTGCTTGTCCATTTTTTCTCCTTCGTTTTCCCTTCTACAGTTCCCCGTATCGTCCGCCAAACCAAATATCATATTGCTTTTAAGAGCACGTTTATAAGCTTCGCTTGTTGTGCTCCATTTATTAATTGATTGTATGCGGCTTTTTTGTATGTAATTTTGCTGAATAAAATTGTTTAAACTAAGTGGGGGGGATAGCTTAATCCCATGTAAAAGCCAGCCTAGCTCTAAGATTGCAGGTAGAATCGTTTGCATGGGAAGGACTGTGCCTTGAACCGTCCAACATAAGATTTTACTCATGGTACATGTATTGTTTTGTATTCTTTACTGACCAGGCGTACGTAGAAAAATACGATGTCAAACAAGCCAAGTTCAACCAGGAAAAGGTCAACCAATGCCAAAAGTCCTACCAAAGAAAGTCCTGCCAAACAGCCGCGGACGGAAAGCAGCCAGCCTAGATTTGTAGAAACCTCAATTGAAGACAAGTTTCATCCGGATGGCTCGAAGGTAAGACCGAGTGTATAAAATGTAGATTACCTAGCATCAGCTTTGATTACTTGGACACGTAATTGGTTAACTATTTGTGACTCCATGTACTGGTCATTCTATTGTTGTTTAAGGATGACTATACACAAATGTACAGGAGTGGATAATTGTCATTGGAATAACCATACACCCTTGATACCAGCCGACATTGTCCCTACAATGCAGGTGGTCTTTACCAGCAGGTATGGATTTGTTAATAAACACAAGCTCCAAAGTTAAGCAACAACGGAGTGTGTGTGTGTGTGTGTGTGTGTGTGTGTGTGTGTGTGTGTGTGTGTGTATTAGTTCCACTTGTTTGTTTGTGTACAGGTGTTCAACGACCCTGTGCACGGTCACATGGAGTTCCACCCACTGTGTGTGGCCATCATCGACACGCCACAGTTCCAGCGACTGCGTAACCTCAAGCAGCTCGGTGCCACCTACTCCGTGTATCCAGGGGCTGCACACAACCGCTTTGAACACAGTCTAGGGTAAGAAGCGTAGGCAGTAACCCACCTACTGACAACCCCTGCCCCCCCCCCTTTTTTTTCTCAATTTTTAGTCTATTTTTTGTTTGTTTTTGTTATTTGTTTGTTCAAGTTAACGTCCAACATCTGAAGAATCTGATTTTGACAAAAGACGGAGCTTTGAAATGAAGGCAAGTTTGCAGACGTGATGAACAGACAATTCGATAAATGTAAGGGTCCTAAATGGGGAGGCGGGCTTGAGGAGTTCAGCTACTAATTAACAGTTCTATATGCAAAAGTGATCAAGACGAACAGTTTTTGTATGAGAACAAAAATGATACATTCAACCCTTTTGTTTTGGAGGGGGGGGGGGGGGGGTGTGGCTGGGTGGGTGTGGCAGGGTGGGTGGGTGGTGGAGGGGCTTTCATGTTGATAGCTGTTTTTTGTTTCCTCCACCTTTATGCCATGCCCATACTAAAAAAATGTGCCTGTATTTTTTGTTTTGTTTGTTTTTATGTCTGTCTTTATGTCTATCCGCTTATCTTTTCTGTTTTGTTAATTTTTTCTTTCCCTTTTTTTTTCTTTCGGATTAATTCCTCCTTTCATTGCATGCCTTTCATTGCATGCCTTTTATTGTACAATTACTTTTAATTATTATGTTTGTCGTCATTTCTTTCTTTTTGTCTCCACAATATAGATCTATAGAAATGAACCAGAAATAACTGTTGAATCACTTTCAATAATTAGTTATCACTTCATGTTTTACCTGGATCTAAAACTCTGTGAATTATATTTATCAACAAAAGCATTGCTATATGTTCTACACAGCGTGGGCCATCTGGCAGGAGAACTGGTGTTTGACCTGAGAACAAGACAGCCAGAACTGGACATCACTTGGAAGGACATTCTGTGTGTCCAGATTGCTGGGCTCTGCCATGACCTTGGACATGGTCCTTTTTCACATCTGTTTGAGCATCGGTTTGTACCAGCTACAAGGGATAAATCGAAGCCAAAGTGGACGGTGAGTATTTGTTTCTGTTTGTCTATAGCTGGCTGACTGGCTGGCTAGTCTCCCTCCTCCTATTCTTCTTCTCAGCTAATTAAGTCATCTTGTCTTTCTTGTATGCAGGTGATGCAGTACTGTCCCCCTTTTCACATCAGCTGCTCAGCAGACTTGTCTAACTTGAGCACTGAGCTATTTTTGGCTCAACACTTTCAAGGGCTGTAAGACACCAGTAGGTTTCCTTTTAGAGAGCTGTTTGTGCTAAATTTTGATTTCTGAAGTCTCCTGGTACATTGTATGCTCTTGCAAACCTTCCTAACGCAGATTTTTGTAAGGCTTTTACCTTAAATAGCTTAAACTCATGCATTCCTTTTTGACTAGCTTTAGCTCCAAAGATCATTGAAGTGTTTTGAATAAGTAATTACATGTTCACTTATACTAACTGTTTTCTTTCTCCTGGCGTTTTTATTTTTTTACTTTTTTTTTTATTCTCTTCCTATCTTTTCACTCTTTTACCAACTTCCACCCCCCAGAAATAACAAGAGGCGAAGCCTTCAAGGCTCACGTAAGAAATCGACAAACAGTACCACAAACTCAATCACTCCGTCACACACACACACACACACACACGCACACGCTCACGCACACGCACACACACACACACACACACACACACACACACACACACACACACACACACACACACACACACACACACAGAAAGAGCATAGGTGAAACTGTGCAAGAAAGCGAGACACTAGATCTAGATCTGTCTGTCTGCATGTAGCCTACTTACAGGGACGCGACTGCCAACTAGTCTCGGCCCGCTCAAAATAACAATCACCGAGACTTTCAGTAATTCCTTCGCGTGACGTCTAACCCTCTTACGTCATAATGTGACGTCAATGTAATATGACGTCTTCAAATGTTAAAGTTTCTACCACATACATACATACGCACGCACGCACGCACGCACGCATGCACAGACAGACAAAGTTTACCAACGCATAGGCTACACTTACGTGAGCCAAAAATTCATATTCTTTTCTAGCACGAAGAAGCCTCGGTGAACATGTTCAACTACATGGTTGAACAAGAGGCAAATGAGCTGAAAGAGAAATTCCGCAAGTGGGACTTCCACGACGGAGAAATAACATTTATGAAGGACCTCATCCTTGGAAAGCACCCCAGAGGAGGGGTATTTATAAATTAAATGTTACTTAATTGTTAGTTCAGGTAAATGGTATAACACATAATTATTTATATAACATTTAATTCCCAATTTATAACAGTGAATGATCCAATTGATCAATTTAGAAGAACTGCAGAATATATAATGGTACATTCTATGTTGCTAAGTCCTATTTGGGGTTCCAAAAGTTTACACATGTTTGCTTTTTGAATATTGTTCTTGCTGCAGACAGACTATTTTTTAAAAAGAATGATTGTATAAATCATTAAATGTTCAAAAGTCTAGCTCCAAAATTTGTTTAAAAACTTAATATTAGTTTTTTCTATTTTTTTTATTTTTTTTACCTTAACTCCACTTCTCAATGACTTCAAAAGTGTGTGCATTTTTATCAAGGATGCAATCTATCTTGCAGGATTGCGGCTATGGTAAAGAAAAGCCCTTCCTGTACGAGGTGGGATTTTTTTCGTATTATATTCAATTTTTCTACTCAAGTTGCTTTTGTGTGTGTGTGTGTGTGTTTGTGTGGTGTCGTGTCGTGTCGTGCCGTGCGTGCAGGCGTGCGTGCGTGTGTGGGAGAGATCGATATTCCTTTGAATTCACCTGTATTGAGAAATGTTGGGACTGCATTTCTATATTTCACACAGAACTTATCACTCAGAGTTAGGCAGGTAGTTTTGCATCTGAATCAAGATACTAAGATGAACACCTTTGTTTGCATTGTTTCTTATCCATCAAAACAAATGTACTTCATATAAGAGCTACTTTTAATGAAGACAAATGAAGGGCTAATTGTCATGTTTAATTAACCACATAAAGGCATTACAATGCATGCAAATATTTTCAAATCAGTGAGTAACTACCATGCCAGAGTTTGAAAAAACGTGATTTTGTTGTTTTACAATGATTAACAAAAGCAGCCATGCTGTGATGACAAGACACATCCACACACAAACGTTTTTAAGTGATGCATTTAAAGTACAGTACGTACCATACTTTTACAACAAAAGGACATAAGTGCTCTTAATATAGACACCAACAATCAGGGTTTAGCCTGGGAGAAAAAGGCAATGGGACATTTGTCCCACTCAACCAAATTCTGATGGGACATATAGTCGAAGGCAAGATTAGCGCCAAAGAGGCCTGTACGCGTTTTGACCAAAGATGCAAAATGGTGCCATCTGAGAATTAGCCGCTATATCTTGTTATCTCTGTATGTGTGTGTGTGTGTGTGTGTGTGTGTGTGTGTGTGTGTGTGTGTGTGTGTGTGTGTGTGTGTGTGTGTGTGTGTGTGTGTGTGTGTGTGTGTTTGATTCGATGTAAAGTGTACATTTGGTGGCGTAGTGGTACGTAATCTCAATGCGCCCTTTAACGCACTAGAGGGAATTGTGATGGGACATTTTCAGATTTAATAAGCCAATTGGCGCAGGGCGCACTAGTAAATGAAACCCCGAACAATAGTAAGTGAGAGTTATGTAGAATCAATCTTCTCGCACCTGAGAGATTAACAAGCATATGCCTATGGAATGAACAAGCGACTTTCATCCTCTAAAAAAGATGATTGTCACAAGCTCATATCATGTACCTCATTTTCCAAGGCTTTTTAACTGTACTTTAATACATGCATTTACACAGTATCATTTTATTACCCCCAAAGGAGATTGCATCAGTCTCAAGTAGCATCAACTGATGAAGAGACAATAAACAATAATAAGAAAGTGGGGCAAAAACGTTTAACATCACTATGCCCATAAATAGAGGTAAGTTTTAAATAGGCGCTGCGCTCTCACAGTTTCCGTTGCAACGATAGCCAATACTGGCTCCTGCAACGTACCCTGACCAGATCCAGATCTAGAACCAACCAAGCAACCCCCAAGGAGAAGGGCAAACAAGAAAATTAAACAATTATTTAATTGTTTCAGATCGTGGCCAACAAGCGTAACGGTGTGGATGTGGACAAGTGGGACTACTTCAGGCGTGACTGCCTTCAGCTTGGCATCTTCAGCAGCTTCGACCACACACGCTTCATGAAGTTTGCTCGAGTCATTCATGTGGAAGAAGAAGGTCTGCAGATCTGTGTGCGGGAAAAGGTATACTTAGGGCTATATAGTTCAGGGGGAGAGGGGCGGGGGGGGGGGTGCTTGAATTGTCTCAGTGTTGCTGTTAGCTTGGGATTTAATTTTTTTAATTTTCATTTTCATTACTTTATTATCGGGTGCAGACATGCACACAGGGATGTCCAAACACAGGGAAGAGTCGAGCACAAATGTGAATCTGGGAAATATATCCCGCGCCGAACCCAGGGATCAATCCCTCGCCTATAGCAACACACTCGTGTTTATCAGAGCAAGACATGTAACAGACTGAGCTAGGGTATGTCCCCGCCCCTATTCTTGAACAAGCTAGAATAGTTTCAAAAGACATAGAGATTTGGGCTTGTGAGAGTTTTGAACCACACTTCTTTTGACACTCTGGGTGTCATTTCATACCATATTAAGTTAAGTCAACATTCATTGTCCTGTACTAATCAGAAGTTGTTGATCTGTGAGGAATATCCCTTGAAATAAAAAAACATTCTTTTTGTTTTTTGTCAACTATAAGCAGACAATATTGATGACATTTCAGGAAGCATTGGATGTGTACCAGATGTTCCACACTCGCCATTCTCTGCACCTCAAGGCCTATCAACACAAGTCTGCTTATGTCATAGGCGTCATGTGAGTTCATTTGTGTGGTTCCAAGAGATCATTCTGTCGGGTTTGTATGGGGTGTGAAAGAATTGTTTCTCTTAGAAACATTGAGGAAAGCTTTTCCTCTTGACATTATAGGCCAATTATACTGGCGAGGGGTGTCATTTGTGTGGTTCCAAGAGATTCTGTCAGGTTTTTATGGGTTGTGTTCATTTTGGTGAAAGTATTGACTATGCTTAACAACGCTGAGAAATAACTTTGTCGGGTAATTTGTATGGCGGGTTGTCAAAGAGTATGTTTCTTCTGAAAACATTGAGACAATCTTTCCCACATGACATTATAGGCCAATTACTAGCGAGCGGCATGTCTCCACATGTGCATGGGGGCCATGTTTGGTCGACATGCCGCTTGCTAATGATTGGCCTATAATCAATCAATAAGTCTTATATCGCGCATATTCCGTGGGTACAGTTCTAGGCGCTCTGCAGTGATGCCGTGTGAGATGAAATTTTATACGGCCAGTAGATTGCAGCCATTTCGGCGCATATTTACCTTTCATGGCCTATTATTCCAAGTCACACGGGTATAGGTAGACAATTATTAACTGTGCCTAAGCAATTTTGCCAGGAAAGACCCTTTTGTCAATCGTGGGATCTTTAACGTGCACACCCAATGTAGTGTACACGGGGGGAGGTTCGGACACTGAAGAGAGTCTGCACACAAAGTTGACTCTGTGAAATAAATTTCCGCCGAACCTGGGATCGAACTCACGCTGACAGCGGCCAACTGAATACAAATCCAGCACGCTACCAGCTGAGCTATATCCCCGCCCATGTGGGAAAGATTGCCTCAATGTTTTCAAGAGAAACAGCTCTTTGACAACCCGGCATACAAACCCGACAATGTTATTTCTCAGAAAATTCTCAGGGTTATTCATTTCTGATTTCAAATAGTGATTGTGTCAATGGATAATATTCTCATGTTGTCAGCTATTTAGGACAAATATCCAGGCACAAAAATAATATAAATGACGGATTTAAAATTGAGGTAATTACAATGGGTAAGTTTGTCAAATTACCAACTTTCTTCGTGTCTTAATTTGTAGTTCCTTTTGAGTGTACATGTATTTGGAAGTTGCAGCCAACAAAGGTAGACGAAGAAGAAGAAGAAGAAGAAGAAAAAAAAAAAGTTCCTTACCTCTATTGCCTTACATGTCATTAAGTTATCTCACCTAATGTGCATCTTTCGATCTTCATCTTCTGCTACATTACCCAGACATTTTATCTCTGAGATTAATTCTAACAATAAAACCACAGTTGTTGATACGGGACTGCATTTCTAGTTTGAGCCAGCAGGCATTAACCTTAATGAACTTCAAACTTCTTGTCCCGCAAGCTGCCTTTCAATACAGACATAGCATTGTGCTGGTCCTGTTAGGAATGATTTTGCATGATTTGTATTTTACAGGTTGATCGATGCAATAATTGCAGCCAACGATCATATCACGATTCCAGGAGACAATGGGTTAGTGATTATCAAAGGAAGAGTACACTCCCTGCAAGCATTTTTGAGTCACTTGAGAAAAAGTGACTATGTAATCGGTCAGTGTTAGTCTGTCCGGCCGTCTGGCCGGCCGGCCGGCCGGCCGTCCGTAGACACCACCTTAATGTTGGACTTTTCTCGGAAACTATCAAAGCGATCGGGCTCATATTTTGTTTAGTCGTGACCTCCAATGACCTCTACACTTTAACGATGGTTTCGTTGACCTTTGACCTTTTTCAAGGTCACAGGTCAGCGTCAAAGGAAAAATTAGACATTTTATATCTTTGACAAAGTTCATCGGATGTGATTGAAACTTTGTAGGATTATTCTTTACATCAAAGTATTTACATCTGTAGCCTTTTACGAACGTTATCAGAAAAACAAGGGAGATAACTAGCCTTTTCTGTTCGGCAACACACAACTTAACGTTGGGCTTTTCTCGGAAACTATAAAAGTGACCGGGCTCAAATTTTATGTGAACGTGACTCATTGTGTTGTGAATAGCAATTTCTTCCTGTCCATCTGATGCCTCATATAATATTCAGAACTGCGAAAGTGACTCGATCGAGCGTTTGCTCTTCTTGTTCAGTAAAAAAGGGATAAATGGTTGAGTACATTGAATATATAACCCTCTAAATACTGTGTAGGGTTACACATTAATTGTTGCATTTTCTTTGACACATCTCTCTACTGAAACTGAGCCCAAAAGAAAAATTGAAATTTTCACAAAATTGTTTGAATTTAGTAATGAGCATTTAAGTTTATTGTTCTTGCAGATGGATCAATGTAGTTGGTAGAACTGTGCAAGATCTTTATTCATGTCAAGATAATGCATGTACAGACAAAATTTGGCAAACTATATGTTCTGTTTTTAAACTGCAAAAACTAGCCAAACTAATAGTCAATTAGTTTTTCCAACAAGATCGAGTCTTAAGACGTGCAGATTTCTGAGATTGGATATCTGCGTGAATTAGTGCATGCAGATGTGTTTGTGCCTGTGTTTCCCTGTCTATGTGCATAAACATGGTGGCGTGTGTGTGTGTGGGTGTGTGTTTGTGCATATACCTGCGTGCGTGCGTGCGTGCATCCTGGGTGCATGCATGTATGTGTAAGTCCTTTTCCGCATATCCCTTTTGTTTTCTACCAAATGACTGGCAATGTATTCTTTGCAGAAAATTGTGCAAGATGTCAGAGTGTGTCGACGAAAAGAATATCGACGCCTACATGAACCTGACGGACAACGTTGTTTCCCACATCTTGTTGACAGATAATCCCAACTTAGAAGTTGCAAAAAAGCTTCTTCGTGATGTTGAGCGGCGCAAACTGTACAAGTGTGTCGGAGAGAGCATGCCCAGCAAAGACAGTGACACCTTTGATGAAAAGATGGTTGTAAGTTGAACAATTTGAGTTGGTTTTCGCATTTTTGTTCTCTCTTGTTGACTCATGCAAAACAATCAAACAAACAAATCAGCCAGCCCACAAACAAGCAAACAGAAAATCTCTGAAGGTGTCTTGTGTTGGGTGGGAGGAGGGGGGTGGGGGATATGTGAGTTGGGATTTTCTATACAATACAGTCGAACCTGTCTAAGGAGACCACCCAAAAGTATCCCCAAGGGTTTACTATATAAATGACCTGTGTAAAGAGACCACCTGCCTGTCGAGACCAAAGACCACCCAATTTCAGTCCCAAAACACGGTTTCAACCTGTCGTGGGAGACCACCTGACGTCTTTTCCAAAACAAACCCACTTCACATTACAGGGCAGAACATGAGATCAAGTATTGTCCATGCCAGTTTTATGGTCTGACCTGATCTCATTGAGGCTTGACAGTCAACCGCCTCACTTTCCCAAAGAAAACATCCCGGCCACACGTAAGCCCCTGGGCGTCTTGACCGCTAATTACAATCGCTCGTCTGTGACGAGTGCAAAGCGGTTTTTATCTTACGTCATCACCCGACCATCCGCATGGCTGAGCAAGAAAGCAGTGGAGCAACAACTGTATGTGTGTGTATGTGTGTGTGTGTGGCTGTGGCTGTTGAGTGGCTTTGTGAGTGACTTACACACATGAAAAGTGTTTCTGTGCAGCAGGAGGTTTGTGTGTGTGTGTGTGTGTGTGTGTGTGTGTGTGTGTGTGTGTGTGTGTGTGTGTGACACTACGTTCTAGTGTTTCTGGGAAGATGGGAGTTTGCCAAATGGCGAACCTGTCTAAGAAGACCACCTGTCTAATTCCCTTGGGTAGTCTCTTTAGACAGGTTCGACTGTATCGGGAATTACATGCTTGTGTTTTGCTGGCACTCCATGCATGGTTGTGTACTTTTGAATTTGAGATTTGTGCAATCAGGTGACCGTCAAGTGCTTACAATTTCAGTCTTTTCAAATAGTTCCTTAATCTTTCATCTCTTTTGTGCTTAGGAGGACGGAATCAATGAAGAGGTACGGAGAATTAATGGTGGCAAGTCTTTGACTGAACAGTATCCTGATTCCAAATTTGTTGTTCAGGTAAGTAAGATAGGATTTTGTTTTTAAACTATCTCGTCCCTTTTTTGACGTGTTTCTGTTATATTTTTTGTTTTGTTTTTTGTTATTTGAATGTGTATATAGGCTTCATTTGTTTGTTTGGTGGTTGTTTTGTTGTCTGTGTTTTACATGCAGTATATTGTTTTCTTTAATACATTAGCCCTTAGAAACACAGGAAATAGATACCTTTTTACCTCATCTTGATGAGCTAGCTTGCACAAGAAAAAAACAGCATCAGTGCACATGCACATCCAAATGTAAAGATCAAAGTTGCTATTACAATTTCCATTGACATGAACTTGTCTATCAGTTCTGTTGTTTGGCAGGTTTAGATTGTTACTGTTTTGTTCTGTGCGCACGTGTTGACGTAGTCATAAAATAACATGTACAATGCTTCGTTTTGTTTGGATTTTTTGATGACTCACAATTTCTTTCTGCACAACAGGTGGTCAAGCTGGACTTTGGAAAAGGGGACCAGAACCCCGTTGACCATCTACTCTTTTTCTCCAAGCATGACAAAACCAAGGCTGTGCATGTCCGCCCTGCAGAGGTGTGAACCGTTCCAGTACATGTAGTTGCATGGTGTTGATATTAAGTTTGGTCATGTTTGTACTGTGGAACCCCCTTTTAAGACCCCCCAATTTAAGACTCCCTCCCTTTTAAGACCCAGTTTTCTCAGACTTCCTGTTCATAACCCTATTTTAAGACTCCCTCCTTTTTAAGACCTGATTTTCTCAGATTTTCGAAGGTCTTAAAAGGGGGGTTCCACTGTACTGTGTAGGCAGTCTTTGGTTTACATAGGTTAATTAGGCCTAAAAATGATGTCTGCTGCTATGCAGTTTTTAGAATGAAGTAATGAAATGGAATGTACATGTATAGATATCTAAATTGTTGATTTCAGCTTCAATTTTTTTGGTCAGAATTCATAAAACATTAACTGACCAGAATCAATATATATAAATGTGTTTTTGGATTTGACCAGAATCAATCAATCTGAAGAGGAAAGCCCCAGAACTCATGAACAAGGATTATACACATTTATCTTGAGAGTTCCTGGTGTTTAAAATCAAAAACGATGCTGGATTTAATGAAAGTCTGGCACCTTAGAAGTATAATATACCCTACTCCTTGAATACCAGTACTCACAGCATATAAGTAGGCCATCAGTGGACAGTGCTTTACATAGATCTGTAATCAATGTTCAACAACTTCTCTCTGTAATAGTTATAGTCAAAATGAAATTCTTGGTTCTGTGTTCTGTAGGTGTCTTCATTCTTGCCACAAGTTGTTTTCAAGGAGCAGTTGGTGCGAGTGTTTTTTCGCCTGACGGACAACCCAAAGCGGGACTTGGACAGTCTGAAGATGCTGCAAGAGGGTTTCCAGAACTGGTGCAAGAGCAAAATTGGAGAAAAAGGATTCAAATTCTTCAACATTCCCAAGTAAGGTTCATCATTTTGAGCATGTCTCGTTTGAATCCACAAAGAGAGAGTCACAGAACATATTATGTGGTTGGCCAAATATGTACCTTATTATTAATGACAATGAGTGGACCATTGTGTATGCATTTCATAATGAAAATGTAATGTAGATTAGCATCCATGGTCACTTTTGATGATTATGAATGAAATACGGAATCCACCTGAGCTGTCTTTAGTATAAGCAATCACTTTTAGATAGCAAGAGATCAACTTTAATAAGCAGCTAGGTAGACTATCAGAATTTTAATCCATGCACAGTAGCTAGCACCCCCCTTTCAAACCGGCACGGTTGGCCTAGTGGTAAGGCGTCCGCCCCGTGATCGGGAGGTCGTGGGTTCGAAGCCCGGCCGGGTCATACCTAAGACTTTAAAATTGGCAATCTAGTGGCTGCTCCGCCTGGCGTCTGGCATTATGGGGTTAGTGCTAGGACTGGTTGGTCCGGTGTCAGAATAATGTGACTGGGTGAGACACGAAGCCTGTGCTGCGACTTTTGTCTTGTGTGTGGCGCACGTTCTATGTCAAAGCAGCACCGCCCCTTCGTGGTCGGCTGGGCGTTAAGCAAACAAACAAACAAACAAAAACAAAAAAAACTTTCAAGATTTAATACAATCTGAGAAAATCAGGTCTTAAAACAAGGTACAGTAGTCTTAACATGGAGGTAAAAGTAATGAACAGAAAACCTTAAAATGTAAGAGAGTCTTTAATGTAGGTAGTATAATGTTCGACTGTACACCCATTGGTTTCATTTGAATGAGGTGCAGCTTACAAGGGCTGGATCTAGTTTGGAGTACAATGCAAAAGAGTATAATATGTTACAACTAGAAAGACTTTCAGTGACGTGATTTTTATACACAGACCTTAGAGGAAATGTTACATTAGAAATAACACACTGTTGTATATATGTTGCAGGACTCTTGCCAACCAAGCAGCTAAACCAAATTAAGACTTAGCGGTGTGAGAGGGATTGAACCGCAGTATGAGAGAGATCGAACCGTCCTTCAGAGCCCAATGCAGGGTAATCCCAGAGGAAAGGGAAATGAAAGGAGCAAAACTTCAGCGCTCATGCAGAGATAAAGGCTGTTTGGCTGGGATCTTGTCCTTTCCTCTGTGAATCATTGTGGAAACAACGTCTTTCCAAGCAGTGAAATTTGCCTAAAGCATTGAGATTTGCTTCCATTTGAGTTTAAAGCTAATTCGTCTGAGATTTTGTTACTGGGCATAGTTTGATGGCTTATTTACAACCTCACTTGACTAACAGATTAATATTTTCACTGTAAAAGAGCATGTGTAGTATATCTAATGCAAGTGCTGGAAATTAATACATGTACTTGGCAAGGGAGGGCATATGCAAGAACGAAATTGTACTCCAGGTAAAAAAGGCCACACATAAAGGTTAAATTAAATCCCTCTTCCTGAGTAAAAGACAATCAAGTATGGCCTATATTAGATAGATATACAGACAGACACCTGTACGCACGCACAGTGTGATAAGACAAATCCTGAATATCAGTTCAGTTTGGCCCACTGCGAGAGGGTCCACTGCACCACAGTTTATTAAGATAAGAGGCACATAAAAGCACAAGGTACAGATACTACTGCAAGGAGCCATGCACAGCCCATGCTATAAAGACATTGTCCAGAGCAGTACTTAGCTATTGAATCGAGCAACAACCAAAGAACCAGTTCATATGATGATCACTGAAATACCAAAAGGGATCGCAATTTATGCATGAGAATTAATACACTGTGCATCAGTCCATCAATGTATCTCATGCATGGTATGCATGCTTGCAGTACGTTCTTCTTTTGTAACGCATTCTGTTTTATTCCTGTAAAGTGTTGTTTGATTTCCGCAAAGTGTTGTTTAAATAACTTCTGTAAAGTGTTGTTTGATTCCTGTAAAGTATGATCCCTGTAAAGTATGTGTTGCTTTATTCCTGTAGTGTTGTTTTATTCCTGGAAAGTGTTGTTTTATTCCTGTAGTGTTGTTTGATTCATGTAAAGTGTTGTTTGATTCCTGTAAAGTATGTGTTGTTTTATTCCTGGAAAGTGTTGTTTTATTCCTGGAAAGTGTTGTTTTATTCCTGTGGTGTTGTTATATTCCTGAAGAATGTTGTTTAATTCCTGTACAGTGTTTTGAGTTTGATTCCTGTGAATTAGTGTTGTTTGATTCATGTAAAGTGTTGTTTGATTTGTGAAAAGTGTTGTTTTGAGTCATGTAACGTGTTGTTTCATTCCTTTAAATCTGTTAACTGTTGAGGGTTCAGAGTGTCATTCCTAACGTATCATTTTCTCCATTTATAATCTGAAAAAATGTGTGTGATGCTGATTATATCACCAAACTTATTTTTGTGATTGTTTTTTTGATTGTTGTAATGTTAATTGCTTTTACAGCTTGTGAGCATTTTTTGTTGCTGAAAGTGCATGGCGCTTTTTATTTGTTCCAAAGATACTACTCATGTACATGTACTTTGCTGTTGTGATGTCAGTCACTTTTTATTTATTGAAATAAGAATGTAAGGAAATTTGAAACAAAAAGGTGCGCGTCCAGAGAATAAAGCTGAAAGAGAGATTTAACCTTCGCCGGTGGTTGTGGGTCCGTGAGGACCCAGAAGGGTGTTTAATTGCAAATATCTCTTAAACTAGTTGGAATTTTTTAATGAGCTTTTAAGAATGCCTCAGGCACCTAAAAATCTCTTATGTCCTAACATTTCAGCGAGAAGTAAAAAAGGTCATATTTAGACTACAAACATCGTGGGGTCGTATGGACCCATGTTTCCCGAAGAAGGAAATGACAAGCATGGGTCCGCACAGCCCCACGATGACTTCCGTGTGTAGTCAATAACCCGGACGGATGAAGGTTAAGTCTTATTTATGTTAGAACCGTGCATGCACTGGTGTGTGGATCACTATTGTTTGTTGGGATCATGCTCAATACAAGAGCTGCGTCTTTGATTGATATTTCTGTTTTATGAGATTAACATATATTTTTTCTTATATTAAACACCTAATCATTTTTACTGATTGCTTTTAGGGAGAAATGTACACCTATATCAATTTTGTTTTACTTCACTTTTGGGACAGGTCTGTCAGCTAGTAATGTTGTGTACTAGCTTGATTGCAGGTGCTCAGCTTGTTAATTTATTTGTTATTCTAAAGGCAGCAGACTGAGAGATATATACATGCACACTGCCTATTTTCTTTGTGAGATGATTTAATTTTAATACAACAAAATTGTATTTGACTTTGATGCACCTTTTTGGAACATGTACAGATTTACACGAGTTGGTTTTTTTAATATTGAACTGCGAGCGAAAGCGAACTGTTCACTATTTGAAAAAGCAACGAGTGTAAATCGGGTACGACACAGCAAGCCATGTAGTATTCTGTTTATCCTACATACTGAACTTACTATTATTTTACTCAAAACGTCCCGCAGTTGAGGCGGCCAAATTGAAGACACTCCTTTTGGAACCTCGATCTCTCTCAAAGCCTCTTGCAATCTCTTACGTCAAAGCAAAGAAACGTCACTCTGGAAGGTGTAGCGTGACGTGTTAGTTCTAAAAATTAATTGAGGGGAATTAGCGAGCGCAAATGTTTTTCCATAATGACGTTTGTCTCGGTGACTTTGGCTTCATAGGCAGTGTGAGTGAAAAAACAGGTCCCTGCCAGACTTGCTTGACATGACCTCATTTACATGATATACACATGTGTGGTTTGAACGATATTGTTATCTAATAAGTGATCTCTCTCACGTATGCAGGATAAAAAGATATACACAGCTGTTGCTATCTTCTATTTTATGATTATACACATGGGTTCTTTTCTGAAATAAATAATGTCAGAATTAATGGTATCAATATTGTCAGCATTTTACCAAGAGTGGCAATTCATCCGGTCAGAGATAATGCCGACAGCTAATGCTTGAAGCACGTGTTCATGCAGTGTCTTTGCATAATTTCAAAAATTGATATTCAAATGTTCGTGTAGTTTTGTGTCCATACGTGTCTCTCTCTCTCTCTCTCTCTCTCTCTCTCTCTCTCTCTCTCTCTCTCTCTCTCTCTCTCTCTCTCTCTCTCTCTCTCTCTCTCTCTCTCTCTCTCTCTCTCTCTCTCTCTCTCTCTCTCTCTCTCTCTCTCTCTCTCTCTCTCTCTCTCTCTCTCTCTCTCTCTCTCTCTCTCTCTCTCTCTCTCTCTCTCTCTCTCTCTCTCTCTCTCTCTCTCTCTCTCTCACACACACATTCTCCCTTTATATGCAAGTGTGTGTGTGTTTGTGAGCAAGAGAGAAAAAGAGAGAGGGCGGAGTGTATGTTGACAAAAATAATACAAACGCGCTTAGAACTAAAATTAAAAAAAGAAACACCGTTGCTGACTTGTTGTCCAGTATAGTCATCGCAAACAATAAACCTGTTATACAAATATATTACACAATAGTACAGTCACAAAAGTACAATGTCGGGTCACTGCACTCTTTTCAAAAGAAAACACATTTTTAAAACGAGTCTATCACAGCCTGATGCACCGTGCATATACATGCAGGCATGCTCTTAACAGTGCATTTACAGGTACAATCTATGTATTCATGCCAATAGTATGGTAATAATAGTACTGTTTGGTCACAGCGCCAAAGACACATCTATCATCTTCACTCCTTCAATTTTCAATGTTTCATTCCTTCAAACTTAATCAGTTAATTAATGCTCTTTCTATAGACACATAAACTACAGTTCACAGCATAAAGGTGTATATTGTCTCACTTAATCACACACCTTCATACCTTTCTTACTCTTCAACAGATGCATCATAAGTAACGTATGTATACTTCTTTCAGAAAAAATGTAGTCACAGAAATAGTAAAATCTCACAAAACAAGAAATCATTTAAAAAAAAGCACTTTCAGTAAAATAGATCAATATACCGCAAACTTAAACAGCAATCACCCTGAAAAGCAAACGTAGCATTGTCACTGGATATAGAGTTACAGATACAATCAAGCGAATATAATACAATACAAATATAAAGCTGTGCAAAAATACTTGTATGCTAAAATAAGAGAGTTGGTGGCAGTTTTATGCACAGCAATCAATCAATATGAGGCTTATATCGCGCGTATTCCGTGGGTACAGTTCTAAGCACAGGGATTTATTTTAATTTTTTATTTTATGCAATTTATATCGCGCACATATTCAAGGCGCAGGGATTTATTTATGCCGTGTGAGATGGAATTTTTTTTACACAATACATCGCGCATTTACATCGGCCAGCAGATCGCAGCCATGTCGGCGCATATCCTACTTTTCACGGCCTATTATTCCAAGTCACACGGGTATTTTGGTGGCCATTTTTATCTATGCCTATACAATTTTGCCAGGAAAGACCCTTTTGTCAATCGTGGGATCTTTAACGTGCACACCCCAATGTAGTGTACATGAAGGGACCTCGGTTTTTCGTCTCATCCGAAAGACTAGCACTTGAACCCACCACCTAGGTTAGGAAAGGGGGGAGAAAATTGCTAACGCCCTGACCCAGGGTCGAACTCGCTTCCGAGCGCAAGTGCGTTACCACTCGGCCACCCAGACCATGCAATAGCCCCATGCAAAGAGAATTATTAACTAATTAAGTGAAAGGAAAGGATTTTTTTTTAAATTGACAACAAATTCACACAGAAGAATTAAGAACACAAATTAAATTACTTTGAACCGGAACATTATGGAAGTAAACAAAGCAAGTGAACTGAAATAATCTTATTTAAATCAAAATTATTCTGACAACAGATAGTAAATAGGGCATGAATTTATCAACAACTTAATTACATTCAATAACAGAGTTGTTTGCAGGTCACTGGAGATACAGATTTTAAGGCCTACACAAATCTAAGACAATCGGGTCCTAAAAAGGAGAAGGTCTTAAAATCGGAGTACATTTACAGAGGCTTATGTACAGAAAATCTGAGACAACAGGGTCTTAAAAAGGAGGGAGTCTTAAATTGGGAGGTATTAAAATGGGGGTTCCAATGTACGCAGGTAATACTCGCCTGTATGCCCACACACAAACATGCAGAAACAAATTCAAACACAGGAAAATGCCCATTACACACAATAGTGCTTATAACAATTCAGGACACATCATTAGCTGCAGTAAATAATATCCTGTTTCTTCACACATTGTTATACTTGTCATAACCTAAACAACGAAGTGACTGTGGTAAGATGAACAAAGTTAAAAAACAAAGGATTACTGTACTCACCAATACAAAGACGACACAAGACGATTACGTGGCGCACGACGTAATCGTCTTGTGTCGTCTTTGTATTGGTGAGTACAGTAATCCTTTGTTTTTTAAACTTGTCATAACAATAAAAAGATCTGAAGATGTCTCCTCTATATTCTTTTTGATGTAATTTTGGTAACATACAAAGTAAAGTGCATCATATACACAACTGCTTATATTGTACATAAACGCTTCCATGAGAAATGGACAGCAAAATCATATGGGTAAACAGGTCTGCAATACTCACCAAAACAAAATTATAGTTCCCAGCCTACAGGTAGATTAGTGGGAAGATTTTTCCAATCTCCCAGGTAAACGTACGTCCAACCTTGCTCGTGTCTTGCCCCTACATGTATGCAAGCAAGCGCAAGACCAATTAAATATGTATGAAAAAGGTTATCCATGTGTCTGGGTGCAAAAAAAATAAGAAAATAACCAGCATGCATCCCCCAAAATGGAGTATTGTTGCCTATAAATGGTGGGGGAAAAATCGGCCATACATGTAAAACTGACTCGATCGTGTCCATGAGTGTACATGGGATTTGCAGCCCCACAAACATGGAAGTAGAAGAAAAAGTTCTTTAAGGTCCAGTACCTAACAGATGAATTCCGAAAATAACTCTTGTCGGGTTTGTATGGGTTTTGAAAAAGTAAATGCCCTTTTTTTTATACTCGGACAAACATGGGAGGGGCCAATCACTAGCGAGGGGTGTGTCAGAAACACATGGACAGGAGCACGTGTGAAGTTAATTGTCAGAGGAAAAGCAAGGGTATATATTCACTCTTTCACAACCCATATACAAACCCAACAGAGTTATTTAAAAAAATCGTCTATTTGAGATCAACATAACAGAATTAGAAAAAACAGTCCTTTGCATCATGAGCTTTGCTGTCAAAGGCAGAAGGCAGCTTGGGGACATGAATATCAGTAAAACCTTGTATGACACCTGAGAGAGAACCCGTATGCTAAACCGAATCCCAGATTTTAGTATAAAGGCTGTCCTTATTAATTGAGCGCGAAGTTAACTTTTTGCTGAAAATTCAGTGTCAAAGCTTAATTATTACAGCAGGCTTCGTTAAGTAGACTTTGCGAAGTTGACTTCGCCCAATAAATATCAGGCTTGAGGCAGCTGGGGTACAAAAGCATAAATCCATAGTCTTCAACAATTGACACAGGAGAGAAACCACAGGCTGCAGACTGCAACGCTTTCTTTTCTTCAAGACAGAATCTTGACAGTTCCAGCTCTTCCATCCACCTCAACCTGTGCTCCTGAAACAAGCCATCATACAAAATATGTAACTCAAATAGCATCACTCTTTACACTGTGCATCACTGTTTCTACTTCATTTGGTGTTAACAAAAATCCTGCTTTCTGTTTGCTTCATGTGTTTAAAAAACAAAAACAAACGCACCCACACACAAACACTCACACACACACACACATGAACACACGCACACACACACACACACACACACACACACACACACACACACACACACACACACACACACAATAACATTTAAAAAATGTGAAATACTACAATGAACACCAACTACCATTTGGAATGTTGACTGTGGCATCAGCAATGTTGACGATGCATGGTATCCCATACTCCCTAGCAACCACAGCACCGTGGGAGATGAGTCCGCCAATCTCCGTCACCAGACCGCCAATAAGGGGGAAGTAAGGGGACCATCCCACGTCTGTAGAGTTCACCACCAACACCTCCCCTGCCTGAAATGTTTTCCACAAATGGAACATTTTCAGGAAATATGTGATAGCTTCGGGTATGCTGTTCTTCTTCAGCGTTTCAGAAATTCTGGTGACGTGTGAGCTCGTTTGCCCATTTGGGTTCCCCACACTATACTCTGAGAGCATAGTCAGCTTCACTTCGCTTTCGTTGGGTAGGCATGCTGGGTATTTTCGTGTTTCCATAACCCACTGAACTCCGACATGGATTACAGGATCTTTTCTGTGCGCACTTGGTCTTGTGCTTGCGTGTACACACGAAGGGGGTTAAGTCACTAGCAGGTCTGCACATAAGTTGACCTGGGAGATCGGAAAAATCTCCACTCTTAACCCACCAGGCGGCAGTGACCGGGATTCGAACTCACGACCTCCCGATTAGGAGTCCGACGTCTTACCACTGCGCCACTTCGCCCGCCGTATGCTGTTCAATAATGAAAGCTATAGATTCTTCATGATGAAAGAAATACGATGGAACCCCCCTTTTCAGATTTCTGCATTTACGACAATTACCCAACGTCCAACTCCCTTTACAACCCTGCATTCTCAGATCTTGTGCTCATAACGTCTGTACATTTACCTCCATATCAATTAACCCCATGCACGCCTCCCAGAGCGTCTACACACGCACTCACACACGCACACACACACACACACATGTATGTCCACACACACACACACACACACACACACACACACACACACACACACACACACACACACACACACACACACACAACCTGTATCATGTGGGCATCGTCCAAGCTGAGGACAATCCTGGCTGGACCCACCACAACACCCTGGCTCACTGGCATTCCTACAGAAAAAACATATAAAAAGAATATATATTTTTTAACAATTTGGGAACAAAACAAGTGAGAGAACAAGTGTAGAAACGTTATAGTCTTTTCATCAAAAACATGCAAGTCATGCTCACTCCTTTTTGACATTTATTCTGTAGGAAGGAATTAAAAACAAAACAAGAAATGTTACTTAAATGCAGAATGGGTCTAACTGGACCCAAAGTGGGTGCATTTCCTGTATGTGCACTTTGTGTAGGGGTTTTTCCTGTAATTTCTCGGATGTCGTTGAAGGGCATGTGACACTTTGCTACACCCTCAAAAAGAATGTTTGCCAAAAGATTGTTGGCCTAGAAACATTCTGACACAAATATTCAATACAAAGAGCAAAAACGACAGCTCTTTCATTTTAGCTACAATGATTGAAACCTAGCTAACAATGACACGCAGAAATTAAATCATAGTGCAGCTTTGCCCTCAACGTAGCGATCCCTACAGTATCGCTATGCTGTCAGCTTTTTATGACATGTTCTACCTCCTACTGGGTAGTGAAGTAACTCCTGCCTTTGATCATGGCGGCATTGCAGTTCTTCAGTCTTATCAAAGTGAGGCTGAACTCAGACTGAGTATGATCTTTTCTTCAACAGGAACTCAGACCTGTTTACCCTAAACCCGAGGCAAGAGTACTTTCCTAAAAAGTTGAGTGTATTTTTCAAAAAGTTGGTGTACTTTGCAAGCAAAGCCATATGGGCTAGGGAAAATGTATGCGTGGGTGCAAACGTGTTTGTGTAAGAATAGCATGTCTTGTGAACACCTTCAGAATTTAACCCCTTCAACAGGGATAAAACAATTTTATTTACCTGTCAGTTTATAGCATTATAACCAGTGTCTTCCAAACAGATTGATAATGAAAAGATGAAGTTCGTGAAAATTTTTAATAACATCTGCGGTTGACAGTGGCAAGTTCATTTTTACAATCATCTCAGAAAACATTGCTTCAGCACGGACTACAGCCTTTTCTTCTGGCAGGATTTGCTTTGCGGGAATGAACTTCATAATTCCTTGGCAGCTTTCAGCGGATTTCTTTGCAGCAACCTTGTCCAGGTGAGTTTTGGAACTGCAGTGTCGTTCGATGTCATATTTCCCAGCATGGGCCGCAACGGAGAAATCTGATTTACAATACTTGCAGTGTGCATGACTTTTTCCCATAGTAGACTCCACAATTCCTGGCTCTTTCTTATATTTCTCCAAGAAAATCTGCTGCTTCTGCTGTTTAGATTTGGTAGTCATCCGAAACTGGCACATTTTTCCGCTTTATTTTGCCACGATTGTCCAGACGATCGCACGTGCCAACAACTGAACAAGGTTTCCATAGCTGAAGACTCGCTGTCATGGTTATCTCCGTTCGACCGAAACCGGTATCGGTTGTACCATCCCGTAATCAGCACACCAACACCGGAAAACGTATTCTAGACTTTTTCTTTGGCGTATTTTGTGCGTGTGTCGCGTATTTGCGTACCGATAATAATTTGGCGTACAAAATACGCCCAAATCGTACTGGTAAACAGGTCTGGGAACTGCATGCACCAAGGTGCATTCGCTCATGTATACATGAAAAACACCCACAGGAAATGCACCCACTTGGGGTTGATTTAGAGCCCTCAAGCATTAGTTATTGAAAGAGGGGCTTAACAGATGAGAACTACAGCCCAGAGTAATACGGACAAAGCTGAACATATATATATATTAGGGTATATTACCAGTTTTACCCTGATTTTACACACCAGGAGACATACATGTGTTTACATCATTATGTTCTCTCTCTCTTCTCCTCTCCCTCATCTCATCTTTCCTTCCATGAATCCTCTTCCCTAGCTATCCTCCTCCATGTTCTTCCTCTCACCCCCCCACCCCCCATCCTCCCCCTGTCATCTTTCTCTTTCTCTTTCTCAAGTTAAATTATCAGTACTAAAAGAGAACAAACGCAGAAAAAACCCAGAAACACTACTGTGCAGATGTGTCTGGATACTTGACTTTCACTGACCTGTCAAGGTTGTGGCTGCTGCTTTGCTGTTGGATATTTTTCTGTCTTGTACCTCCAACTGAAACAAACACAAGCGCAGCCATGATGCATGGTCTTTAAACAAGGCAGGTTTGGCTTATGTTCTCTTTTAACGTGTTCAGTTTCAAAAGAAAACTTTGCATGACTCGTAAGCACCTCTGGGTTTACAAGTGGTACACATGCAGGTATGCACACCTGAATGCACACACTCATATTCACACGTATGCATGAATTGTGTGTGTACATACATAGTAACGGCGTGCATGATTTTTGGAGGAAAGAGTGATAATTGTGGTCCCCAAAAAGTGAGAATAAGCGACAAGGAAGTTGAACTTGTGGAAACCTTCAAATATCTTGGGGTTTTAATTGACAATAAGCTGACTTTTAGTGATCATGTTCATGCTGTTTATAAGAAAGCTCAGCAGCGACTTTTTCTTCTCAGGAAGCTTAAATATTTTAATGTCAATCAAAGTGTTATGGAACTTGTGTATCGCAGTTTGATTGAAAGCATACTGACTTTTAACATTGTGACATGGTATGGTACCACAAATGTTAAAAACAAAGCTAAACTCCACCGCATTGTTGCGACGGCTAGCAAGCTTGTTGGGCAACCCCAACGACAGCTGACCAGTCTCTACGAAGCTGCCATTAAGCGGAAAGCTCTTAAAATTGTCCGTGATCCGATCCATCCTCTCAACCCCTGTTTCGAAATTCTCCCTTCAGGTAAACGTTATAAGGTCCCTTTGGCACGCAAAAACCAGTTTAAAAAGTCATTCCTGCCTTCTGCAGTCACCATTTTAAATTCTTCTCGCATCACGTAGAGGCTGGTCGGCTGGGAAAAAACAAACAATGTGTACATGTGAAGGTGTGTGTGAAATATTTGTAATGTGATTACTCTACTGTGAAACCCAACTCCTGTGATATGAGAGGGTAAATTCACATAGTGCAATATCATATTTGATTGTATCCCCTTTATGTTTTATGTTTTATGTGTGTCGTCTTATACAATTGTTGTTATAATCGTTTACAGGCAGGCAGGGTGTGCCGAAGAAAAATTTCCATTTTTATGTAATATTTTAATGGACAATAAAGTGCTGTTATTGTTATTATTGTTATGTAAATCAGCATTTATGTTCACTGGAAAGTTCTGGTGTTTTAAAGTTTTTCATGTCAAAATACCATTAAGATGTCGTTTAACCTGGTCAGCAGTACCTGCCTAGATTGCATTTAACAGATTTTCCCCATCAAAACAAATGTATTGCTACATTATCATACTTTAGCTAGTCTGCTTGTTGTAACCAAATGACCAGTTTCTATGGGTCTCTGTCTCCTGCCTCCAAGGTAATACCATGCAGTTTACAAAGTAGCTAGCAATTAAGCTCACTGCTAAAGGTAAACAGACAAGTGCCCTGAACTACTGACACGTACAGGTTTAGGATATCCAATGCTGATTTTGGGGAAGCGCAGTGCCATTTGCTTCGGCAGAACTTTCCGCCGCCGCTGAGCCCTGTAGCAAATACATAAGTGGAAGGTAAAATCTGTTAAAAACATCTCTGATCATGGAGAACAAACACACCCACTAAGCTAGTAGACTGCAGTCTAAAAACAAGAAACATTTATTTATACTACATACATGAGAGACAGTTACCCATGTGATAAATAAACCATGTCTTCACATGTATGCATATCATGTAAATGAGGTGCGAGAAGATGAGCAATTACTGGACAAGTTAACTTTCTCAAGGCAGATTAATTTTTTTAATTTGAATTAATATGAACCTTCTGTTGGAAGATACCTATTCACTTATAAAACCAATACAGTTTTGTTTATCTTCTATGACACTGCATGCATGCTAAATACTTTCCCAGAAGGCAGCACAGCAAGTCTGATTTGCAGCAGAACACAAAAAGACCAGCTCCATTCCCTACCAAAGAATGTGAGACTTAATAAAGACTTATGCAAAATGATTAATACAATGAAATCTGTTTTAGGACTTCCACAAATATGAGAAAAGTATATGTCTTATAACGGAGAGAGACTTAAAATAGAGGTAACAGACTTTATGAAGAGAAAATCCTTTAAAACAAGGTTCTACTTCAGAGATTGTCTTAAAATAGAGGGTCTTAATAAAACAGAGAATCTTAAATTTTGAGGATGAAAGTCCCTTGTTCATGTCAATGCTAATATTTTTTTCTCTCAGGTGCCAGGAGATTGGTTCTGCATAACTTACTCTACTTCACATGCAGTATGCATTTGTAGCACTAACTTACTCTACTTCACATGCAGTATGCATTTGTAGCACTAACTTACTCTACTTCACATGCAGTATGCATTTGTAGCACTAACTTACTCTACTTCACATGCAGTATGCATTTGTAGCACTAACTTACTCTACTTCACATGCAGTATGCATTTGTAGCACTAACTTACTCTACTTCACATGCAGTATGCATTTGTAGCACTAACTTACTCTACTTCACATGCAGTATGCATTTGTAGCACTAACTTACTCTACTTCACAAGCAGTATGCATTTGTAGCACTAACTTACTCTACTTCACATGCAGTATGCATTTGTAGCACTAACTTACTCTACTTCACATGCAGTATGCATTTGTAGCACTAACTTACTCTACTTCACATGCAGTATGCATTTGTAGCACTAACTTACTCTACTTCACATGCAGTATGCATTTGTAGCACTAACTTACTCTACTTCACATGCAGTATGCATTTGTAGCACTAACTTACTCTACTTCACAAGCAGTATGCATTTGTAGCACTAACTTACTCTACTTCACATGCAGTATGCATTTGTAGCACTAACTTACTCTACTTCACATGCAGTATGCATTTGTAGCACTAACTTACTCTACTTCACATGCAGTATGCATTTGTAGCACTAACTTACTCTACTTCACATGCAGTATGCATTTGTAGCACTAACTTACTCTACTTCACATGCAGTATGCATTTGTAGCACTAACTTACTCTACTTCACATGCAGTATGCATTTGTAGCACTAACTTACTCTACTTCACATGCAGTATGCATTTGTAGCACTAACTTACTCTACTTCACAAGCAGTATGCATTTGTAGCACTAACTTACTCTACTTCACATGCAGTATGCATTTGTAGCACTAACTTACTCTACTTCACATGCAGTATGCATTTGTAGCACTAACTTACTCTACTTCACATGCAGTATGCATTTGTAGCACTAACTTACTCTACTTCACATGCAGTATGCATTTGTAGCACTAACTTACTCTACTTCACATGCAGTATGCATTTGTAGCACTAACTTACTCTACTTCACAAGCAGTATGCATTTGTAGCACTAACTTACTCTACTTCACATGCAGTATGCATTTGTAGCACTAACTTACTCTACTTCACATGCAGTATGCATTTGTAGCACTAACTTACTCTACTTCACATGCAGTATGCATTTGTAGCACTAACTTACTCTACTTCACATGCAGTATGCATTTGTAGCACTAACTTACTCTACTTCACATGCACTATGCATTTGTAGCACTAACTTACTCTACTTCACATGCACTATGCATTTGTAGCACTAACTTACTCTACTTCACATGCAGTATGCATTTGTAGCACTTCCTTCCCTTTTTTTCTCAGATCTTAAAGAGAAGTTTCACTGTACAGTGGGGGCGGGGATGTAGCTCAGTCGGTAGCGCGCTGGGTTTGTATCCAGTTGGCCGCTGTCAGCGCGAGTTCGTCCCCACGTTCGGCGAGAGATTTATTTCTCAGAGTCAACTTTGTGTGCAGACTCTCCTCGGTGTCCGAACACCCCCGTGTGTACACGCAAACACAAGACCAAGTGCGCACGAAAAAGATTCTGTAATCCATGTCAGAGTTCGGTGGGTTATAGAAACACGAAAATACCCAGAATGTTTCCTCCGAAAGCGGCGTATGGCTGTCTAAATGGCGGGGTAAAAACAGTCATACACGTAAAAGCCGTGGGAGTTTCAGCCCATGAACGAACAAACAAACAAACTGTACAGTGGAACCCCTCTTTTAAGACCTCAACAAATCTGACAAAATCAGGTCTTAAAAAGGAGGGAGTCTTAAAATGGGGGTCAATTTACAGAGGATATGAATAAAAAGTCTAAGAAAACAGGGTCTTAAAAGGGAGGAAGTCTTAGATTGGGGGATCTTAAAAGGGGGGTTTGACTGTACAGTACTCACTTCATGACCAGTCGAGCAGAGCGCGTGGCCAGCAGAACGGCTATTTCATAGTGTGTCAGGAAGAAGAGCACGTCCTCATCAGGCAGTCGCCCCTGCAAAACATTTCTTATTTAGTATTAGTACCAGCCATCTCTTGTCTTGAAAGGGGCACATTTATGCACAATAAATATATAAATATCTTGAACTCAATTCATTTGCAAAATGCCAATGAGAATATCAGTTCAGATCATATATATTTAAAAGAATTTTCACACACAAAAACTATATTTAATTCTGCTATACACTTCAAATTTCCATATTGTACTGCAATCCTCGAACTGTGCGTGCGTGCGTGCGTGTGTGCATGCATGCGTGTGTGCGTGCGTGTTGTGTTGGTAGTGGGGATGGCAGTTCTGAAAGTGTTGATGAGTGTTGGCAAGCGTTGGTGAGAATTGCACCAGTTTCCGGAAACAATTAAAGTCATTACCTGACTGTAATATTGCATCAAATTTGAGTTGCTATTTCTTGCTAATTAAAACTGTAGTGAGAATTATTCTGTTGAATGTCAAGTTAACCCTCAAGTACATGAAAAATGCTTGATTCTTAAATTTGGGGTCTTAAAAAGGAGAATTCTACTGTATTTGCGTTTGCACATACCTCCTTCACCATCAAAGTTGCTAGCTTCCAGTAGGCTGCTTTGAAGATGTCATTCATCAGTACAGACACACTCTGTAACACACACATCACATGGCACAGTGTTCACCATCATTCTCAGAGAAACACACACACACAGTGGTACCTGCGATTGAAGGACACCCTTGGCACCAGCCAAAAGCGCCCCTACATTGCAGGTGTCCTCTTATGACAGGTACATCATAGTCGATTTTATAGACATGGGGTACTTCTTGTGTATTGCTTGAACTTGCATGTTTTGTAAATAAACACTTATAGTGGCAGACAGCTGACAGGCAAAAAACTTATTTGTTATTCATATTTGTTTGAACAAAATATTGGTACCGTACTTTCCGGGTGACAAGGCGCTTCGTTATCTAAGACGCACCCCCTTCTTTTTAAAACAAATTGTAATCCAGTCACCCATTGGACGCAGGGGGCCGATAGGGCGCACCAAAATTGAAAAAGTATACCGGTAGTCGAAGAATGAAAATAAGCCGGCGAGATCAAAGCCAGGTCCATTGTTTATAGACACGACCTTCTTCCCAGGGGTCAATGACCCAGTTTTTGCCATGAGAGGTGGTTCCTGTCATATCTGAGAGAGGAAACACTTCCTGCTTCGGGGTCAGTGACCGGTCAGTGACCGAGTTTAACAGAGTCGAACTCTGTGTGTGCGGCGAGATCAAAGACATTGTGATAGCTGGGTGGCCTTGTTTATAGACACGACCTTCTTCCCAGGGGTCAATGACCCAGTTTTTGCCATGAGAGGTGGTTCCCCTGTCATATCTGAGAGAGGAAATACTTCCTGCACCGGGTCAGTGACCGGTCAGTGACCGAGTTTAACAGAGTGGAAATAATTATGTGTGCTCTGTGTGTGCGGCCAGATCAAAGGCAGGCATTGTGATAGCTGGGTGGCTTGAGAGCTCGAGGAAACTTGGCCAGGGCAGTACCTAGTAGCTGAAACATGCATTATCACAAGTTGTTTGACTGGTACTCAGGCGGTCTCTTTGATTTTTTTCGTATTTCATAGACGGATTAGACGCTTCCTTATACAAGACGCAGGGGTCGAACTCGAGGAAAAAAGTCGCGCCTTATGACCCGGAAAGTACGGTACATGTACTTGTTTCTGTAGATTTTTGAAGATGAAAGTCGTACGTTTAATTTCAATGCATCTTATTCTCTCCGGTTCCCCTAGAAAACGGGTTCCATATAACTCTCACTTACTCAACTGTTGTTGTTTATATATCTGTTACATGCCCCTTTGTTTTTAATCTCTGGTAGATTTTTTTTATTTCAATTAGTCTCTCTTCAAAATCTCACCTTTTCTCGATAAGGTTTGCTTTCTGTTTAGAAGGCCATCTTTAAAGAACCCTTTCAATCATTTGATACACACCAAATTGCAAGGTCAGACAGCTTTATAGACAGATACACAAACAGATCATTTCTAGTACATATAACCCCCCCCCCCCCCAACACACATTTAATTTTCTTACATTGAATTTAATAAAACTACCTCCACTTACAAACACTACAGGCACTGATCAAAAGCATGTATATCAAAGAAAACCATTGAAGTACCACTACCACAAGTGAACAACAAAACGAGACGCAGAGTAGAGAATCGCTGGAACGATACCTTTCCCCATTCTCTGGACGCTACAGCAGCCCAGGCTTTAGGAAGCAGGTACTGCAGAATGTGTCTGCAAAGAACAGCACTAAATGTACACTCCTCATCAAAGAAAAACCAAGCAAAATAAATACAGAACAGCAAGAATAAGACAAATCATAACTAGCCTTTACCAGGATGACATGCTTATTTGATTAAGGTACATACAAGGAAAGAGGAGAGGTAAATGTCACAACAGTGCCACCTGTAGGGGCTTTTTTCAGTGCATGGTCCCAAGGGTGTCCTTTCTACACAGGCACCACTGTACTTACACCTCAGGGGTGATGATTGTGCTGACAATTATAAGGAGGGGATGGAAACAAAAAAATGAGACATCAAGAGTCTGAACAAAAAGAAAACACAACACAAACCAGTTTTGGTAAGTTCTTCATCAAATTATCGTCAGCCTGTTGCTGACTTCTTCGGGATGGTAATGACTAATGACAAGTGAGGAATGACGACACGTGATGTATATAGTGTATTGTCATGATGGAAAGTACGTCATTATTTTTCATGGGGTTCTTTCTTTTAAGAGTCTATCACAAAATGTTGCTTCACCTCTGAACAAACGTCAATGGGGTTTTCATATCAGCCACCAGTTCCTTTGGTGTCTTCGCTTTCCTCTGCACTTTTTTCTGGCCTCCTGTTTCCATGATGGCCTGATGAAAGAAAGCATGTCAGACAAAGCACAAAAATACTTTGAAAATAATGTGTTGCTGCTCACACACAGACAAACACACACACACACACACATACAAACATAGCACAGTTCCCTTACATAAAAACAAAAGTGTTGTTGACATAATGCTCAATCCAAGACTGTATATACAGATCTCAGGGGAGGCAGCTTTGAAAAAACAACAATGGTACATTGTTTCTCAAATGCCTGTACAGTAGTACCTGCTACATAAGGACCCTTTGGACCAAGCAAAATTGTCCTTACATTTAATGACAGGAAAATACTTTGTAATTAATACATGTAATAGATAATGGGACAACAGAAGGCGTCCTTTCTTGAAAGGTGTCCTGTCAACGGAGGGGCCTCACATCACAGGTACCACTGTACTACAGTGTAACCCCCCCCCCCTTTTAAGGCCTCCAAAAACCTATGAAAATCCAAAATTTTAATAATAAATTTTCATTTAATTAATATACTTACCCAACTCACATATAGCAATTAACTCTAGTTCAGTGCTGGTAACGCTGTACGCGTTCCCCTTGGTAACAAGGGAGACCACCCTAAAAAAGAGTGATCCATCCCATAATATCAGACCGATGTCCGGTCCAACATCCGTATGCGTGCGCATACGCCGCCATTTGTATCATTCGAACGAAGCCCAACTCACTACTTTTTTAGAACCCAATACCACCACAGCGGGGAGGCGGGAGGGTTTAAACGATGTGAGTTGGGTAAGTATATTAATTAAATGAAAATTTATTATTAAAATTTTGGATTAAATTACATATTATTACCCAACTCACATATAGCAGATTGCTACTATAGGTGGTGGGTACTTACCAAAACTAGGCACGCAGGACCTGTCCCGCCGCTACCATGGCAGGCAGCGCGGAGCTTCCATCCTGTCTGACAGAAGCGACGTCTCTGAGGTAAAAGTTGACGAAAACGTCCTCAGAGCGCCAATACGCAGCTTCCAGTACCTCGGCTAGCTTGCCGGACCGAAGAACTGCCACTGAGGATGCCCAGGCTCTCGCCTCATGGGTTCTAGCCGCGGTGAGAGGCAACACTGCCCTAGCATCACCCGACTGCACTAGCCACCAGGCATATGCTCGTTTGATCAGAGTGGAGATCCATTTGGCCAGAGTCACCTTCGCTATATCCTTACACCTAGCCGTGTTTAAAGATATGAAAAGAAGCTTTTGACTTTCTGACCTAACAGGCCGAGTTCGAGACAGGTAACATCGGAGAGCTCTCACAGGACAATTTGCAATATCGGGATCTCCAGGAGCCAAAATCTTGCTCAAGGGTGGAATGCGCAAGATTGGAGAAAGCTGGCCAGGTTTCTGGTTTTTCGCGAGAAAGCCGGGAACAAATTTGAGAGAAATGGAACCATCCTTCTCGAACGCAATGTCCTTGTCTAAACCCGACAAAGAATGCACCTCACTACCTCTCCTAGAAGTAGAGAGAAGCGTTAAAAACACAGTCTTACGCGTCAAATCGGCCAAAGTGGCTGACAAAAGAGGCTCGAACTCATCCGAGGCTAAGAAACGTAAGACCAGGAACAAATCCCATGCAGGGAGAAGCGATTTTGAACGAGCTGCTAAAAGGGCAGCCCCCTTAATAACACTAGCGATAACCCCTCCGAGCGAAATTTTGTGGCCTAACTGCGCGAGGGTCGAAGAGATCGCCGACCTCCGGACCCTAATAGAAGAGGGAGAAGCCCCCTGATCAGCCAACCAAGACAGATGGTTGGCTACATGAATAGACCTAGGAGAAAGAGGTTTAACCCCGTTAAGCGCGCACCACCTAGACCAAGAGGCCCAGTGCGATGAGTAAACCGAAGAAGTCGATTTTCTATGCGCATGTCCAACGAATCTCAGAGTAGGGGAAGAGGCCCCTGCCCTACGCAAAGCGCTTCGGACAGAATCCACGCGTGAAGGGCCAGGATCTGTGGGTTCTCGTGCTGAACGCCTGACCGAGGCTGCACGAGATCTCCTCTTTTCAGGGCGAGAGGGATTGGGGGCCGAACTGCTAGACGCAGTAGGTCGGGAAACCAGTGCTGGCTTGGCCACAGAGGAGCGACCAGAACCAGCGCTGGTTTCTCCAAGTCCACTTTCCTGAGGACTTTGCCTAAGAGGCAGAACGGAGGGAAGGCATACGCCGGAAGATCTGACCAATCCACTTCCAGAGCATTCACCTTCCAGGCCAGAGGATCCGGGAAGGGGGACACAAAGAGAGGCAGTCTCGCCGAAAACCTCGTCGCAAAGAGATCTATCTTGGGCTTGTCGATCTGCGACCAAAGCCGCTGCAAAGACTGGTGTGTGAGAGTCCACTCTGAATGAACAATCCTGTCCCCTCTGCTCAAAGTGTCTGCAAGGACGTTCAGACTGCCCTTCAAGTACACTGCTGACAACAGAATGTGCTGGGCGTGACACCACTTGAGAATGCGACATGCAATGTCGGAAAGACTGTGAGACCGAGTCCCCCCTTGCTTGTTCACATACGACGCCACAGACATGTTGTCGGTGTGAAGACGTACATGACTGCCCTCCAGGAAAGGCTTGAACGCTAGAAGCGCCAGGGAAACGGCCTCCAACTCCAGTACATTGATATGTAGGGAGGCCTGAGAGCAATCCCAAACTCCCGAAACCATGTGCTCGTCCAGATGAGCACCCCACCCCGTCAGAGATGCGTCCGTAAACAACTCTCTCTCCGGCGGTGGACGAACAATGGGAACACCCCGGAACAAATCCGGAAGAAGCCAAACACCTGTGGTCTGCTGAAACCAAGTTCCCAGTGCGATCGGAGCACTCCAGTCCTGGGATGTCTGATCCCACCTTGACTGCAGGGAGGCCTGAAAAGGCCTCTTGTGAACCCTGCCCAACGGAATGAGGGAAGCCATGGATTCCATCTGACCCAGAACCGAAGTCAGAACCCTTGCACTGGCGTGATTCTCTCCGTAGAGAGACCGAATCAGACCCTGAAGCTTGTCGATCCGCCTTTGAGACGGACGGACAGACCACCGAAGCGTGTCGAATTCCATGCCCAGGTAAGTAAACGTCTGGGATGGTTCCAACTCGGATTTTGTCAGGTTGACAGAGAAACCCAGCTGTGCCGCCCGGCTCAGCACCCTGTGCGTATGAGCCTCGCAAAGCCCCCTGTTCTGGTGAAGGATTAACCAATCGTCCAGGTATGCTCTGAGACGGATGCCTTCCTGTCTCACAAGAGCGCAAAGCTGCCTGACCACAATCGTGAAAATCCACGGAGCTAAAGACAGGCCGAACGGCAGAGCCCTGAACTGGTAAGCTTTGCCGCCCCAAGGGAAGCGAAGCCACTTCCTGTCCGCGACATGTATGAGGACGTGAAAGTAAGCGTCTGTAAGATCGATCGACGTTGCCCAATCTCCCGGCCGTAAGGCCTCCCGAACCGAAGTTGGAGTTTCCATGGTAAACTTGATTACTCTCAGAAACTTGTTCAAAGGAGAAAGATCTAACACCGGCCTCCACGCCCCCGAGGCTTTCGGCACTACAAAAAGTCTGCCGTAAAACCCCGGGGACCGCGCGTCCAAGACCTCCTCTATAGCTCCCTTGAGCAGCAGAGCCGAGACCTCCTCCTGGACCGCGTTCCGTGCCACCAAATCCTTTGGCGCCCTGCAGGGCGGGATTATCCTGACCAGGGGAGCCTTCTGCCCTGACCAGAGAAGCCGGAACCCCGAACACACTATCCCCGTGACCCACTTGCTGGCCACCAGTTGCAGCCAGGAAGAAAGGGCCCTGGACGGGCCGCCCGCTACAACTAGTGCGGGGGCCACCGGGATGTGTTGTTCGGGGAAGTTTCATTGGGGGTGAGGCTTACGCCCCGACCCCCTGGAACCCCCGAAAGACTGACCCCTCTTAGGGTAAGGAGCTCCACGCCCCCTACCCCTGGAGGAGAATGACTGCTTCTGGGCCTTCCCACCACCTGACGAAGACGTCTGAGGCTTAGCAGAAGAAAACGCCTGAGTCTGAGACTTGCCCTGAGGCTTCTGGAAGCCCTGTGAAGCCAAACGCGCGATCGCTACATCCCGCGCGTCCTGCGTCTCTTTCTGGAGTGCATCGAAAGACGCCTGCCCTAAGAGAGACCCCTCAGCAAAAGGGGAGACCTTCAGCCTCTCCACAGTCGCGGTGTCCCGAAATCTGGACCCCGTCAAGAAGGCTGATCTCCTTGAAAGCACCGCGTGAGTATACAGCCGGGCAGACAAAGTAACCTGTTCTCTAGTCACCTTGCCCAGAGTAGCCAGCAGTGTTGAAACATCTGTCGGCGACGCATCAAACCGAAATTCAAAAGGATCAAGAGATGTGGCAATCGATCTGGATAAAGACCTTTGCAGAGACTCCGACACGGACGTGAGCTCCAGCAAAGACCTTCCAACTTCCTCCACAGCTGTGAGAGAACCGTCAGTACATGGGACAACTCTATCCCTATTGTACCCGTCCTCTCTCAAAGCAGCAAGTTCCGGCGTCACCGGAAGTGCCCCTGACGGCAGAGCAAAAGAGTCAATCAGATTCACAGGATAAGGGGTGAGCTTGAACTTCGGAACACCGGAAGCAGCCCGAGCCCCAGGCTGAGCCAGCCAAGAGACAACGTCTTCCGGGGCCTCGCCGTGCTGAACCAACAACGGCACCGCCGGTTTGCGTTTACCACACAAGACGTTAGCCATTTCATAGGCAATAGTTGACGATTCCCGGAAGCGGTAGCGAGGCCGTTGCTCCTGAGCACTCCGGAAATCGTCAAAAGCAGAACGAGGTGGGTGAAGCTGAACCTTGTCCTTCACCACCCCTTCCGGAAAGTATCTGAACGCCGTTTCCGCCGCCAGCGCCACTGCGGCTGACAGCTTCACGGGCAAATTCAGTTGGGAATCCTCTACCACTGAGGCATCCCCGTCTTCCGCCCTACACTCCGACTCGAGATCAAGCTCGGAGCCAGGAGGCAGAACATCAGACAGTTTATCGTCGGCAGAACCGACCACTTCCTGCCCCCCGGGCGGAAGAGGACTAAAACGGTCCCCGATATTCTCATAAAGAGACGTACGGAGGCGTTCGTCCTTTCGCTGCTCGTGGGAACTCTCACGACTACCAACGCCAGAGAGCCCCCTGAGCTCGCACACCGGCAAGCGGTGTAGACATACCTTGAACCGGTGTCCCATAAAGGAGAGACACCAACTTGGTACTCCCGTCCTGCGAAGCATGGACATCCGCCCGAGTCACAGTCGCCGAAGGCAAAGCGGAAGTCGAAGCCGGAACTGCAGGAGACTGCCGTGCCTGTGCTAAGGAGAGAACATCAGAAACACCCGACGGAAGCGCACGTAATTCCTCCCTAGTGGAAGATAATTCCGACGCAAGTGTCGAAACTTGAGCGCTCAAAGTCAACAATAAAGACGCAACTCCAGCTGGCGCTAACCCAGGGCAGCCATCTGAAGTTGAAGCAGAAGCAGAAGCAGAAGAAGAAGTTCTTTTGCGCGAACCGCCACTCTTGCCAGAACGTAAACAAGCCTGACCGGAAGTTAAACTGACGTCTGCTAACACGGGAGATTTAACAGAAGTTGAATCAGAAGAAACAGACGCGGATTTTCCTGCGCCCTTCTCTCTCCTCGAGCTACGTTTAGGAGGCGAATCGTCAGGCACCTGCCTCGAACTCGGCTTCCTATTCACGCTATCAACAAGCGCAGCCTCCGCCATAGCGAAAGAACTCACGAAAAATTTCAAAGAAAAACAATTTCAGAAAAATTTCACAAGTACAAAACGAGCGACGAAAACGTCGCTAAAGTTATAACAAAACGGAAAGATCTCACCACACAAGTAGGTAAAGGTGAACAGCTAGGCGACGACCAAGGGGAGATGCCAAAGCCAAAGACTATGACAAAATGCTGAAGACAGCAGGAGCGTACATCAGGAGCGTCCTTCCCAGTTGAACCGCTGAGAGAGAATGATACAAATGGCGGCGTATGCGCACGCATACGGATGTTGGACCGGACATCGGTCTGATATTATGGGATGGATCACTCTTTTTTAGGGTGGTCTCCCTTGTTACCAAGGGGAACGCGTACAGCGTTACCAGCACTGAACTAGAGTTAATTGCTATATGTGAGTTGGGTAATAATATGTAATTTAATCAGGTCTTAAAAAGGAGGGAGTCTTGAAATTGGGGTAAATTTACAGAGGTTATGAACAGAAAATCTGATAACACAAGGTCTTAAAAGGGGGGTTCCACTGTATACACATCGCTGCCAGGGTACTCACCTTCAAAACGCCCACCAGCTTTGTAGGCTCAAGGTGCCAGGATTTTTCACGCATTTCAGCCTGGAATGATAGGCCATAAACATGCAACCTACAGACTTAAGCATTCTTCATGAAGCATGTATCAGACAAAAATTGGTACAGAAAGCACAAAATTTAACCTTTAACTTACAGGTTATAATGGACTTAAAAATAATATTTTGCAATGCATTGAAATGTTGCATTTAAAACATCGAAAGAGATAAAAAAAAATAGTCTGTTAATTTTTTTTTTTTTAAAGCACATTAGAGCTGCAACTGTCCCAAAAAAGCTTTTTCAGAACCGCAAAATTAATTTTAAAAAGCACATGAATTCATGAGTGATAGAGGGGGTATTCTGTTGACTGAAGGGAAAATTAAATGAAAGAAAGTAATCCAACAAAAAATCAATACAAAAATAAAAGCAAAAACCAAGTTGCCAAGAAAAAAGCAAGGCATGCATTTTCACCTCTCTAACACATCTGTGACCATGGCGCTTCAGGAAAGTTTGTGTCTTCTGTTGGAGAACTGGATGCTTGTGGCTCAGCAGTAAACCCACACACTCCTATTTGAACATGATAAACATTTTTAAGAAGGTGGTACAGTATAAGTAAGCATCAATTCAAAATTAACATTCATACTAAGTTCCATGTGTGTCAATATAGTCATAATGAGCTTTTCATGTTACAGCATTACAAAAAAACTATTTCAAAGATTTTTTTATTCAACCAGACAGCCAAAGCCCCTGAAGACACAGACATACACAGAGACAATGAAGACATGGGCATATAAACACAGACAGACAGACAGATTAATAGATGCAAAAACACATGTACACAATTGCATGCACACGCACACACACACACACACACACACACACACACACACACACACACACACACACTCACTCACACACACACACACACACACACACACACACACACACACACACACACACACACACTCACTCACTCACTCACTCACTCACTCACTCACTCACTCACTCACACACTGTACCTCACTGGTGGAGGAGAGGAAAGTGTCTTTTAGCCCTTCAGCAACGACCTGTTCTGCTAGTTCCTGAAAGCAGAGAAATTCTTCATATAAACCGAGATCCCCATTCTAAATGCCCCAATGACCATGATTGGTCTAATCCGACCACTTCTACCCGTAATAGACGATGTTGGGAAAGAACTCTGTCAGGCTTGTATGGGTTGTGAACGAGTGAATACCCTTGCTTTGTCTCGGACACCCACACACATAGGTTTACCATTGTCCTATCTATTATCTCCAACTTTATGTCTTAGTTTTAGCATGGACAGATTGTAAGACTAGTCGTCAGCGTAAAATCTCCATCCTTGAGTAATAAAGTTCGTTCGTTTGTTCGTTTGTTCAAATTGGTCAAGGGAAATTGGTGAAAATTGTTTCTGTACAATACCAGCTGTTGGAGAAGCAAACTTGAACATGCTCAATAATTATAATAATAGCAAAGGAACATTTAAATAGCGCTTCCCAACAGCTCAAAGCTTCTCAACATAATTCTTTCAAAATTAGCTCGTGATATGCAAAGCTTAATGGGCTTCCAAATCAACCATGAAAAAGTTAAGAGAAGAAGCACACCTGCATGGCGCCTGGCACCTCAGCACTGCACACATCCTGACACTGTGACAACAGCATGGCAATGTCGCCGTAATGCTCCGTCGTCCAGTCTGCACAAACATGCCACATCAACACACACATATACAGCTGTGGCTTCTTTTCATATAATTTCAAAAATGAGTGGACAATATTTGGGAAAGAATATCTCTCTTTTTGTTTAATAGACTCCGAATTCCACCATATCGGTAGCTTTATTCCGTCTTTGAAGGATTTTAAAATGACACTTCCCGGGAAGAGGGATAATGTATTAAGTTGCTATGTGAGGAGATAATTACAAAAGTACAGGACCCCACAGCACAATTGCTCATGCATGATAATAATAATAATAATGGACATTTATTAATCGCCCCTTCTCACAAGAGCTCACGGCGATTTACATATTAATTTCTGCCGTGTGAGATGGAATTTTGTACACAATACATCACGCATTCACATCGGCCAGTAAATCTCAAGCCATTACGGCGAATATTTACTTTTTACGGCCTATTATTCCAAGTCACACGGGTATTTGGTGGACAATTTTTATCTATGCCTATACAATTTTGCCAGGAAAGACCCTTTTGTCAATCGTGGGATCTTTAACGTGCACACCCCAATGTAGTGTACAACGAAGGGACCTCGGTTTTTCGTCTCATCCGAAAGACTAGCACTTGAACCCACCACCTAGGTTAGGAAAGGGGGAAGAAAATAGCGGCCTGACCCAGGGTCGAACACGCAACCTCTCGATTCCGAGCGCAAGTGCGTTACCACTCGGCCACCCAGTCCACATCTGTCATCCACATTCTTCTTCATTCATGGGCTGAAATTCTCACGGTTTTTATGTGTATGACCGTTTTTGGGCCATTGGGAGATGCATGCTTGGTATTTTTGTGTTTCTATTACCCACCAAACTCTGACATGGATTACAGGATCTTTTCCATGCGCATTTGGTCTTGTGCTTGCGTGTACATGCAAAGGGGGATAAGGCACTGGAGATTGGAAAAAGCTCCACCCTTAACCCACCAGGCTGCCGCGGCCGGGATTCAAACCCATGACCTTCCACTTGGGAGGCCAGCAAGTTATCCACTAGGCCATTGCACCCATCTGGTTCACATCCAATTGACTAAAGAACCACTTACTTTTGCCTAACAGTTTTGTGAAAACCAGTACCTTGCCAACACAATGCCACTGTACACAGCAAAGTGCTCCGTGATATGTCAGTATTATGAGGATGAAAGAAATTACATTGGCTTGGGGCCATCCAATACAACAATGAAAGTGGGGCCCTTCAGTACCTGTGGAGCCCTTGGTGATGATGTTGATAAGGATGTTGGCCCAAGACCCAGAGTTGGCACTGTTTGTAAGCGTCCAGTGCCATACCTGTAATGCAGGTGTACTTACAAGAATCTGACAACATACAAGTGTCTCTGTCTCTCTGTCTGTCTCTCTCTGTCTGTCTCTCTCTCTTTCTGTCTGCCTCTCTCTCAGTGTCTCTGTCTGTCTGTCTTGTCTGTCTGTCTCTCTTTCTCTCACATAGAATGTATACAATGGTCATCCAATGAATGCCCTTGTCAATAAAGATTTTGTCTTGTCTTGTCTCTCTCCCTCTTTACTACCACCCACTCTCCCATCCCATCCTGGGACTCTCATCCAACCACATACATGTCGTTTGAATAAATGCAAATAATCTGTAACTGAAGCAAGGTTTATGCAAAATCTGAAAATGTTTAGTCATTGACAAATCCATAGAAGTCTCAAAACAGCACCATGCAGAAAGAGTCAATAGGCATTTCATATCATCCAACTGATGTGTGTGTGTGTGTGTGTGTGTGTGTGTGTGTGTGTGTGTGTGTGTGTGTGTGTGTGTGTGTGTGTGTGTGTGTGTGTATGCGTGCGTGCGTGCGTGCGTGCGTGCGTGCGTGCGTGCGTGCGTGCGTGCATGCGTGCGCGCGTGCGTGCGTGCGTGCCTGATTCCTACTCTGTAAATGAGTTTCAGCTTTTTTTTCTTTTTTTCTTTTCTTTTTTTTCCAGTTTGTTATGGACTGGATAAAAAGCAAACAAACAAGATTGACATACATCATCAAAGTCTTTCACATGCTGATCTATGGCTGCGTAGACTTGAGATGCTGTGGTGCAGTTGTCCACCAAGCTGTAATTCTCAAGTCGTTTCTCCCACATTTTGGTCATGCCTGTAGCCTTGTGCAAATACTGCAAGTATGCAACAACAAAATCCGAATTACAGCAATAACAGGAATAAAATCTCAAGAACAATGGACCCCCCCCCTCCACCCACTCCCTTTTAAAACCTAAAAAGAAATAATCAAGAAATCAAAAACTAAAGGAGTCTTAAAATGGAGATAAATTCACTGTGGTAGTAAACAGAACATTTAATGAAGCAAAGTCTAAAAAGAGGGGAAGTGTCAAATGTATATCAACCGAGCAGTCTTTAAAGTGGATGGACAAACAAATTAAAATGGTATAATGAACAGAAAATGGAACAGAAACTACAACATCTAATTCAGCCAAGTTCACTTTCTGTGCATGATGTCATTTTATTTGTTTCACTTCAAAGAATGCTAGGTCGACGTACTGGTGAATGTTTTGTTTTGTCTATACTTAAGCATTCCGACACTGACCAGTCTTATCATTTTAAATTTTTGATTTTCCAACGTTAGAAGTCTATCTTTTTCGAATTTTTTTTGAAGCAGTAACTACCACAAGGCAATCCATTCAAGGAAGAATGAGTTTCAAGGAAATAAAAAGCGCCGGGGATCCAGGGGGCCAAGCCCTCAGAAGCTGAAGCATTTTGGCCTAGTTAATATTAATTTAACCCCCTCTAGTAAAAGATATATTGTGCATGTAAATAAAACCACTTTTTTGTCCCTCTCACCTGGGTTAAACTATTATTTTTCACGTTGGTTTTTTTCCTTCTTTTTTTATCGCGGAGATTTGGATTGCCTAACAACTAAAACCAACCAGCACCACAACCTCCACTGACCCAAAACATGCGGACAGAGTTCCACACACAAGTGAGACGACCAGGGGGTGGCTTTCCCAAGTAGTCCACCGAGACGTCAAGGTGAAGGTCAGGTCGTTTCTCTCCCAGCAGGCTCATCTCCATGGTATCCTTGCTGGCCACGGATATTCTCAGCAACATCAAGGTCACGTCCTACAAGATATATCTGGTGATGTTGGCTTTACCTGTACACGCTTAGTGTCAGTGTATGTGCCCATGTACAAGATGAGATTTAATACACTTGCTCAGAGTCGGTGCATATCTATATATAGCCTGTGCTTTAGTGCATTTTTGCATGGTGATCAAGTCTCAGTGCATCTTTTTTTACATGAGAAGGGCAGATCTGCATAGTCTCTGTAACGAAACATAAACACATTTTTTCGAGGGGCACCTTCAGCTGTGGAGTATTTTTGATCTATCAATTCAACATACACTTTTCCACCACCACCCTTCCCATCACCATACAACCTCTCCTTCATATGTACATACTTACAATGAGAGATATGAATAGTAATGGCTTTGTAATCCATAGGTACTTACAATGAGAGATATAAATAGTAATGGCTTTGTAATCCATAGGTACTTACAATGAGAGATATAAATAGTAATGGCTTTGTAATCCATAGGTACTTACAATGAGAGATATAAAGAGGTGGTTGCCCCATGAAGTGAGGGCCTTGCGATAGTCCACCACCTGTTGGCGAGCACCGATACCTCGGCTGAAACACTGAAACATATGAAAGTTGGTGAGTAAGGACAGCCTAAGTAATATCTAATACAGGTCTATACTTCTCAAATGAAAAATGTATAATGTAAGAAATTTCAAATATGGAATCAGATTGGTTTTGCCCTGCAGTCCGGACTGACAATCTAACAGCGAACGACAAGAAGAAGAAGATTGGTTTAAATGGTGATTTGTTGTGAGACATGTTGTACAGACATCTGTATTATTTTGAATAATATATTATTGTGCATAGCATATCACAACATCAAACAACATACAATATAACATGTTTCAACATAAAACATTAAAATTCAGTATACAATGAACATTATTTCAATAAACATGATTGCAAATTTCATCGCACCAGTTATTGGAATGAAGAAAGGCTAAAACCCACAGTAACATCAACGTCAAGAGGAGAAGAAGAGATAGAAGGGAGACGATTCTCCACAAAGCGGCCATACCTGCATAGACCTGTCAATACTCCTGTGAAAAGTGGAGATGGTGAGGGGTGTGACGGCACCTGGCATCATCTCACTGCAACCACACACACATCAAACATCAGTGAACTACAATGGAACCTCTCTTCGGAGAACAAGAGATAAATTCCAATACCAGAAAATATCTTCTTGTTAAAAACATTGTGGTTATATGTCTATCTCTCCATGTCTGTGTCTACATGCATGTTGCATCTGTCCATCCATGCATACATATAATGTAAGCTAGCCTACTTGTCAGTGCATATTTTGTTTCATTACCTATGAAGCGACTCAAACCTACCTGATGTTACCAGTGGTAAGCCACTCATAACCCCCAGCCAGAGGACTGTCAAACTCATGAATAAGTTCATCTTCGGTCTCCTGATCTGAAGTGGTGATTGGGCGAGCCTACACAAAAATTGGGCAAAACTAAAACACCAGCAAAAGAATTACAGATGCAGTTGTCCAACAAAAAGAAGTAAATCATGCAAATGACACAAAAATAAGCATAATCAATACGCAATAACCTTGCAATAATGCATGCTTTACTACTTAAAGTTCTTGCTTCTATGATCAGTAAAAATCCTTCTATATTTTGCCATTTGTGATATAGACCAACGACATTTACGTTAAACATTGTTATAAACAAATATGCCCCAGGAACATGAGACTAGTCAGAAAGAAAGCAGAGGAAGAGGGTAGAGGGAGGTGGACATGGAGGGGGGAGTTAGGGGAACAGAAGAGCGACAGCTTACCCAGCCACAATACTGATGAAAACTACTACTACCTGAACCATATCCGAACATGAACACCAGACCTGGGAACCCCTGTTTTGCACTTTGAGTATTCTCAAACAAACTTGGTGTATTTTCAAAAAAATGAGCGTACTCCACACTGCGTTTGCACATCCATGATTAAAACATGCCTCATGCGCGTCCGTCACACCGTTAATTAAGTTTACATTTAAAACAAATGCTTTTTTCAATTGTTACTGACAAAAACTGTACCGTAATTGACTACAAGCCGCGACTTTAAAAAAAAAAATCGCATTGCGGCTTATAAAAAAATGCGGCTAAAACGTTACCTAAACTTGAATAGCATTCACCTAATGGAAGTCGCCGCGGATTTTCATTTCGCTCAATTAGCGATTACCGGTACTTTATTAGCTCTCTACTCAAGACTCGGCGCTTTTCTCTTTCTTTCGCAAATCTTCGTTTGTCAACAAGTCGTCGTGACAAGCGTACAGAGAAACACCGGATGTATCAGGATCTCGCGCGTGCGAGATTTCGTTTTTTTGTGTCTTGCGATAGTTGGAGCGAGAGCCGCCATGTTGTGTTTTCGTCTGCTCGAAATGTGCGCAAAAGTCGTAAATCATCCCAAAAAAGCTTATTCCGGGCGGGACTACATGTGTGTGTGTTGGTTACAAATTGTGTGTGTGTGATATTTTTCTTCAAACTTTTTCACTTTTCTTCTTTGTTTCACTTGTTTATTCTCGAAGCCGATTTTGCCAAATACCGTACTTTCGTTTGCCTGGTTGTTTTGATTGATTGACACGATCCGATTATATTTTTTTCGACGGCGGCTAATATAGTGACGTAATCATGTGCCAAAATACTGGATCGGCATCAGGATGGGCTTGTGAAGAAAAGTAGTCTAGGAATTTTTCTCGTCGTATTTTTTTCCCACTGACCGTACTGAGCGTATTCTCGACAATCATGCGTACAAAATACGGCGAAATCGTATGGGTTCTCAGGTCTGAAACACCTACCCTACCTATGGAAGTAAAAGTAGTTGAAAACCACACCATGAATGACCTTGTTGTAACACGAAGAAAGTAACTTTACTACCAGATGCTTGAAATAGCCAACATGCACAATACCCCGTTTGAATAGCTCTCCGGTGCGAAAGATAAGGAAGGTTCACTTCCCTGCGGGCAAACGTTTTGCTCTCACAAGCGCTGGTGTTCTCTGGCTTCTGTTAAATTTTTTTGTTTAAAAACCTCGATCACCTTTCCTTTGTGCACGGGCCATGCTTGGGTACTTTGAACGAACTGTAGGATTATTCTCGCGGCTATCATTGCTGCAGCACACTGTTCACATTGAAAATTCACAATGTTCAAGTCGAAGTGTCCGCATTGAAACGCAACCTCTCACAGAGCTATCTGGACATGCCCGCATTTTGCAGCAGATCTCGCAAGGCCACGCAAGTTAACGCAGATTTATCGCTCGATTTGGCGGCGCAGGCCAATAGGGCAAGTCGCCTATTAACGTTGAAGTTTAAAAATATACTCCCACAGGACTGTAAATGTGTCCCCTCTTCACCTAATAAGCCTTGTGCAAAGGAACCCTTCATGTATGTTTCCTTACCTGCAGCAAGTGGATCTTTCCTTCAGCGTACGCCCACTCAATATCCCTCGGAGTTCCAAAGTACTTTTCGATCTGCACAGACACAAAAATGTATTACAAAATTAAGTTATTTGTGAAAATGACTTTATGCATAGATAACAATGTCTACAACAGAAAAAACAAAGCCAAGAGAATTCATCAATGTACACAATAGTACGCAAGGGTAAATGTCCCTATGCACATCTCGTTCAAACATTCAAATGTAATGTGTTCATAAAATTGTATGACTAAACACCTGCACTGGCCTGCTCAAGCAGTCAAACATCCATGCACACCCTCACTAGTGCTCACATCACTAACAAACCTGAAGCCCAGTCTTTGCCAGAGACAGAATGACATCATCGCTCAGACAATTCTGCTTGCTGTCAGCACCTGACAATTCCACCTCTGCTATACCGCCACCATCTGCATTGACAAAAAAAGTCTCCATTAACAGCTAGTTAAGGTGGAGATTAAGGCAATTAATATCTACGAAAGTCACAGTTTTCAATTGCTTCGTGCGTCTTTGTTTATTGACCAGTACTCTTGATTTTGGTACCCTTGTGTTCCTAAGACTCTGCAATTTCCTTTGACATAAGGCTCACTGTGTATACCTGGATCAAACACGTGATAACCGCTAATGAATAAAGTAATTAGTTTTTTTACGATTAAGGTACATACAGCAACTAATTGGAACCTGGCAGCGAGGATAGTATCACGTGGTACCGTAACAGTTGGTCTTCATCCTTATGTCCCCGTCTACGTATGTTCGGCCCTCAACACCGATTTCTTGTGCATTCAGGGTAGGTGGAAGAAACTTAAGTCTGCTAAAAAACATAAAACAAAAAAGCTGACCTTGCATGGTGATTTTTGTCTTTTTCTGTCCAACGTGGCGCTGAGAAATAGACAAGCCAACATCCCATGCTCTGCGAATTGTGATTGTGTCTGGTTCACATTTCCCTGACACCACTGACTGAAGGCAAAATCCACAGAACAAACTTAATTAATAAGGAGAAAAATAAGGTCACCTAGACACATTGACAATACATGTACAGTGGAACCCCCCTTTAAAGAGTCCGTTTGGGTCTTGGCACATACATGCATACACACACACAAGCATAGTCACACGCATGCATGCACGCACACACACAAACACACACAAACACACACACACACTCACAAGAAAACAGATTGTATCCAATGGTCATTAAAAGAAATAATAAACATTTAAAGAAAATAACAGATTATCATGTGTTACACTGAGCAATTTTAGTGTTAAAAACAAAAGCTCAATATATTGACAATGACAAGCTTGCTGTAATAACAGGTTAGTCTCTTAATTTCAATCACATACACTTCATCCAATTACAGTGAGGTCATATACAGTGTAATAATATGCAAAGCATAACATAAAGGACTTGTTCCTGTAAACTTATTACACAGATTGTGCATTGACCAAAGGGTTTTTCATGATATCTCTTTGGAAAAAATGAGTTTTTGACAAATGAACCCACCTCTCCTAGACCAAAGTTGGCATTGATGAGCATAATACTGACATTGTTGGTAACAGGGTCAGCCGTAAAAAGCACACCTAATAAAAACAGCAACAAAAGCAACTGTAAAAATATGTGAGGGAATGCGAACCTCACTTTATGATAAAAGCAAACACAGGCAGCAATACTTTCAGGCATTATTGCAAATATGACTGTGTTGGAAGCTTTTTCTTTCATAAAAGGAGAAAAGCAATGTCTTTCATCAAAACCTCCCCTTTAGAGACGCCAACATTCTGACAACATTCTTTGAAAAGGATTGAGGGTTCGAGTCTTTAAATGGAGGTAAATTTACAGAGATCATGAACAGAAAATCTGAAAATGCAAGGTCTTGAATCAGAGGTCTTAAAAGGGAGGTATGATCACATAATTATTGACTTCATATATTATTATTATAGCTACAATAATTTTGTTTAAATGCAATTGCTTAATTTCTCAAAACATCCAAGCCGGTATAAAATAACCAGTTCAATAGTTAAGAAATCCAACATGTTTTGCAACAGGTAATTGTGATGTATTAACAAACAAGAACGTTAAACATTCAAGGAGTTACATGTAGTATTAAACAAAAGATGCATGGGTGAAAAAGAAAACCACAGATGAAGAAAAGGATGACCACAGACGAAGAAAAGGATGACCACAGATGAAGAAAAGGATGACCACAGATGAAGAAAAGGATGACCACAGATGAAGAAAAGGATGACCACAGATGAAAACAAAGATTGACACAGATGAAGAAAGAGATGATCAGATGTGAAGACAAAGATTAATACAAATGAAAAAAGACATTAACACAGAAGGAGAAAAAGATGACTAATTACGACATAAAAAAAAGATTACCAGCTGCCTCAGCAGGGACCATTTCTTGAATGACAACACCTACTGGGGTCAGAACTATCTGGCCATGCTGCCTGCAATCAAAGTCAGAACCGCATCACATTAACACCAAACAGGATAAAAGGGAGATTAGGTGGCAACTACTGATAAGTGGTCTTTATCAATTGGAAACTAATTTAAAAAATAATGCAAAAAAATAATGGGGAAGGGGAGAGAGGGAGGGGAGGGGGGAAGGGTCCCAAAACAGGCAGGTTTCACAAGAAAAACAAGCTGGCACACTAACCACCCATGAGACCCTTCCCCCTCCCAAGGTCCCCAACCCAACAAATCCCAATAATTTATAATATCAGACAAGTAAGTCTTTTTAAGGAAACCCAGAGATTCTAAATAATGCAACACACCACTGTAGCTATTTTGAGGAATTCTCAGCCCAATCCAAGAACTGTATAAACAGAATTAATATATTTAAAATGACATTTCACTTTGATTTTCACCTTTTATATTCCACTGCCTGGTATGTGAATGCTGAGGCCCAACATTTCTGTAACGCCTGAAATATCTGAAACACATTTTCTTGTAAATTTCAATACATTAATATTTGATGTTTCAATGATGGAAACAAAGTGAGAACACACTACATGTACAACAAAAATCCCCAGATGCAAACTTGAGTGAAAATCACACAAATCTAAACAGCAATGGTAAAGTAACAGAGATGAATGAATAGTCAAATGACATGACATAAAGTATACACAAAAGAGCATCCAGTCTTCAAATGCTAATGAAAGAACATCAATTAATGACAGATGTGCTCATTATGGACCCCCCTCAAAACGGACCATACATCTGTCTAAAATGGTAGGTGTAAAAACAGCCATTCACGCAAAAACTAACTCGTGAAAAAAATACAACAACAAACAAATACATGAGTTCATTTTCCAGTTGCAGCCCATAAACACACAAGAAAAACACAAGATGAGAGTGAGCGTAAGTTACCAGGGAACAAATCTCACGGCTCACATACAATAGTCAATACACAGCATGGCCTGACAAGCACCTAGTCCTCAGATAATGTACATACAATAGTCAATACACAGCATGGCCTGACAAGCACCTAGCCCTCAGATAATGTACATACAATAGTCACTACACAGCATAGCCTGACAAGCACCTAGTCCTCAGATAATTTACATCCTGAAAAGCACCTAGTCCTCAGATAATGTACATACAATAGTCAATACACAGCATGGCCTGACAAGCACCTACCGTACTTTCCGGGTCATAAGGCGCGACTTTTTTCCTCGAGTTCGACCCCTGCGTCTTGTATAACGAAGCGCCTAATCCGTGTATGAAATACGAAAAAAATCAAAGAGACCGCTTGAGTACCAGTCAAACAACTTGTGATAATGCATGTTTCAGCTACTAGGTACTGCCCTGCCTTTGATCTGGCCGCACACACAGATTTCCACTCTGTTAAACTCGGTCACTGACCGGTCACTGACCCCGATGCAGGAAGTGTTTCCTCTCTCAGATATGACAGGGGAACCACCTCTCATGGCAAAAACTGGGTCATTGACCCCTGGGAAGAAGGTCGTGTCTTTTAACAAGGCCACCCAGCTATCACAATGCCTTTGGTCACTGACCGGTCACTGACCCCGATGCAGGAAGTGTTTCCTCTCTCAGATATGACAGGGGAACCACCTCTCATGGCAAAAACTGGGTCATTTTGGTGCGCCCTATTGGCCCCCCCTGCGTCCAATGGGTGACTGGATTACAATTTTTGTTTTAAAAGAAAGGGGTGCGTCTTAGATAACAAAGCGCCTTGTCACCCGGAAAGTACGGTAGTCCTCAGATAATGTACATACAATAGTCAATACACAGCATGGCCTGACAAGCACCTAGTCCTCAGATAATGTACATACAATAGTCAATACACAGCATGGCCTGACAAGCATCTAGTCCTCAGACAATGTACATACAATCCGTACTTACCTCCCCCTCTCCCAGGACACCAAGGAAAGTTTCCATCTGGCCTGCTGATGATGCTTCACTGCCATCTTCACCTAATCCGAATTGTTATAAACAGTCAATAAATCCATGGATCAGGTTCTTGTAAATGTTTTGTTTTGTGTATATCCAACATTTCCATAAAATTACTTTTCTTGTTTGTTTTTTTCATTTTTTTTCATTACTAAATAAAACAAATGTCATTCAGTGTGATTTTACCTAAACACGCACATAAGTGGTTATCTTCATTAATCCATGTTTTGTTCTTTTTTGCTAGGTTATGTGCACTCATTTTACAAAACAACATATAGATTAATAACGTTTTGTTGTTGCTAGCTTTCCACTGGGAGGATCAACAATTGGATCATAAAGTGATGGAGAGAAGACAAAAATCAATATTTGCTTACCTGCAGCAGAGGACCTGACAGCTACTCTCTTTGTACCAACATCATCACCAAATACCTGTCTCAGCCCTTCTCTCACTGATCTCTGCACTTGGGAACACACAGGGGTCGCACACAGAAGGGCACTGGTTTCTTTGCACACAGCCTCTAACTTGGCTGGGTCCTTTCTGAAAGGTCAAAAATAAAACTGCAATCGCGCAAGTTCAAATTATTTCCCTTGATGCACGAGCACTACATTCAAAACCCTCGAATTAAAAGACAATGATGGGAAAATAATCCATAACACAATTAACTGAAAACAAGCATACTAACCCCACCCTACCCCGACCCCAAATCAGCAAAAACATATACTAAAGTGCCAAACCACGGCCCACCCCCCGGTTCAGACACCCCCGCCCCCCCCCCCCCCTTTTTAATATTGTGTTTTCTGATTTTCTGTTGATAACCTCTGTAAATGTACTTCCATTTTAAGACTCACTTCATTTTCAGACCACATTTTGTGAGATTCTGTGAGGTCTTGAAGGGGGAGTGTGAACACTGTGAGATTTGTGCATCAAGGGAGACAATTTGATAAACGCTGAATAAGATCGAGGCCTGACAGAACAGAATTGCATGGTAACTAAACTGCATGTGAATGGTACCACACAAAAATTAACAAAACTTAAACTAAAAGCAGCTCAGTAGTAAGTGGAAACAGATAATGATACGAAAGAAAAATCCATGGTGAAGACTGTACGTATGAACTCTTACACATCTGCTACAAGCAGTTGTCAACAGTAGGTCTCCCAATTTAACCAATAACGTTTGACAGTCAACTTACACAGCAGTATCAGCTACTCTCTGGATAGCTTCCTGCAGTTCTTTGTGCTCCTGAAAGCCAGAAGCAAAAATCATGACTTGCTTGTATGTATGTGTGTGTGTGTTTGTAAGAGAGAGAGAGAGTGCATGTGAGGGTGTTGAACGAGAGAGAGGGAGAGAGGAAGATTTTGAGTCTATTCATGTGCTTGTGTGTAGTGAAGAAATGGGAATGGGGGGGGGGGGGGGGGGGAGCGCCCATGAAGTCAGTTCAATGAGAACACTAAGTATTTTAATCTGAAATGTGAGCTGCACAACCATAATGCCTGGGCAATGATAATGTGTTCAAAAGGTGGAAAATATCCTCATACACAGATACTACAATTTAAAGCAAATATGTTGTACATCTAAACAAAGTGACAATATTTTTTTGTATCAAAGCATATCTCTCTTGATTTAACTTAAATACATTTAGATTCGCATTGAGCCACTGACCTTCATTTGCTGCTCAAAAGCTGTTAGTGTGACGCAAAGCCCGGGGGGAACAGACACATCTTCCTGATTAAAATAAAACATGTGAGATCAAGAACAACACCAACAAAAATACTGGCACTATTGTAATTATCAGCTTCAGACATGCAATATACCGTAAATAGTTCATCTCCCAAACCTTACATTTAGAATACAATGGCAAGAAATAGGGCAAACATTGTGAGAAGCTGGAAAACTAGTCCTTAGACATGGAGAATATAGACACAAAAGACACACACGTTTGTGTCCTCATACTGATAACAAAAAAGACTGCGAATCAAAATATTTTTCTGATAAATATTCAAAAATAAGGCAATTTAAAATGCATAAAAATTCACTACAACAATAAACACAGTCATGCAGTACAGGCACTTTTAAACAGAGAATCTGCATACCTCTTGTGACATTTGTGTCAGAAGTGCAAGTTGAGAACCCTTTCCACCCACTAATGCTGAAGAGCAGCAAGCAAGGGAGGTAAAGGGAAGTATCAGTTTATCTTTACTGTTTTTCACTTCTCCCCAATCAGGCTCCTCAAGCAGAGGCAGTGTTGCCTCCAGCTCTATCTTGCTCCTAACTGGATTCCTGGCACAAAAAAAGAGAAAAATTTCACATATAAAAAAAAATCAGTTTTCGTCACATTTGTGACAGTCGCATGTCACCTCGCGCGGTTCTGCGCTAGGCTTAATATAAGTCCGGGGAGTGTCTGGTAACAGTGTGAGGGTCACCTTAGTCACAGGCTTATAACTCAAACAGTTTTTGCTCTTTTCTAAAAACGGTTTTCACCACTGGATAGAGCATAAAAAAACTCTTTAGAAAAATGTACAAATATGAAAATCATGCAAAGGTGACATGCGACTCATTCCGTGGTGGAGGGTCACATTTATGAAAGCGCCAACAGTTAAGAGCAACCCACCCTCCCAGGCTCTCACTTGGAACCCAAGGGGGAAAAGAAAGAGAGGAAGGCCAAGAAACAGCCAGAGGCGTGACACAGAGGCAGAACTAAAGAGGCAAGGCAACAGCTGGACAGAGGCAGAGCAGAGTACGTTGGAGTAACGCCATCGATGGCCTATGCTCCGCTAGGGGCAAAGGGCATATACGTAAGTAAGTAAGTTAAGTATATCTAAATCTCTCCTTACCAGTAAGCATTAAGGACTTGATTCAAAACTGTGAAGCACAAGAAAATGGGTAACCCATTTAAAAAAACACCCTGATCAAGCTCGTAAATCACAACTGTAATGTGGTAAGAACATAAAAAAAATGTCCATTCTTGTCTGACCTGTAGAAGAACTCTGAGAGACCCCATCCTTTCTTTCCGTTCAACACGACATCGCAGAAAGTCTCATGCACTATTCCTCCTCTGTCCTCCTCATGGTACAAAATGGCTGAGGTCTTGGTCATCACTGCAAGTTCATACTGCACTCCATCTGTTCAGAGATTGAAAAGAAGCTAAAACAGTTATGCATATCAGGAATTACAAGAAACAAGAGTAAAATGTTATTGGGGTTAGGTTATTTCCACTGAGTTACTTCCCTTGTTGGTGTATGTGATGCTGTTACAGCCACGTCACCACATCACCCACTACATTTTATTTCCAACAACGGAGAAAAGCAGTGCCCTGAAGCGCATTCACACACTTTGATTTAATTAATTACCATATTTGTCATGCGTTTTGGGGAAATTCGTGCTGTGTGCTTCTAGATTAAGGTACAGTGAATTTCACAGATTCTTCAGATTCGTCAAATTTGACAGAAACTCCCCCACCCTCAAATATCCCCTAAACAAAACTAGAAATCACAAAGTATGCACACACACAAAAAAGAAAAGCGCACCAGCTACAAAACTGAAGGACCATTTTGCAGGGGGCTGGGGAGGATCCTCTCCGACCTCCCAAAGGTTAAAGTTTACCTCCGTCACTGCTGCCACTTCGCCTGTAGGGTATGTCAGACACCCTGTCTTCAGGCTAAAAATGAGAGGAAACAAGAGCACAAGTACTTGGCTTGGTTAAAAAAAAACTAATTCATTTACAAACAAAGAAAAGAAAGTGAAAGATGGGTGGCCTCATCGGGATAGATCACGCTCACTGCCTCCCTCACTCACTTCTTCTTCTGCGTTCATGGGCTCAAACTCCAATGTACACTCGTGTTTTTGCTCAAGTGGATTTTTACATGTATGACCATTTTTACCCCGCCATTTAGCCAGCCATACGCTGCTTTCGGAGGACCTCACTAACTCATTCAGTCACTTTTACACACTCATTCAGTTGCTACACCAATCAATGAGAAAATATTATTAAAAGATAACGCACAATGTTTTTAACAATCACTGTCACACTACTACAGTAAAACCCCCCCTTTTAAGACACCCACCCCCCCCCCCCTCCCCTGCCCTATTTAAGACTACCTCCTTTTTAAGACCTTGATGTTCCTGATTTTCTGTTCATAACCTCAGGGAATTTATCTCCATTTTAAGGCGATGCGTCATTTTTAGGACCTGATTTTACTCCGATTTTCGGAGATCTTAAAAGGGGGGGTTTCACTGTACATGCATCCGTTAAACATAAACAAGTGTAATAGTAACCATAGTAATTGGTGTATTTCTGCCTATATGATGAACTCTTTTCATATGAGTTACTCTAACTGCATATGCAAAACAATATTTTTTTGAAGCTATCCAAGACTCACATACCCTGGTTAGTTAGCTCATTTTAATGAAAAAGAATGGTGACAGAGCTTACCAAGGGGGAGAAAAGGAAAAAGAAAGAAAGACAGAAAGACAGAAAGAAAGACAGTTCACAAACTTACTGTGACAGCATCCCCGGCTGTGAAACAGCACCAATCTGAAGTGTGGTACCATTCTGAAATCAGAAATAAATCAGGTTTGCAGGACAACCATGAAATGATATGTAAGCAAATATCCCTGAAATTCTAGTTGGGGTCTGTAAAAAGGAAAAATTTAAAATTAAAATCTAATATAAATTTAAGCACATTCATACATTTCTAATTTTTACTTTTCTTGGAAATCCACAAATTTGTGAACAAGTGGGAGCCTTGGTTTGACACTCTGACTGCTTCTATAAGAGTTTATTCTTAATTTGTCTGCATCATTGTTCACTGCTATGCCTGTAGACCAGCCTATATAAACCCTATTTTTTTGCTCAAAGATATCGCCCAGTGACATCCTGCATTCTTTCACCCTTGTATAAACTGACATTGAAAGACAGAATTTTTTTTTTAAAAGGCTCACTTCGATGTAGAGAAAACAGAAGACATATCTGTAGAAATCTGTCCATCTTCGCACACCTGCAATTCAAAACATTTTGATTTTAAGTCTGATACATCCCGGGAAAAAATTCTTGATCACAATTACAGAAATGCAAATTAAGCCCTCCTGTAAAATAATAAATATTTCTTTGCTGAATTGCATTTAAATTCAGTATCTGCTGAACTTACTAAATACTTCCTTGGTCACTCGAATGACAGAAAAACAAACCCATCTTTACAGAAATACCAGTCCCTAGCCTCTCTTGTCAAAAGAAATGCTTTCTCTGCTGAAATATCTCATCACACATGCAGAACAGTGGAACCCCCCTTTCAAGCCCCCCCCCCCCCCCCCCCCCCCCCCAATTTAAAACCTACATTTTTCAGATGTTTTGTTCATCTGTAAACTGACCCCCATTTTAAGACTACCTCCCTTTTAAGGCCCGATTTTCTCAGATGTTGAAAGGTCTGAAATAATGAGTTCCACTGTAATTCAATAGTAACTCACCAAAAGAATGATCTCTGATTGCTTTCAGACGTAGCTGTTGTGTTGGATGTCCTTCAACAGTTAATGTGCCCCTCAATTCGCCCCACTGTTCGTAGTGAGTTTGGTGTTTACTGCACAAAAGGCAAAAATGTAAACAACACAACTCCTATACAGTCCTTTTAGGTGTACTGTGATGTACAATAAAAAGAGATGTTACTAGGAATTATTTTCCTTTTTCAAATTTGCCAAATCGGTCAGACAAGTTTTGGCAATATGTATGACTTACACTCTAAGGCCGTCCTTGCCGTCAGTGTGTTCCCTTATCCACTGTCCCGTTGCGCATATGCCTTATCGGCCCTGCAACATAACTATCCAGATCCACTGTGAAAAAAGTTCAGCAATTTTCAACAATTTGAAATATGACTGTCTGTGTTTCATTGACTGCCGATGTGGGTGTTTGAGAGTGACACAGCACCAGATGTTTACTATTAATAATGTAGGTTTGCCAGTCAAAACCAAGGCCAAAAATTCAACACAAACAAACTAGTCCAGACAAATTCTCATAAAGAACTTGTCACTATTCTAACAACATATGCAACTGTAATGTCACACCTTACCTCTGCAGCTTTTCAAAATACTCTCTACTCCACTGTTCTCTTGCGATGGCGTCCCCGAGAAGTCCAGGGTCAAGGTCAGAGTCATAGTTGAAATGTGGCGCAAATGCATCCCATCTTCAACACACACAAAAGGATAACGAAGCAACATTAAGTCAGTTTATATGCACTTAAACAAATACATGTACTGTCAGTTAATGATGGAACGCAAACGCATAGAAAATGCTGATGAAGAACTGATAAATCCATTGAAAATAAAACAAAAATGTACATTTCAAATCGTCAAATATTTCATTTCCTGATTCATAGATCAATACATGTACAAACACATAACGTATCTTCCAAACATCTTAATGCACCAAGACACATCTCTGGGCAGCATGCGCCTTTTAATAAGTATCACTAAATGTACACATAACATTACAATGTATTTGAATCACCAGGTCAAAAGGCTTGGATTTTGCAAGCAATCTCACTGGAAGGAAAACTTGGTGTCCAGTAACTTCTCAGATGTTTTTTGGATGCCACCGGAAGACTGTAACCTGTAACAGTAACACACAAACATGTATACATACACGATTGGTCAAATGACAATCATGACTAAATGCAGGAGAATTCAGAAATCACACATTTCATAGCAATTTCAGAATTGTTCACAAAATAGCAAAACATCTAAAACTCACCACGTAACTAAAGTACATTTTCCAACAAACAAGCAAAGAGAGGGAAGAATGAAAGAACAAAACAGAGAGAGAACCTAAGAAACAAACAAAAAACATGAAAGGAGCAATAGTTCATTACAGTAGATAAATCTCCATCAGGGATGGCCAAATCTCAAAATTTTAACTCGCCAGCCGGGCGAGTAACTCCAAGAAAGTCACTAGCCCGGCAGAAATTTCGCTGGCCCAGTACATACTACAGTTGATCTGCAGTGTTAATATGGCTTTAAAACCCGATATTACAACCAAAAGGGTCACATTTGACCAGAATTTTCATTGGCCAGCCAGGCGAGTTGCCAGGCAAGTTACCAGTTTCTACTAGCCCGGCGGATTTTTTACTCGCCCTTGGCGACTGGGCGGATGATTTTGCCATCCCTGCCCATGAAAGTATTCCAATTAGTTCTCCCCACCTGAGCTGCCCACTAAAACTGACACGCCAGGTCTTCATGGGATGCACGACATCAAAGCGCAGGCCACCAGCACTGAAGGAAGACGGGTCAGCATTTGCGACGGCCGTGTCTGGGTGGCCAGGGTGCTGAAGACGCCCCACCCCCGGCACCTGCAGGACCAGCCACACTTCTGCCCGGCGTCCTGGACGTCGAGCAACTCGCAGGGCAACATTCGGCCCATCTCCGCAACTGTACGCCCCCATGTAGACAGCGTCCAAAGCCTGAAGAGACAATGCCACTTACGGTTATGACTGCATGGATGTGTGAAAATTGATGTGTCAAGATCTGATACACAAAGGGAAGTAAGCGCTCTAAAATGCATACATGTGTAAGGCCACAACAAATAGGTCTGTTTACGGTAACATAGGCCAAAAAAATAGGGTCGGTAGGTCGGGATTTTTTCTTTTTTTTCTTTTCTTTTTTTTCCAAAAAAACACATTTTTACATTGTGGTTTTTTTTTTCTTTCCCAAATGCCAAAAAAAAAGTCTAGGGTCGCACAAAAAAAATAGGGTCGGTCGGGTTACCGTAAACAGACTATTTTTTTTTTGTGCCTAATAGAGTAAGTGAGAGTTATTTGGAATCTGAGAAAATAACAAGCATTGAAATGTGTCAAGAGTTTTTATGGTTGAGTATGGTGTGAGCACAGAGCTGTGATTTTATGTTTTGCTGTGATCTAATATTTTCTAATTTTATTATGTGTGACAAGCCACAAGAAAAAACTTCTGTTAGCGCCTTAATTCATAACAGATTGTAAAGTTGCATTGTATTGTTTTGAATGCTTAGGTGCATGTTCAGGAAAAGAACTGCATGTTGTAAACTGTAAAGGGAGACCTATTCACACTAATCATGTTTAAAGATGTGCTAAAATTAACAGCAAAATTGTAAATGTGTTTTTTGGTGATAAAACATGAAACTGACACACACGAATGTACACAAGTACATGTATACAACCACACATACAGACCCCTCATTACACCCACACACTGACACACACACACACACACACCCACCCACACACACACACACCCACACACTGACACACACACACACACCACCCACACACACACACAAACACATATACATGCATGTGTAGATAAACACACACACACACACACACACAGGAAGTTGAAGAACCCGCACCAAGTCAGTTTGGTCAGTTTGCTCAGTTCAAGTTCCCTATCTCTCACATGAGGGTGATCCGGCAATGACTGGCAACACTCCATGTCAAACGGGTTCAAGCTTCGACCAAGTCCCCTTGCTTCCTGGCCTCTGGCGTTCATCCTGGATGATTCTTGCTTTCTCTTTTCCGCTTTCCGACGGCGGAACATGACAGCAAACACTGCTCTCTTTATCCAATACCATCTGCCTGCATCAACACAAAAGAGTGCTTGTGAACTATGCAAATTGGTTAAGAATTCACTAAATGAAATAAATGTGGCAATTAAATGAGGCGGACCACATAGTTACATTTGCACGCACCAATAGACAATGTTAGGAAATAACTGTCAGGTGTGTATCGGGTGTGTCTCCGCATGTGATCCATGTCCATGTGTGGAGACAGGTCGCTCGCTAGTGATTGGTCATAATGTCACACAGGAAAGCGTGCCTCATATTTTCCAAGAATATATAATTCCCTCTTTCACAACACATTCAAACCCGGCAGAGTTATTCCCGGAATTTGTCTTTTGTAAATAACAGAATGCAGTGGTTTTTTTCTATCTCTGTCTGTCCATGCATGCATATCTCTTTTTCTTTCTCAGAGTTACATGTAGACAGACAGAGATCGAGATTGAAAGACAGACAGACACAGAGTACATGTATTACCGTACCAGGCTGAGGGTAGACACCACAGATAAGTGGAGGGTTTGGCTTGAGCAGCCAGAACAGTAGCACCCCAAGGGCGCCAATGCCTACTGCTGCCGCTGCTGAGATCATGGTGGTTGCATCTCTGCTATTTGGTACAGACAAAAACTGCACAAACAGTCAAGATTCCTCATATATACACTGGGGCCTTTCATGAAAGCAGGGATTTTACCAGGATTTACTCTCTTGGCAAATATGCCAAAATGGCCATGAAAGTTTGGGCTTTTTTTTTTAAATTTAAGGTGTCACTTTTCCCCTACCGTAAAATAAATATGGAATCCTGCTGAAATGATGGCAAAGATTTTTGGTGATTTAATTGAAATAAATACCCCTGTTACACATCTTCAAGTGAACTAAGTTACACAGCTAACCGGTAGATATCTCATGCTATCAATATCATCTTCATGCCAACATCACTGAGAGAACTCGAACTCGAAAACTTTATTACAGAAGGATTATATATAGAGATTATAGAGAACTTCACCAAGTGAAGTTGAAATTCCCTCATCTTTTCCAGATGCTTCTGAATCTGACCCATGCACTGACTCTATAATTTTCACGTCTATCAAAACCAACAACAACACAAACGTGCATCTCTCTGCAGTGTGGTTTAACATTCAATCGAGGTTGCGAGGCGATATGATCGAGACCTATAAAATATGACATAATCTTTATGATATATACGCACTACTAATTCACTTCTCCTGTTACATGAGGGTTCGAGCACAAGAGGTCATGATTATAAATTAACAAAACAAAACTGTTAAGACTAACCTGTATGCAAACTTCTTTACTAATCGTGTTGTAAATAACTGGAACAATTTACCACCCAAAATTGTGTCAGCAGGAACACTAAACACGTTCAAAAACTTACTTGACAAGCACTGGAGACAATTTATGTTCTCTACAAATTTAACTCAATTGAGATCGTCCTAGGACGTACGCAGCGCACACACATATATAAACAACGATATTTCAAATCACTAGTTGAAAAACATAGCAGGCAAAAGGCTGAAAAGCCTATTAGGCCGCTTATGTTATGTTATGTCAATCCACCTTACAAGTGGAGAACGGACCCAATTACTTTCATTTTCACGCTCCATTGTTGGGTAAGATTGAGTTGACTAGTACGTAGTAGTAGTACGTGAATATGATCCTCACCTCCGCATAAATGCTGTATACAATAACCCACCAAAGCTCATGAAAATAACAAAAATATTCAAAGATCTGTGTGACGATTGTTGCAGATATCACGACACATCACATACATGTGCGATGATGATGACCAAAGCAAGACACTAGACGTACAGCACACCTGCAGATGCCCCTGTTTGCTACATGTACTGTTCCCTCTGCTTCTTGCACACGAAGGCAAATATGTCCACGCTTGCTAATTGTTGTTGGGTATGTTTTACCTCAATGCAGTGGTATTTAAACTTACCTAGTCGATCTAGGCGTTCCCAACGACAAAGGTTGCAGCAGCGGGTTCAAAAGGTGAGGGAGCAGAACTTTCCCTGCTAAAGACATTCCCTGCTAATTCAAAAGTAAACTAATACATTGTCAGCAGAAGCTATGACCATAAGTGAGAGTTGGAAAAACTGATTCAATACACTCTGTATTCTGTTATTACTCCAAAACTGGATTGTATATCTTATCACAAACTTCTTTGTTTTTAGCCGTACTAAAACTAACAATGTCTCCCTTTACTGACTATCAACATCCGGTGTACTTTCGCTTTCTTGTATCTCACGCGAACAACACAGTGAGAGATAGAGCGAGTTTATGTTGTAATCTCATCTTAACAATAGCAAGAGAGAGAGAGGGGGGGGGGGGTCCGCTTTCTCTCTGAAACTCCCGCCTTATGCATTTGACGTCTAAATTCCTTGTTGAATTTGTTAAAAACATTTTTTTTTTTAAAGATTGACATATAGCTTTAAACCTATAGTTGTTGTACCTTATCTTTCTTCCTTTCTCTGTGTGTGTATGTGTGTGATATTTAATTTGTTATGTATATAAATTACAAAATTCTAAACGTTTGCATTGTGCAGTGTGTATTCCACGCACTAGCTTGTGTAAATCTCTTATAATTATGAAGGCAATATTCACAATTGGTTATTGTTGGCAGTGCAAACATTAATCATCGAATCAGTCATCTCGTATAATTGATGCTCCTGTAGTTTGTGGTAGCTTGCAGCAGACATACAAGTTAGGACTGTTATCAAGTCAGTGGTAGGTCAAAGCACAGTGATTGACTTTGCAAAATCCTTTACTTTTGCTCTGTACACAGTTTCCATACCATTGCTTATATCCATCCACTCGGTGTGTGTGTGTGTGTGTGTGTATATGTGTGTGTGTGTGTGTGTGTGTGTGTGTCTATGTGTGTGTGTACGTGTGTGTGTGAGAGAGAGAGAAAGATAGAGAAAGAGAGAGAGAGAGAGAGAGAGAGAGAGAGAGAGAGAGAGAGAGAGAGAGAGTGTTAATACTGGATCATAACAACAACAAACTCAAATAGACACCTTTTTTTTTAATTCAAAATGGTACCCATCTGATCATCACAACAATGAAAAACATGCAAAGTGTGTACAAAGAAAAAAAACGCTCTCCACTTTGTGGAACTAAAACAAACCAGATGTATCTGTACATATATACTTTTCTGTTCCTAAATTGTTATTCTTATTTCGTACATGTTAGCATGGTGTACGTGTGACATAAGATACTTTGTGACATCCCATTTGCTTCATCAAAACTTCCTTTTTAAATGTAGCCGAGGAATTATTTTTTGGCAGCAGTGATTATAATTTCAGCTTGTGCTTTCTCATTGACTAGAAGAATACTGCCACAAGAAGAAGAACAACATTGTAAGCATCTGCTTACTTCATCATAAAGCAGTTCTGTACGTCCAACATCAGCTATAAACATACGCCATCTTTCTATATAATATACTATAGCTGAGTTCTGCCGGATACAAATACATCAAGTATGCGTCAATTTTAGGTTATTAAAATACATTTATGGTTGTGTATTAAATCTGAAATTTACCCTTAAAAGTCACAACACCTACTACAGCATCATTTCTTGGGAAAAAAATACAAGAAGCTCAGAGAAAACACAATAAACTGAACAATAACTTCAACAGTCTGATATGAAATAATCTGCAGAATGATTTTCCCCATGTGAGCCAAGCAATATAAGTAAGCCATGGACTCAACAACAATCAAAAAGTAACCAGGTACATGTATGTACAGGGTACATGTATGTACAGGGTACATGTATGTACAGGGTACATGTATGTACAGGGTACATGTATGTACAGGGTACATGTATGTACAGGGTACATGTATATACAGGTACATGTATGAACAGGATACAATGTTAATATCAAAGTGGGAATGTAATTATTGAGAGGATCCACACTTCTGCAAAACACAGAGAGGCTGAGCATTGACCAAATATGCACATACAACCCGCAAGAGCTTCAACATGTATATATACGATACTAAAAAGATTGGTTCTTTCTGTTTTGTTTTTGCCAGAATAACATGGCATATTTACTGAGTGTTCACTTGAAGAAGTCCATGTTTTACAAGTTTTATGTTCTTCTAAGTTGTAAAGGACCAATGAATAATATGAAGCAATGAAAACATTTTTTCTTTTTTTCTGTTTGACAAGTCTTAACTGAAATTTAGAAGAATAAAACAAAGACCATTTGATTCCACCAACCCGCTTGCATTTTAAGAACAAAATATCTTTGAAATAAAAAGTTGTTGTACAGACAAAACTGAAAGCGCCACAGAAACATATATATACAAACTAAAACATATGCCGTGCAAAACTTCTGACCATTGGTAAGACAGACATAAACTGACTTAAGTCAGAGAAATCACAAGTAAGATTGCACAAATTGTAGGGTTGGCTGTGTCTTTTTTCCACTCTTCTTGACTTTTTTATAGCGGAAGGTGGAAGATTATGCATGTATGTGGATTTTGGAGGCATGGTCAGTTAAATTGTTAAAGTCTGGCACTTTCAGCCATACAAGAAGAAACTGTTAATCGTTTTTGTAAAAATGTACCTAAAACATTAACTGAGAATGCATGTAGATTTATAGCAAACTTCTACATAGCATTAATAGACATGCATATAAATGTTTAAAGAGACGGCAGTGTTTAAGATTTTGTACTCGGTATAACCGACAAGAAAACTGGCAATCAGTTGAAAAGAAAGCGACAACGTTTTCTTGTCCTGAACTTTGGCTCTGAAGCATACTGCTACATTTTAACAAGCTGCTAGGCCAAAAAACATCAAACTCAATATACACAAAGTTACCCTCCAGGTGAAATGGAGAAAAGTTCCTGATATAAGTCTCACAAATATCCCGACCTGTCATGCTTCAAAATGACATCTTTAACTGAAGGAAAGCATATTACAGTTCGCTTAACATTTACATAATTTGACATCAAATATACAAGATGTAAAAGATCAAATGTATACATGTATATATGTGCAATGGAACAGTACGAAGCAGACACTTGTTCTCATAGAAAGCCCACAGTTATAAACAATGATTCATCTGAACTGCACCTGAACTTTACAATAGCAATGCTGAAACAGTTGAGTGAGTAAAACCATGTGTTTTTATACATGTAGGAACTAAACCTGTTCTGAAAAGTAATGCAGAATTTTCATCCTGAAACAACACTCAGATAAAGTAGTGAATACACACAAGAGCTTTTGAAGCAGGGCTGTTTTATTTCTCTTAAGTTCTGTGAAATACTGCTTGTGGTCTGTGTTTTAAACACAAGGCAAAGTAATTCTGTCCCTGACACACATTGATAAGTAATTTAATTTTTTCAAAATATGACTTTACAGTATAAGCATCAGCAAATCTTTGGTTTCAATTTATGGGAAGACAACAGCTAGGACATGGCGTATATATAAGCACAAACATGCCAGTAATTGGAAGCGTGCCGTGCCTCTACATCTGATATATTGTTGACAAAATCATTGACATCAGTTTAATTGAAAGCACAAACGTCCACAAAACAAATGATTTTAAGCTATACACACCAAAATAAGAGTTTAAATATGATTTACAAAGAACAAATAGGTTAAACACCAAAATACCGAGTATGCTGAAAATTTGATAACAAAACTGTCATGTGTAGGTAAACAGTGAAAAAGAATGTACATACATACACTGTATTTAATGTACGTGGTGAACACATTCAGATATAAATACGTAAATCCTTTACCTAACACGGTTTGGAATTAAACAACAGAAAGGAAGGAAATACCAACCACAATGTCCAACAGAAAATCATTTCTTATACATATAAATATACATGTACATTTGAACATATATTCAATTTGGGAAAAGAGAATAAGCAAATGTTATACATTTTTCTGCATATGTACACAATATGCTGTCCTGGACTAAATTATTAAGCCCGTTTCAAAGGACATTCATTCAAGCAAATAGAGTGATGGTTCTGTTTCAACTTCAAGACCTTCAAAAAATCTGAGAAAGTTCGGTATTAACCCCTTCACTGCCACAGTATAACAGCATTATCCGAACAATCTATGGGAAAGAACTGTGTTTAGAACCCCTACAAGTACTTGGACAGTGGTTACCTCCCATTTAGTTTTCAGAAATGTCCTGAAATGTTGTTGACACAAATCCCACGTATGAGATACGGTTATGGGCGTAGGACAAACCGAAAATGACCACGTATTACATACAGGGTGGGCAGTGAAGGGGTTAAAAGAGCTGGGAGTCATAATTTGAGGTAAATTTTAAAAAGACATGAAGAAAAATATTGGGAGAAACAAGGGAGAATCGAAGTTTCAAAACAAAAGGTCCAATAACAGAGATTTCAGTTAGGCCCCCCAAAATTAATTGTTTGTTTCTGGTGACAAGACCCCCCAAAATAAGGGTAGGTAGGTCGGTAAGTTTTCTTCTTTTTATTGTAGTGAAGTTGTCTTTGTTTTATTTTTATCATAATTTATTTTTATTATAATTTACAAAGTCTTGTCATTGGTCAAAACATGTGCCAGATGCATCCCCTGTGTGTCCGAGAAGGGTAGCTTCCGTTACAAAGTCTGCAAATGGGGTTTCCTTTCTTAAGTTTTATTTTTGAAGGGTAAAAAATAAGCCAGGGTTGGGAGGAAAACAAAAGATTGGTTGGGAAACGGAAACTCTGAATTTTGTGTTTTACTTATTTTTTCCCAATATAAAGAGTCGATAGTTCGGGGACTAGTGTCTAAAACCGCAGTGTTTTTAAAACTATATCCACATTGCAAAAATCCCATTCCATAGATACATTAACAATATGATCCTGTGATAAACAAAGTCAAAGAAGGTGGCACAAGAAATAAAGGAGCAACCAGGCCAAGCTACAGCTAAAATCCTGATGGCATGCCTAGGAAAGGAATGAACTTAATTCTGCATCTCACAGCAAACACGCTTTCTCTCTGTGGTGATGAGGCAGCAAGTCTGTCTCCTGTACATTCCTCGATTATGTATTTGTGCTCAACAAAACCCTGAATATCAGCACTGAAAACACAAAGAAAACAAATAAACTCCTTGTTCTGTGTGTTTTTACCTGAAGTTCAAATGGCGCGATTACTTCAAATCTGTGTAGTTATAACAAACAACAATCTCATGGCAGCTTAAGATAAATCAACAAAATCTCTCTTAATTCATACACCACAGCTCAGCACTAAACAGGCACCTCAAAGGAAGTAAACAAACAGTTTTCATCTGAAGTGCAATGTATAGATGAAGTTTAAACGCAAAACAATATCTTGACAGCTTTTGATCAACAAGATCTTTCCACACACCACAGAGCTCTCAGCACTAGACTGAATAGCTTAAAGGAAATTCCTCCCAGGTGTCACAACAAACAACCTACTTGGCAGCTTTTAATCAACAAGATCTTTCCATATACACAACAGCTCAACAGTCACAGCTGACAACTCAACGGAAACAAGAGAATTCCCAGTCGCCTAAGTTTCCACATATGATCTGCTAAGGAGGTGGAGTTTAAAATCAGTAACAGCAATCTCTTGGCAGATTTTAATAAAACAACCGAATCTCTCTTTTTTCACCACAGCTCTGCACACAACAAGTTCCGAAATGACCTGACAAACGCTGATGTGAGAACCACATTCAACAGCACCCTGAATCACAACTCCGAAAAATGTGGGAGACAACGCAAACCACCAAAGTCCTGCATTGGAGAGGGAAAACCATAAAAGGTCAGACCTATTCAAAGGAATTCTGATAAGCCTTCATGCTTTATGATGGTTTTCCATATAGCGTGTACCACACTGCAGTAAAAACTGCACAGTCAACAAAACCCTGAATCACAACTCCAACAAATGTAGGAAACAAGCCACTCCAGTCCTGCACAAAAGAGGGAGAAATCTGAAAGCTCAGACCCATGCAGGCAAGGCAACCAACAACCACAGTACTTTGCAGTGAGAGAGGGTATTGTAGCTCAATCTATACTCCTTTTCTGCATTCAACATATCCCTGAATCTCAGCATTGAAGAAGGAGAGGGGGGAGGGGGAGGAGGTTGGGCGGGGAGCAAAAATCCAAGCCACAGAAGTCCTGCATATAACAGAGTATGAGGCCAGAAACTCAGATCTGTCAAAGCTAACAATCTCTCGTTTATTTAACAGATGCCAAACCCACTTACAAATAATACATTGCCATTCTATGGCCATTGAACTATGCATTACTCTTCTTGTGAAACAAATGAACTTAAACCTGCTTAAGCTCTGTAAATAATACCAAAAGAGAGGTAAACATTCAGAGAGAGACTCCCACAAACATGTCAGTGTTATCTGCTCATGTTTTATTTAATCATTCATTTCCATGAGACCTGTAAACTGTTTGCTTTACATGCATTACAACAAAGTACACATCAAACTCCATTATGCTTTACAATTTTTTTAACTGCAGTTCAGGTTCTCAGACAGAAATAACAACTGGGAATTTAGAAAACAAACAAAGCAATCAATCTCCTAGAGATCTTGTATGCGGTTTCAAAACTACCTTTTAGTTGTTTTACACATAACAGTCATTACATCATTTAACCCTTGATTTTCAACACTTAAATGGATCAAAGAAGTAAACACACATATGTATGATAGAACGATCTTCTAGAGATCTTTTATGCGATTTCAAAACAACATTTTACACATTACAGTCATAAAATCATTTAACTCTTGATTCTCAACACTCAAAAGTACCAAAGAAGTAAACACAGTATAATAAGTTTCTGGATAAGAAAGGCAGTGAAAGCTCATACCCAAAACACAAAAATGTTTATCACTAAAAAAAAATCGGTTATGTCACTACAAGTACAAAACCTTCAACTACACATCGCAGTGCTGCACCCAGTAAACTCTTGGCTCTCAAGTCAAGGAAAATGAGGGAAAGAAACAAACACATAATGCTGTTCTCAGGCCTCTGTCTTCCGTCACTGACGCATACAACAGTGGAACCCCCTTTTTTTTAAGACCACCAAAAATCTGAGAAAATCAGGTCTTAAAAAGGAGGGAGTCTTAAAATGGGGGTAATTTTACAGTGGTTAAGAACAGAAAGTCTGAGAAAACAAGGTCTTAAAAAGGAGGGAGTTTTAAAATGGGGCTCCATTGTATTTCCATTTGAAGCATTGTCCTGACCAGTCAACCATCCCATACTTTGTCATGTAGGTCTTCTGACCTCCAATTGTCCCACTAAACAAACAAAGCTAGGGGATTTAGACCCATATATAGTTTCAATTCAAGTCCAACTGACCTATTGCCCTCCAATTCTGTGGACAACAATGAACACAGATTAAATTTATACTGTTTCTAGATGATAAGAATCTTTCTTTCTTTCTTTCTTTATTTGGTGTTTAACGTCGTTTTCAACCACGAAGGTTATATCGCGACGGGGAAAGGGGGGAGATGGGGTAGAGCCACTTGTCAATAGTTTCTTGTTCACAAAAGCACTAATCAAAAATTTGCTCCAGGGGCTTGCAACGTAGTACAATATATTACCTTACTGGGAGAACGCAAGTTTCCAGTACAAAGGACTTAACATTTCTTACATACTGCTTGACTAAAATCTTTACAAAAATTGACTATATTCTATACAAGAAACAGTTAAAGGCATATTAACTCGATGAATATACACGCTAATTGCTTTACCAACAGCTGGAGACATGCTAAATTAAGTTCCCTGCAAAATATTGTGGTCTAGGACCCCTTAAATGTTGAGATATTTGAATTTTTATTTTGATCTAGATCGTCCTATTTATAGATTTGCCAACAGAGGGAACGTTGACGCAAGGGAAATAACTCCGCGTCTTTGTTGACATCCTCACTTTTTCAGAGGCTAGAACAAGCTGTAATGCATGTATATGGTCCGCGCATTGCGACATATCGTCATTATATGGCCTTATGATGCATTTGACATCGATTGTGGGCAAACTACACTTTGTAAACACGGGAGCGCGTACATATGCCTTTAACAAGGGTAAAAGGAGAAACAGAATCCGTTAGTCGCCTCTTACGACATGCAGGGGAGCATCGGGTAAATTCTTCCCCCTAACCCGCGGGGGGTGATGATAAGAATGAAAAGCAAAGGAGAAAATGGCTTCATGGTTCACATGATACACATAACAGTCCTGCAATCAAAAACTCTGCATCAGAAAGAATGGTGGTGAAAGCTCAGATCCAGGCAACACATACATTTTTTCATGGTTGACACCAGCACATGAAATATTCAGTAAATTCAGTTTCAGCATACAGATTAAAGAAAGGCAGTGAAAGCTCGCCCCCAGTCAAAACAGACAATATCTTCACAGTTTACCTGCTACAAGTACAAGTAACAATTCTGCAATCATGAGTGCAAAAGAAAGACAGCACTCAGTCAAAGAAAACAATCTGTTCATGATTGTCATAAAGAAATGAAATTACAAATTCTCAGTAAATTCAATTTTCTTGACAAAGAAGAAAGTGGAATTAAAATTCAGACCCAGTCAACTCAAAGCAGACAATTCAGACCCAGTCAAAACAGACAATTCAGACCCAACCAAGGCAGGCATTTGAGGCCCAGCTAAAGCAGACCCAGTCAAAGGAGACAATTCAGACCCAGTCAAAGCAATCTACACCCAGTCAAAGCAGACAATCTCTTCATGGTTGTTGATGAGAATCCTGTCCTGCCCGTCCTGTACCATGGTTGACACGTCTTCCAGAGATGCAGCATAATCGAGCTTGATGGAGTGCAGCAGCTTGCCGCTTGAAGCGTTGAGACACTCCAGACTGTTCTGTCGCGAGGAGCAGCTGATGATGTACAGACGCCTCAAGCCCACACTGCACACGCTGCGAGGGAACGCCGGGCCGGCGTGGATGACGCACCACTGGAGGGCGCCACTATGGTCCCAGCAGCTCACCTCCATGGTCATGCCGTCGAGGATGACGATCTTCCCGTCCTGCGTTGTGCACATGCTGTTGGGCGACTGGAAGAGAGGCTTGCCGTTGTTGTCGTTGACGATGGCCACTTTCAGCCGCAGTGCCGGTCCACCCACATCCAGGATGTGAACCCCGAGGGAAAAACGGGCGGCTAGAACGGTGGGTGACAGCCTAGCAATGTTCAGGTAGCCACGGCAGGTGTTGTGGATGTGCTGCAAGCTGAGCTGGTGGTTGCCCACGCTGACCAGCTGTAGGGTTTTGGCCACGTGGCTGACCACAGCGATCAGGTCTCCGCTCATGTGGCACACGCCATGCGGCTTGGTCAGGTCCACAGAGGGACACAGTCCATCCTGACCCTCTCGCATCAGCACCACCACCTTCACCCGACTGTTGGCGCGGTCCACCACCGCCAGTCGGCCGTTGGGCAAGAGAGCAAAGTCAGAGATGATGGGACGTCGCAGGTCTCCCGCCGAGGCTGGACAGATCTTGAACGTGGTGCGAAGCTTCTGCATTTCTGGTTTCGGCAGCACCTCATTCACTGGCTTGGGACTGGCTGCAGCCCCGTTCACCATGGACTCCTGCGCAAGAAGAGAGAGTCTCCCTACAGGGGTGGCAGCTTCAGCAGATGCTGAGGCCCCATCAGGAGTTGTGGGATGGTCTCCGTTCTGCAGAACCTCTACAGGCTTGCGACTCTGCGTGCCGCCTTGAACAGTGCTGTTGGTTGTGATGGGTGAAGTCATGGTAGAAGAGCTTGTGACAGACAGGGAGTTCAACGCTTTCCTGGACTGCTCCAGCAACTTGGCTGTTTTGATTTGTGGTCTGCTTGACGTGGGGGTCTGGCCCACGGAATGCTGAGTATTGGTTCCCCTGGAAGACGGTAGCACGAGGTCGGCTCCAGCGCCTGCTGGTTTTGGCAATGTGGGTTTTGGCAACGTGTGCGCCCCTGACATGGGTGAGGTAGAGGGCATGATGTTGAGCAGTGTATCATCTGAAGCTGGGTCAGCAGATGCCCCTTTGGGGATGGGTTTGAACTGGCTGAATAATGCTGTGACGCTTTTGGCAGGGACAAAGACAAAGCCAAGGTTGCTGGAGCTCCTCTTGGGGCTAGCCTGCTTTACGGTTGAGTTAGCAGCTGTGACGACAGGATGCTTCACGCTGAACACAGACCCTCCTGGCAAAGCTTTGCGAGCAAGGCTGTGCCGCGGGCGTGCTGTGGGTCTTCGTACCGACTTCTTTCCCGAAGATGTGAAAGAGAAGGGATTTCGCTGACCGTCGCTGCTGTTACCACAGGCCATGGACCCTTCCGACGAGGAAGTAGAGGCAGCCGATATGTCAGAAGAGGTGGAGAGAACAGACCTACATGCCAACCTCTCCTGCTGCAGCTGTAGAGCAAAGCTATGATGTGCAGGGCTGAAATTGTTTCCAACAGCCGACAGCTTGGCTGGGGTGTGTTCAGGGTCCGGTGGCTTGGGAGTTGCAGCAGCTGTTTGGTTTGAAGCAGTGGCCCCTTGCAAGTCTCCTGCATGGCGTGTGGTCAGTGAGGTCCTACTAACCATCTTCTTCAGTTCTTCAAGTTTTGCTCTCGCCACACCGGGCACATCAAAGCGACTGGTGTCTATTTTAGACAAGAAGGCGATAACAGCAGCCACATCTTTCTCCGCTTCTCTCAGCTCTTCCAGGCTGACTTCCTGCAGGAGCTCAATGTCAGACGTAATCAGCTGCCTGCTTTGCGTCTTGGTCACATTCTGTTCAAGAACTCTGATAAACACGCTGATCTGCTCCTCGCAACTAACCAGGTGCTTCTGCGTCTTGGAGATAACCTCATGCGTCTTCAGCATGTCCGACCTCTTCTGCTCCTTGATCTTGGTGATGAGGCTGTCGTAGGCCTCGTCCATCTCCCTGAGGCTGCTGGTGATGTTGGTGGACAACACCTCCTTCTCCTCCTTCAGCTTGGCCTGCTTCTCCTTGGCCTTGTCCAGAATGCTGATCAGGTTTCTCTGTGATGTCTCCAGCTGCAGGCGCCGTGCTGCCGCCATGGGTGTGACTGAGTTCAGCTTGCTGCACTGTCGGTGCTTCATCAAGGCGCACATTGGGCACAGAAGCTCGCTGCAGTCTTCACAGAACATTTTCACTACCTGAAAACAGAACAAAAATGTTTTGTGTGAAATTGTGTACATTCAAGATCTAATGTGTAATGCCAACATGAACCACATTTAAACAAGAAGTACGCTCACACTACCACTTGCGAGCAACTTAGTACAGCTGAACTAGTTTGCCAGTGGGGTGGATGACACAAAACCTGGCAAGCAGTCTATATTAACCAAGATATATCTACATATCTACTAAACCACACTTCTCAAAACAGGTTTATCAAGATTCAAATGTGAACTAAGCGGTACTCTGACTAAAGCTGGAATTTTTACCAAATCACACTTCTAGAAAAGCGTCTGCATTATAAGTGGCAATACAAGCATTTCAACTGGCTCACAACAAAGAACTTGAGCATGATTGTCTCTTCAATATTGTTATCTCACCTCTTCTGGATGTTCACTGCAGTGTCTGCGCTGCTTCTGGTGTTGTTCTCTGGAAGGGTGATCGTCAATGGGCACAATCGAGTGCTTCTGGCATGATGGAATGCTCATGTGGACCTGTGAACAGTATGAAAGGTAACCATGAACTCCCGAATCGAGTAAGAAGTTAGTGACACTCAATTTTAGTCAATAAAATAAAATGCATGGATTCAAATAGATCTACCTCTCTTCTTTTCCTTCTCTTTTCTTTAACACTTGTAATTTTTCCCTTAACTTCATGTTTTTCCCATACTCTGCAAGGTTTTCAGCAATATCATTGTAAACATAGTAGCAAACAACAAAGCAACAAACAATATAAATCCAAGAGCAATAGTAAGACTAAGGCTAGGAGATAATTTGTCAAACGTGTGGCTGGCACCTTAGATTAACTTAACACTCTAAAGTTCTCAAAATCATGATACAACAGACAAAATACACAACATACCTGCATGCAAGCCTCACAGTAAGGGTGAGAGCAGTCAAGACAGAAGTGCTCCGCCTCTTTGGGGAAGGGCATCTGCTTGGAACAAGGGAAGCAAACCTCCCCCTTGACGTCCCCCTCCTCCTTCCCCTTAGCTACCTCCGTCAGGCAGCTGGCCAGGTCCATCATGATGAAGTTACTGCGGAACTGCACGCTCCACTGAAACAGCGGGCGGTAAGGGTGAGGGGGGTAGATCTCCTCCCGGCAGACGGGGCAGGTGAAGTAGTTCTGGTTGGTGGTCATGGTGCAGTTCTCGATGTAACTGCTCAAGCATTTCTGGCAGAAGGAGTGGAGACATGGCAGCATGCGAGGGTCGACGTAGGCTTCCAGGCAAATTGGGCACTTGATGACTGACTGGATCAGCGACTCAGCCGCCATGGTGGGGTTTGTTGTGGTTGGTTGCTTTTTCTTTCTTGTTTATCTGCTTAGAGCCACTGAAAGAAAATAGGAAAAACTTGTCAGTTAACTAAAAAGTTAAAAACAGCAGAGCTCTCAGATGTTGACCCAAACAAGGGTTGAGTTCATTGCAAAAATGTGAGTAATTGTAAATCATTAAATATTGCATTTGTGTAGACCTGTGCCATGCACATTTTAACCAGTACTGCTGCAGAAAACAGATCCAGTTCTACCTAGCTCTGCAAATCACTTTAAGTCAGTGCAACTTGTATCCAAGATAACTGAGTAAGTGAGTATGTATACATCATTATTAACATACTCCAGCAGACAATCACACACCCACTGCAACATGTCACTACACTAAAACTTCAGCAAGCAACCAGTGCTGCGTGTTTGTAATTTTAAACAAATAAGTAAATTAAAATGTTTAAACAACGAAACAAAAATTAAAAATCATTTAATCTGCAGAATTTAGTCTCACAAAAAGGTTAAACACACCTCCATCACCTGCCTTAAAAAAATATAAGAAAACAAACCAAAGCCAATTAAAGGAAATGATATTTTATACATGTACCCTGACCTTAATTTCTTTCATTTTATAAGTATTTCAGTGAGCCAACGTCCAAGCCACAGAAAAATGCCTATCTCATCAGCCTAATTTGAGAGAAACTGAATTGAATTATGCAAAATACTGCACAACACAACACTTTTGTTTTAAATGACATGCATGCCTGTGTCAAGAGCTTCAATTTGTGTTCAACCATAAGTTAAAAGATAACCAGCAGAAATTAAACATTGAGCTGATGACATGGAAAAAGTGACAAAAACAATTAGGTTCATGTCAATTTTGTCATCACTATCAGAATCAGGAACAACAAAATGCTGATAGCAATGAAACGTTCTCCTGACGTCTAGTAATTCTAATCGTCAAGTCTGCAATTCTTACTTATTGCTGAGACAACGGTTTACCTCCAACACAAGTGACATCAGACCAGACACTGCTCGCTTGACAACAAGAGCAGACAGCTGAGCCTGCTTGTTTTTCTCTTTTTCCTTTTTCTGGAAAGTGCACCCACACACACAACTTGATTCCCCTTTGGCAAGTTCGAGTAAAGTTGATCAAACAAAGAAAGCTTAAAACGTGTAACCATAGCCAGACAGAATCACCATTTCTGGCGGAGAAAAAGAGATCACAGGTCTGAAATCGTGTCGGAAAATCCCTAAAAGACGAGAGAATCAGGAAAAGGAAAGTAGGTCAACAAAAATAGCTCTGTTGCCACCCTCAAATGAAACAGCCGCATTTGCGTCTGTTTTTCGTCAAAATGATTCAAAAACGTCATTGTGCACTTCTTTGCTTAAATATACGTCTCACATCTCCCAAAATAAGAATAATTCATTTTCTAAGACAATAAATCGAACAGTAAACTTTCTTACCGTAATAGGACAACAAACGCAGACGAGTACTCCAGACACAAAGGGGCACCACTCTCATTCCGTGTGAAAGGTTTCCTCCCGAAATAGTGGTGACCTGCAACCTGTCCCCCCTGTCTGCCTAGTTCAAGAAGACCAAAGGCCAACACAGAAAAGAGAACAATCTGTGCAAAAAACAGTAAAACATGTTATTTGTATTCCTCCGTCTTGATGTTTAAACCCTGATCTCAATATTCTGATAAAAAGATAAACAACAGATTGCAAATTATTTTTAAAAAAATGAACAATCTCGAAAGAAAGCGAATTATTCCCTACACAAAATGGACTCTTCCAGCAATATTCCACATTTTCGCATTGGCCATTGCAGCAGACGAAGACTGTCCCGGGAATTGAATAGGCCAGCCATTTCTTTGCATTTGCAGCTTGACTTTAGGGACATAACACGGTCTTCTGTTGAACTGCATCATGACAGACCGACGAGTGAAACTATATTATTTCCCCGCTTCCTACTATTCGCAAAAGGTGAAATATCTCATCATTTTTGATCTCATGACCTGACCTTGAATTCTTGTATTGTACTACGCAGAGCAGTCATTTCATGACCAACATGCTTACAAATGTTTGAGTGATTCTCATCATCAAAAGACGGTTAGGTTGCATGCCTTCCAATGGTCCTGTTCACTTTGATCAATAACCATTTTATCATTGATCAATTACCATGTTATCATGGTTAATCCAAGAAATCCTGCATGCGGACTCTTCTCTTGGTCTAGCCGGTGCTAGCCGGTGTGTTTATACTTTATCACTCTATGCAAAACAAGCTAATAGTAATACTTTACAAATCTATCAAATGGTGAATGCATGTGCAGTTCTCAAAAGTAGAGACTGTGGAAGCTCAGACAGACAGACACCCACACACCCACACGATCATGTACAAATATAATATATATGTTTGTAAACTAGTAGAGACCCTATCGGTATTCCAAGCTCAAGCTCTCGTAATCTCCCAAACTTCAGAACATAGCAAAGCATGCGGTACAGCGATCTCGTGCGAGCAGCGCAAGCCAAGGTTCGAAGTTCTCGTGATGTTCAAAGCATAACAAAGAGCGTGTCTCGCGAGAGCTGCTCAGATACCGAAAAGGTCTATGAACATACGACCTATGTTTTGGCTTCCTATATTATAACTCTTGAAGGTATGTTGATTCCTTCACTGCAATAGCTCTTCCTCTTGGACTTCCTATCTTTCATGACTGTAATCTGCATGATCGTCTTCGCTGAACCAAATGGAACTTATAATACAAACCTGACTAACGACCACTCGATCAAGGGACCAGCCAAAAGTGGTTTTTATAGTCAGGTGGTCATTATGGACAGGATCCCCTTTTCGCGAACCTCCAAGCTCACTTTAATGCTCCAGTAGACATGTAAAGTATTTCAAACAGAGTGAGAGGTATCCAGGTTTCCCAATTGCTTCGTTTCCGGCCGATTTATGTGGAGCACGTGATGCGCACAAAAAAATATTGGCGGTCTAGAAGTGTCGTCTGTGCAATGATCGCGGCGGCTTTCTTGACCGCCAAGGACGACCACGCACGTTGTGAGACGTCATTCGTTAGACCTCAATACAGAGAGAGAGAGTATACTGACGCGGAAGGGGTCTATGTTGACCAAAAGCGGGACTGCATTCCCTGTAGGTGTTTTCCTGTATACAGGGAACACACCTACTGACCAGCTACATTTTCTGTAGGTTTTCTCGAGTTGTTTGAGGTCATGTGACTCCTTGAAACACCCTCAAAAATAATGTTTTTACCCAAAATTTGTTGAGCTACAAACTTTCAGACACAAACATCCACCCCAAAGTGCAAAGAAAATATCACATTCACCAATTTAGTCACATTTAACGAACCCTAATAAGGCCAACAAAAAAAAATGCTTTGGTTACGGTTTCATGGCAAAAAAAAATAGGGTAGGTAGGTCGATTAAACTTTTTTTTTATTTTATTATTTTTTTTTTCCTCCAAGTTTTTGAGAGTCATGCCAAAGTCCAGTTCGAAAGAGTCTTCGGGCTCGGCACTTATTTTCGTCGACCCAACACATTTTATCCCGAACAGTTTGCCGTCCAAAGTTGGATGAAAATCATGAAAAATGTCCACCAAGGTTGCACTCTTCGAGTACCGACTTATCAGTCGTGTTTGTTCGATATGAACGCACTTTCCGAATACGATTGCAAATGCAGACGACATCTTTTTACGTTCGCGCAACGAACGAACGCACGAGACTGACTTCCCTTGGATATGGGAGTTGTAAAAAGCGGAGTGGTGTCCCTTGTCGGGCTTGTTGTTGTCTGCTCGCCGGCGATCGATGTTTTCTCTGTGCCGTGGTGTTGTCGTTTTCGGTGGGATTTTGTGTGTGTGTGTGGTTTTTTTTTGTGTATGTATGTGTTTGGTTCATTTTATTTTTAGCTTTAGGACCAAAAAAAAAGTTTAGGGTCGGCCCAAAAAGTTAGGGTCGGTCGGGAAACCGTAACCAAAGCATTTTTTTTTTTTGGCCTAATGACACTGATGCAAAAGCTTTGCCATCAGCATATAGTGCATCGCATTACGCTACAATGATGTGTTATCGCTTGAAAAGAACGCTGCGGTATCGCTGTGCTGTCAGCTGTAAACACATGTCATACATATATAATGTATGTTCTAATTCCGACTGCATGTAGTGAAGTAAAATGTGCATTTGCTGAAAGGGCGTAGTAGTACTTCAGTCTTATCAAAAGTTAGACTGAACTCGGCATTTTACGGCAGCCTCGTGTAGGACACGAGACTGAGTGTGATCTGTTTTCCTAAGGGGAAAAGCACCTGGGTGCAATCCCTGTATACAGGAAAAATTACCTACAGGGAATGCACTCGCTTTTGGTCGACATAGACCCCTTCTGCTATACTGACGGTCAAAAGTCAAAACAGGCATACTCCAGATATTGATTGTCCTGGCGATGTGACATCATTTTGAGATTCATTTGCTGTGAAAGCAAAACTTCTGTGGGGCTTAATCAGCCTGGATATTGCCAGCATGCTTGTTAAAGATAGTAATTTTCTGATAACCAAAGGCAAGTAAGCACACTAAATGCATACGACATGTGTAATGGAGTAAGCGAGAGTTATCCGGATAACTCTGGCTTACTTTTCTTGTTTATCAGATCTCAAAACAGCGCTCTTCCTCATTTCGCTTAGAATAGTAAGATATTTTTTATGTTTTGTTCAGGCTCTGATTGCCGCCCAGGAAAAGGAGGTGAAATATGAGCCAGTCATCATCAATATCCATGGTCCGGATGGTGGGGAGCAATGCACTGCGGCCTACATGCGTCGGAGCGCAAACAAGGGGAAAGTGCCGGTACTTCAGGATGGAGAAAAAGTCATCACAGAGTCTGAGGATATTGTGGACTACATAGACAGGGAGTTCCCAGCAGGTATTGTTGCAAAACACTTTCTTCATTTTTTTCGGAGGGTGGTGGGAGGGGAGAACTTGTCATACCATTTTAAAAAGTTGAAAGAGGATGAAAGTCGCTTGTTCATTTCAATGCTTGTTATTCTCTCAGGTGTCAGGAGGTTGGTTCCGGATAACTCACTTACTCCATAACGCATGTCATATATGCATTTAGAGTGCTTACTTCCCTTTGATAGACTGATGTGAGTTTTGCTCATGATTTTTTTTTTTTTTTACGTTGTTGGCTTGGATCGATCGTTTGTTTGAATTTTATAGAACTCTCAGGTTTTGCGATTAAGTTGATGGTCCAATTTTTTGGTGTTTGTGCATGCAAAAATAACACTTGCTTTGGTTTATATGATTGTAGTGTTTTAAGAAAACAGAATTCTGCTGAAATACTTCTCACCACAGTTCTGTCCTCTTCTTCCCAGTCAATACTTAGGACGTAAAGGACATATTTTATGGTACTGTAGTTGCTGTTTCTAGATGCGAAACTCATGCCACACAACCACAAAGGGTCAATGGTTTGTTCTTTTTATGATATTTAAGCTTGGTAGTGGTACCGTGGTTTTACCTATGATGAGAGGACACCCTTGGGACCAACTTCACGTGTCTTAAATTGCAGGTGACTATATTGTCATGACAGGTAAATGCTGGTAAAGGTAATGAAATCAAAAAACAAATAGACTGCCAAAATATGCTGGTGAATGTAATGGTTTATCAGGAGTTGTGCTGTCGCTAGAGGGGCCTCACATGGCAGGTACCAGTGTAATGAGACCAGAGATTGATGTAATGATATGAATGATGTTTGTATAGTATGACACTCACACACATAGACAACACTGTGAAGGCGTGTATAGTAATGATTACACTGTATTGTAGATAAGACTAAAAATGTAAGGTTGAATAAGCACAAAGTAGAGAGCACTGATAATAATAGACTGGACGCTGTGATAGCTGAATGCAGCTAGCTGAGGCTGGCTGTGTGGCCAGGCAATATGGATAATCATGACCAGATATCAAGTGCTACAATTGACTTGTTAACTACATTTTCAGATACCAAACTTGTGCCTGACCTGAGCACAGAGATCGGGAGAGAGGTGGCCAAATGGCGCAAAGAGCTGGACGCTGTCCCCATTGAGCCAATCACCTTTGGCCTCATGGGCAACCCTGACCTGTCCATCAGCGGTCTCCAGATCCCCGCTTTTATGAGAAAGAAAGGCACAGGTAGGTGTTCTGTCCACAGACACATGATGGTACAGTGGAACCCCCGTTTTAAGACCTCAAAAACTCTGAGAAAATTAGGTTCTCAAAGGAGGTAGTCTTAAAATGGGGGTAAATATACTGAGGTTATGAACAGAAATTCTAAAAAAAACAAGGTCTTAAAATGAGGGGGGGGGGGGGGGGTGGGGGTGGTCTTTAAAGGGAGGTTCCACTGTACAAACAGTTGAAATGAATAATACAGCGCAACCCACCTTTTAAAAGTCAAACAATCTGTAAGAATCAACAGGAGGTAAATATTCAATCATCTTATGACAGAAAGTCTGAAAGGCAATTAAGGATGGGGATGTCCTGAAGGATGGGGATGTCCTGAAGGATGGGGATGTCTTAAATTGGGATCTTAATCAAAAGGTGGTTTCCACTGTAGATATAGAGAATACTACATGGCTTGCTGTGTCCTACCAGATTTACACGAGTTGTTTTTTTTAAATATTGAACTGCGAGCGAAAGCAAGCTGTTCACTATTTAAAAAAGCAACGAGTGTAAATCTGGTACGACACAGCAAGCCATGTAGTATTCTGTTTATCCTACATACTGTACTTACGTGTATTTTACTGAAAATGTCTTGCAGTCGAGGCAGCTAAATTGAAGACGCTTGTTTTGGAACCTCGATCTCTTCTAAAGCCTCGTGCAATCTATTACGTCAAAGCAAAAAAACGTCACTCTGAAAGTGTGGCGTGACGTGTTAGTTCTAAAGATTCATCGAGGGTAATTAGCGAGCGCAATTTTTGTTTCTATAATGACGTTTGTCTCGGTGACTTTGGCATCATAAGGAGTGGAAAAACAGGTCCCTGCCAGACTTGCTTGACATGACCTCATTTACATGATATACACACGTGTGATTTGAACGATTATTATCTCACGGGTGTCTCTCTCACGTATGTAGGATAAATTATATTTCTTGTCTGTTTGTAATATCAGTTTGTTAGCAGGCGTATGTTAGGAGCTATATCTTTAACTTTTAAGGTAAGAGGAGAAGTACACCTTATAGACAGGTGTTTGTATGTGTGACAGGGAGACTACCGTCACCCTTCACAGCAGGCTCTGCAAAGTTGTCGGCCGTTTAGGAGCACGTTTCTTCAACGGCGCTGACACCTGTGAATTGTAGAGCTCTGTTTGTGATGGGGTCTGGCGGCTGCTGTCTCCTTGCATGTACACATAACAGTTTCTATAGGGCTAAGAAATGAGCTCTAAAATCTCAATCCTGTTTGATCGGACTTTGATTGTAGTGTTCCGGCACTCGGCTACATATGGAAAATTTTATATAATCTATATTGTAGAAAAAAAACTCCTTGGGGATCATCTGAGGTGGTCATGATGGACAGGTGGTCATTATCAACAGATGTTCATCACGGCTGAGGTTCAACTGTATCAGGCTCAAGCAGGCTGGGGAATTCTCCTCAGATCCTCAAATTTAAAAAAAAACACTGATTGGTTTTTATTAGGAAAATAAAAAATCTCTGAGGACAAAAATTCTAATATAGACTTAGTACACAAGTCCTGATCAATGTGCTGTAGTACACAGTCTAGAAATAATTACATTTCCTGCAAGGAGAGGCCTCCTGATACCTTCCACAAAATGCCCCAAATAAATTTCATTTTCAGAATTTGTTTAAGGACAATAGTTCCCCAGCGTGCTCATGGTTTAAGGATGTAAGATCTGCATTTTCCGTGATGTGTGTGTAATAAAACAGAGAAATGGAGACAATTAAAGACTGACTTACACATTTTTTCCTCTATGCAGAGTTAATGGCATCACTTCAGATCAACGCAGCCAAAATAGAACAGCTGGCAGACGAGCACCCTGACCTGCGAGAAGCTTACATGGCCAAGGTCTCAGATTTGCAGAAACGGAGGCAATTCGTTTCAGACAAGGACAAAGTGGTGAAAGTATTGGACGAACTTGAGACGACCTTAGACCAGGTGGAGCAGCAGCTGAAGAAAGTTGATGCCGGTAAAAGATGTTTTGAGTTCTTTTTACATACATTTTTGATTTTCAATCAATTTCAAGGCCGTATTCTGAAGGGGTTTGTTATTCAAAATCAGCACAAAAAGTAGGTACAAAATAAGTGTCAGCTTTGGTCACTGGTAGTAATTTCAATGAACAGAAGAGATTTTAAAATTTAAGTCTGAGTGGTCATCTGTATCTGTCCTGTATGGCTGTGTTTGACTACCGCAGTGGGAGGGGAAGGTAGGAGAGGGGAAGGGGGGATGGATTCGACTGTAGTTTCTGGTCTAGCACTCCTTTCTGTATTCATGGGGTACATCTCTCACATAGACGACATTTTTTTACGAGCAGACTCTACCAAATATGACCCACTTTGGCACCTACTCTGCATGCCATAAGGCAGCTTTACTCCATTTTCATGGATAAGGACTTGTTCCGAATATCATTCTATCTATTTGGCTTGTGCAGATCCCTCCAAGGAGCTTTGGTTGTGCGGCCAACAATTCACAGCGGCAGACATCAACCTTTGCATCCTGATGGGACGTCTGGATTTGCTAGGGCTGGCAGGACGCTACCACAACGCAGAGAAGCGACCACGCCTGCACGCATACTGGGAAGCCGCTAAGAAACGACCGACCGTCAACCGGGTGACTGTTCGCGCCATTAGGGAAATGATGAAAATGAATGTGAAGAAAGGTTTGAAGAACGCTCTGCCTTACCTAGGGGGCTTGGTCACTGTGGGCTTAGCGGCTGGTTTGGCTTTTGTCTTTGCCCAGAAGAGATAGGTTTGAACGCAGTGTGCTGGCCAGAGAGGAATAAGGGAGTGTGATATCTCAGTGATTCTGAATTTTGGAACGATAGCAGTCTTATCTGTTTTTGGAACGATAGCAGTCTATCTGTTTTTGGATCTCAGTGATATATTGTTTCGGTTTCCATTTATCTCCATTACACTATCTTCAATATTGAGCAAAAAGCTAAGAACAGGGGTTGGTGTGCACGATTTTATGTATCGTATGTGCATGTAGGTTTAGAGGCATAATCAAGGTTAATAATAATGGTAGATTTTTTTCTCTCTTGATCTGTGGAATGAGAAGAGTCAAATACTTCCTCAGGTTAATGAAAATGTTACTAGATTATGGATAGTGAGACACTGCCAATTGAATTACTACGCAAGTCACTAAGAAAGTTTTGATGAAAGCTTCCAAAACTAACCTTTCTTTAAAAATTCATGCAAGTCAATGGTATTATTGTTTGAATTGTTTTGTTGGTTGTTATGTATGTATGTAAAGAATTACACTAACGTAAATAATTCAGCAAAACCAAATGGTGAATTGTGGATCAAGGAAAATGGTTGAATGCAGACGTGGTTAGAACTTGCACAAATCTTTCTTTGGAATTATTTTTCAGTAGCAGTTTGTGAGACTGATTTTTTTTTCTGAACTTTGTTTCTCTTGTCTGCTTATGTGTGAAATGAAAAGTTGTGAGTTTCTGATGTGTTTTGTTAAGGCATCATTTGTTGATAAGTTGCAAAGTGTGTAGTTATGGCAGAAAGTGACACTGTGTTCGACCTGAGGTATGGATGGGCAGTTTGTTGATGTTCGGAAATTATGTGCATTAAATTATAAATCAGACATGGGATTCTTCCGTAAAATTACGGAATTCCGTAAATTTTTAGGCTCCAGGGATCATTCTTGAGATTCGTGCAAATCCGCTGAGAAAATTTTGGGGTATATGTAGGTATATCCCAAGTTTTTCGGCCGGTCCGCTGATCGCGACGCTCCATTCCATACTATTCTTGAACGGTTGGTTCATAAAACGGTCAGACTGTTGCTGGTCGATCCGTATGGGAACGCGCTCTGTGTCTTTGTCTCCCACAGTCACCGTTTCAACGTAGCTATCGGGGATTCAGTATAAGCATACCGTATGAGAATGATTCGGCGCCATTTTTACATCGCTTTGAGCCACTTGCCAAAATGATGAGGAAGCTAAAGCGAGACGAAACCGTTCTATCCCGGGAAATTGACCAGCAGAAGTACAAGAAAAATCTCTGGAGATTCGACTGGCTCGATGAAGTTGTATCATTGAGCTGGAAATACGAGAAAGGCCAGAAGACACAAGACGTGAAACTGAAAGTTGGCGATGCTTTTGCTAAAATCAACTTGCCGGGAAAAGCTCAGTGCACTTTGTGCAACGATGTTAATGTTATCAACTACGGTTCCAATGGAAAGACTGCCCTCAAAAGCCACTTGAAAAGCAACAAGCACCTGACTATCCTGAAAACCCAGTCGTGTAATCAGTCACTGGGGTCGTTTGGCACCGACAAGGTAAGAACATTGAAACCACACCGTCACACGCCACCACCCCCCCCCATCCCCGCCTCTCTCTCTCTCTCTCTCTCTCTCTCTCGTTCTCTCTCTCTTTCTCCTCCTTATTTTGAGTCTTAGCGTAAAATTAATTTGAGAAACATGGGAAGGAAGAGAAAGGGGGGGGGGGGGGGGCTATGATTAAGCTGAAATATGCATTTCAGGGCCATTTTTGTGTGTCTAAAACACTAAAAACCTTCAACCTACCCCGACCAGGGGCGTTGCCCCTGGACCCTACTGGGGGCCTTCTGCGGCCCCCAGACCCCCACCTTTTTTTTCCTTAATTATCACTTTTTCGGAATCCCATGTCTGATAAATGGAAAGATGTTATGGTTGGGGAAGAGACTATTTATTGTAGTAATTCTTTTGTGAGAGCATTTTGAGTGATTATATAAGCATATATCATATAATCATGCAAAGGAGTGATTGTATAGCTTTCCCTGTTTTTTGCTGCATTTTTGTTCTGCATTTTGAAATAATATTGCCTTATATACTTTTGTTAAAGTATTTTCGGTACAGTATTTCTCGAAGATTTCTGAAGATGCTGATTATTAAAATGTGATGCAAGTAGCACACTGTAATTTTTTTTAAATGAACAATAGTCAAACTAATCATGTTCAAAGTTAGTAAAGCAGGGCCTAGCATTGTAAGCCGTTCGGCGTACTTTACGCCGAAATAACATCTCCAGTACGCGGAACTCGATTTGGTGTACGCCGAAATGCAAAAACCTGTTATTCCCAAACGGTAAACCCAAACAGTCCCAGCTTTCGTTTTGTGCGCCGTTCAGTTCAATTCTCAATCGGTTTGACAGTTTGCTTGAGCACGCACTTCCTCTGGCATCGCGCGAGCATGCTTTGTGCCGGTGTTTTGTGGCTCTAGACTTGAAATAATGTCTCGAAGCGACATTGTTGAACGTGGTCAGCCATTCAGTGACAAAGAATCCAGGTATTCCTGGAAGTGGGAATGGCACTTTTAGGCCAAATAACACAAGATTGTCAGTTTTCTTGTTTTCTGTCTGTGTTTTGCTTGTTGGTGAAGGCATAATTTAGTTGCTCAATCTTCTTTGGGGGGGGGGGGGGGGGGGGGGTAAAAAATCTCCCAAAAAAACTCCACCAGGGGCTTTGCCCCTGGACCCCCGCCTTTGTAAGCTGAACTCACTTTTTCCTATGCTAGGCCCTGAGTAAAGCCTCTAATTTTGTATGTATATTTCTCAGGATTTAGTTTTAAGTATGCAGGAAGGGAGGGATGGGGGGATGCAGAGATTTATCAAGAAATAGGTGTGAATACAGAGCCAACATTTTATAATCATTATGAAACTGACTGTCCGCTTTTTTTCTGTCTCTTGTGTGATGGGGAGGGGGAAGAGTGTAAGGGTGACATCCAAAATCTTGATGTGGGTGATGCTGTAGTTAATTTTTGGCAGTTCTTATTCTATTTTTCCTGAGTTTTTTGTTTTTATAGCTGATATCTTGTCTTGGGATGTAGGTTTAGAATGTTGTGAACAAAGCAAGGTATCTTGAGTTAGCATCATACTCATTTTTGTTATATATATATTTATGAAACTTTATACACTTTAGTGCAATAGTTTTGTTACATTCATTCAAATCATATTGTTATGAGGTCATATATTTTTGTATGCGCTTGTGCTTGTTAATTTGAAATGCTTCAGAGTTGAAATCAGTGTGAAATCTTTGTCGTAGGCTTTAATTGGCTGGAAGATCAGTTCTCTTAATTTACAGAAGAGTTGTATTTTGTTTTTGCTGTGTTAGTTTTTCTTTAATTCAAAGAAGTCAGTTAGGCTGTATGCTCATAATTTACTTGCAGCTTGATTTTGTTAAGGTGGTGTGGATGTATGCTGATGATCACAATAGATACACATATTGCAACAAGGTTGCTATTGATACATATGTTTACAGACCTGTTTACCCTCCCGGATTGTCCGGAATTATTACGGATTTGGGGTCTAAATTCCGGTATTACGGAATACTACCGAAAATTCCGGAAATTCCGGTCGAGAGAACCTTTTTTCGTGCGTGAAAATTCGAAGTCGAAATTGTGGTAGTCACCAGGACTGTGATTTCAAGGCTGACCGAAACAGCCTTTTCTGCGCATGTGCACAGCAAGGTATTTGTCGGATTCCGCGGATTTGAGATCGACATTGGTCCGAAGGGTAATATAGGGCCGATCTCTGTGGGGACGAAATGCCAACCAAAAATGCAAACGTTGTACAGAAATATCGGCAAAACTATTAAGTCAAGTGGCGGTGTCTGGTGAAGTTTAAGAAGAGCGAACCACATTCATTTTGGTGATCAACTTCAGATCAGTGCAACAACAAAGCTAGTCAGTAACGCGTCACGTCGCGGCACGTGTCCCGAGGTTAGACGCAGCATTAGTTTTAACAAAATGCAGTAGTACACAAATGAACATGGAAACAAACAAAAACACGAAATTATGTTTGGCAAAACATGAGCCTGCTTCGCATCGAGTTTATTTGACTAGGTCTCTACTTCCACAGAATCTCTCAGACCTGCGAACCGATCTCTCACTACGGTCAGTCGCGCCAGAGACATAGATGTAGGTCTATGGTCGCGCTCATCAGTTACTTGGCTGTTGCCGAAATTCAAGTCTTTCTGAGTCTAAAACTGATGTCCATTAATATTTCTCCGATATAGCAAAGATCACAGTTCATTGGATCGAAAAACTTACAACAAAATGTTAAAATGAAATAAACGAATCGGTCCTCTAAAATTAAAGGTAGCTTTTGGAGAGAGTTGACTGGTTTTAATGCAGGATGTCTGATGTGACAGAATGTAAGGTGGTTTTGTTCACATGCATCTTCAAGTGACTGTAAATATTCCAAGGGGTGGGGGTGGGGGGATGTTACAGGGGTTCCTGACCCCCCCCCCCCCCCCCCCCCCCCTTGGGATCAAAAAAGCAACAACAACAACAAAATTAAGTCTGTGGGAAAAAAAACTAAAGACATTCGTCTGTGAAATTGTTGTTGTGGGGAGCAGATATCAATGAAGATAAATTGCCATTCTTTAATACTAACTTTAAAAGAAATAATGAGTGGCTGCTGACACCAATTTATCATGTTTAAAATCAAGGATAAGCTACAAATTGTTAATAAAATAGCTAAAATTCTTCAGCCAGACCCCCCCAACCCCAGGACCCCAGGTTGTACCCCCCCCCCCCCCCCCCCCCCCCCCCCCCCCCCTCTAGCTCTCTTGCTCCGCCCCTGAATACTGTGGGGTGGGTTGTTTTTTTAGATAAAGTAAACTTGTCTTAGTTAACTTGCATTAAACATGGTTATCAATTTTGTACTTGTTTTGCATGGTAGCGCGCGAATAAACGTGTCGTTTAATCGTTTTCGAGCTGGTTTATGGTTGATAAAAAAGATTACTCAAAGATGCCTCAAATTACGGAAAAGTACCAGCTGCATTCCTGATTTTCATTTGGGGGGGTAAACAGGTCTGTGTTTATCATTCAAATGACACGTTTTAGCAGAACCCAAATCTTGAGTATATATCTGTCACTTTGTCCCCGTAAAATATCTTAGACATTCCTAAGAAAAGTGTGTACCACATCTGGCACTACATGTAGTATTTATGATCAAAAATAGTAAACATTTCTGTTACATGTAATATCATCATTATTTGAAAAGTACCATTGGTCATGTTGATATAATCTTTATTTGCAATTTCTTGCTTTTCAGTGAAGGTTATTCACTTGAATGGAAGTGGGTTTTTTCTGGTCAGTAATTTTTTTCTCAAATACTCCAGTATTGAGAAGTTATCTACCTTACTGTGGAAAAGTGTAAGTTGCTCAGTGGTGATGTACTTAAACCTTTTCATTTATTTATTAATTTATTAATTTATTTATTTGTTTTTCAGTAAAGTCATTTATTTATTTCTTATTTTGTACTACTTATTTATTGATTTATAATTTTGTGTTAAAACATGGAGTTGTGAAACTGTAGTTTTTGTATCACTGACAACTGTGATATTGTAAATACAGCAATCAATCATTTCCTGTTGCTTTGAACTAGTCTACTTTTTCAAGTACCATACTTTACACAACCATGAATATTTTAAATGTGTGAGAATACATGAGGATCACAATAGAAATAAAATGTATGGAAATCGTAATTTTGTGTGGGTGTATGTGTGAGTGAATGTGTGTGTACTTGTGTGCTTTTGTATCAATCAATCAATCAATATGAAGCTTATATAGGGCGTATTCCGTGGGTACAGTTCTTGGCGCTTGTCGAAGAGTTGTCAACACAGGACTAACAAAGAAACTAACATCTACAGACGGACACGAACCCTATCACACACTAGCAAACCCTGATAAACATACAACAAACAACTGTTTAACAACAATGTACACATCAATAGCCAGGTCCAAACAAAAACATAGTGTGAGTTTAGAGGGAGCGGTCAGCGACCATAAACTCTATTTAAACGAGACAGATATGCAGCAAAAAAAGAGGGGGGGGGGGGGGGAGGTGTAGAGGTAATGCAGGAGGAAGTGATAGCAGAGTCCCGTGGGAACGAATGCGGGGAATGGAAGAGGGTTGGAGGGCAGGGGGGAGGTGATGAGTGAAGGAGAGCATCTGGAATGAAACAATGGTAACAGATAAGGGAGTCCGAGAGAGAGAGAGCGAGGACCGAAGTCATTAGTAGCAGCGCAGCGGCCAGCAAGCAAGTTCAGCGATTTTTCAGTTCTGCAAAGGGGGGGGGGGGGGGGGGGGGGAGCATTAGTGAGTAGTTTAATTAAACACAAAGAAAACACCTCTCACAGAGCACAGCACAAGCATGTCTTTTGGGGCACAACACATCACGTCGAACATGAAATTCGCAGCCAGCTACGGGAAGAACTGAGTCTTCAACCTACTCTTGAACGCGTCAAGAGAGGGGCTCTGGCGAAGCTCAAGCGGCAGGGAGTTCCAGACGGAGGGAAATGCACGCTGACCAGCAGATGCGAGTTTCGAGCGAGGGGTGTGAAGGCGGAGTGGGTCAGCAGCAGAACGAAGGGGACGGTCGGAGGGCTGGGTGTACAGGTCCAGGGAGGATTGAAGGTACTCGGGAGCAGAGTCGTTAAGACACTTGTAGACCAGAGTGGACAGTTTGTAGGAGATTCGGGTGTTGACCGAGAGCCAGTGCAAAGACAGGTGGGCGCTCAACTGCTCCAGGATGATACGCTCCAGAAGCTTGGAGAGGAAGGGCAGGTTGGACACAGGACGGTAGTTCTTCAACTCGTTGACGTCAAGGCCGGGCTTCTTGATGAAATGGCGGACAACGGCAGACTTGAAGCAGTCGGGAACGACGCCTGTGGCCAGGGAGATGTTGATGATATCTGTGATAGACTGCAGGAGCTTGTCCAGACACTTGGTGAAGAGGAAGCCTGGCAGGGGGTCTAGCTTGCAGGTCTTGATGGCCGTCTTGGTGATGAGTCGCTTGACGTGGTTTTGAGTGACAGGCTGAAAGCACGTGAGGGGGGAGCCGGAGAAGGAGGGGGAGGGTGGGGACGGGACGAAGGGCTGCTGATCGAGTGTTCTCCGAAGCTTGTCAATCTTGTCCTTGAAGAACTCCGAAAATAACTCCGGGATATCTTGTGGTGGGTGAGCAGTGGGTAAGGGGGCAGCGGGGGAGGAGCCCAGGAGAGAGGACATGATGGAGAACAGCTCCCTGTATGACAGTGTGTGCTAGAGTGCGTGCGTGAGTGAGTGCGTGCAGGCAAGTGTGTGTGTGTGTATGCATTTCACAAGATTCTTCTCTCTCTGTAATTCTAGTTTGCAACGTGCTGTTCCTTCAATTTAGACGACCATATCAACGTCCCCCTCCCCCCGAAACTGAAAAGAAAACAGGTAAATGCAGTGGTACTGCAATGTAAGGCCGCTCCGTGGAGGGGAGTTGTTCGAAACAGCAGTTTGTTGACTTTGGACGACTTTGCAAGAAATACGTTAATCCAACCGACAGTTGTGTTAAGTGGGTCTTGTCTGTCAGTTGCTCAGAACACCGGGCCCTATTCAAGTGCCAACGTATACATTTAGCAGTCTCTGTGTTATTTTTAGAACAACAACTGTATAGTTACAGATCGTTGTCAGGCCAAAGAACAGATAAGGCTAGCCATGAAAGAGGCACCATAGCTTAGAAATCTTGGAAAGAACTTGATCTACACTGACTAGTACTCAGTGGATAGCAATTTCAGTCGACACGCGATGTGTGGGTGTGTGTGTAAGTGTAAGTGTGTGTGTGTGTGCTACGACCGTCACTTAACCAACATCCGTCACTGATGCATAAAAGTCAAGTTCATATCACAAAAGAAAATGATATCTATCTCTATCTATTCCTTGAAGAGCATTGAGATACTCAGTGCAGCCAAACTGATATGGGCACAGAAAGAATACCTCATTCTTGGACAGAGCGCCTTAATTTTAGTGCAGTGGGATTTTACATTTAGTCAAGTTTTGACTAAATGTTTTAACATAGAGGGGGAATCGAGACGAGGGTCGTGGTGTATGTGTGTGTGTGTGTGTCTGTGCGTGTGTGTGTGTAGAGCGATTCAGACTAAACTACAGGACCGATCCTTATGAAATTTTACATGAGAGTTCCTGGGTATGAAATCCCCAGAACTTATTTGAATTTTTTCGATAAATGTCTTTTATGACGTCATATCCGGCTTTTTGTAAAAGTTGAGGCAGCACTGTCACACCCTCATTTTTCAATCAAATTGATTAAAATTTTGGCCAAGCAATCTTCGACGAAGGCCGGACTTCGGTATTGCATTTCAGCATGGAGGCTTAAAAATTAATTAATGACTTTACTCATTAAAAATCTGAAAATTGTAATTAAAATTATTTTTTTATAAAACGATCCAAAATTACTTTTCTTTTATTCTTCATCATGTTCTGATTCCAAAAACATATAAATATGTTATATTCGGATTAAAAACAAGCTCTGCAAATTAAAACTATAAAAATTATGATTAAAATTAAATTTCCGAAATTGTTTTAAAAACAATTTCATCTTATTCCTTGTCGGTTCCTGATTCCAAAAACATATAGATATGATATGTTTGGATTAAAAACACGCTCAGAAAGTTAAAACGAAGAGAGGTACAGTAAAGCGTGCTATGCAGCACAGCGCAACCGTTACCGCGCTGAACAGGCTCGTCACTTTCACTGCCTTTTGCACTAGCGGCGGATTACGGTCATTGTGAAAAAATGCAGTGCGTTCAGTTTCATTCTGTGAGTTCCACAGCTTGACTAAATGTAGTAATTTCGCCTTACGCGACTTGTTTACTTCTTTTTACATTTAGTCAAGTTTTGATTTTAATTGCGTAAAGAAACTGTCCTATGCTTTCACAAAAAATCCAATCTTGACTTTCAACTGTACATTAATATAAAAAGCAGGAAAAGAGAACAGAAAAAAAAGATCAATAAAGACGGATGCTCCCCGATAACAAACAAAACAAGTCGCGTAAGGCGAAAATACAATATTTAGTCAAGTAGCTGCCATTTTTCAGCAAGACCGTATACTCGTAGCATCGTCAGTCCACCGCTCATGGCAAAGGCAGTGAAATTGACAAGAAGAGCGGGGTAGTAGTTGCGCTAAGAAGGATAGCACGCTTTTCTGTACCTCTCTTTGTTTTAACTTTCTGAGCGTGTTTTTAATCCAAACATATCATATCTATATGTTTTTGGAATCAGGAACCGACAAGGAATAAGATGAAAGTGTTTTTAAATTGATTTGGACAATTTAATTTTGATAATAATTTTTATATATTTAATTTTCAGAGCTTGTTTTTAATCCGAATATAACATATTTATATGTTTTTGGAATCAGCAAATGATGGAGAATAAGATAAACGTAAATTTGGATCGTTTTATAAATTTTTATTTTTTTTTACAATTTTCAGATTTTTAATGACCAAAGTCATTAATTAATTTTTAAGCCACCACGCTGAAATGCAATACCGAACCCCGGGCTTCGTCGAAGATTACTTGACCAAAATTTCAACCAATTTGGTTGAAAAATGAGGGCGTGACAGTGCCGCCTCAACTTTCACGAAAAGCCGGATATGACGTCATCAAAGACATTTATCAAAAAAATGAAAAAAACGTTCGGGGATTTCATACCCAGGAACTCTCATGTCAAATTTCATAAAGATCGGTCCAGTAGTTTAGTCTGAATCGCTCTACACACACACACACACACACACACACCACGACCCTCGTTTCGATTCCCCCTCGATGTCAAAACTTTGAACCGACACACACACACACACACACACACACACACACACAGACACACACACACACACACACACACACGCACACACACCACGACCCTCGCTGCCTGCATGCAACTGAGATTTTTTTTAAAAGGAGAAAAAAAGTTCAACATAATCATTTATTTTTCTCCCTAACATTCAGGTCAACAAAGTCATTGACATAGCTAGGCAGTCATTCGATTCCAAGACAATCATCACAGGTTTGAACCGACACACACACACACACACACACACACAGACACACAGACACACACACACACACACACGCACACACACCACGACCCTCGTTTCGATTCCCCCTCGATGTCAAAACTTGACTAAATATAAAAACCACCAAAAAAGCAAAAAGAGAGGCAAAAAAGAAAGGGTTGAAGCTGCCTGCATGCAACTGAGATTTTTTTTAAAAGGAGAAAAAAAGTTCAACATAATCATTTATTTTTCTCCCTAACATTCAGGTCAACAAAGTCATTGACATAGCTAGGCAGTCATTCGATTCCAAGACAATCATCACAGGTTTGAACCGACCCTTTCGCTTAACCATTCAAAAAACAACAGCAATAACGCTGTTAGTACTTCAGCGCGCTCAACGTTTGCCCTTTTGAACTCGCGATAAGAGTCTTGTTTCTTCTGGTCGCCAAGCTTACCGTCAACAAACGCATGTACTAGTTGGGATTACCCCAATTTTCGCGACCTTGACCGAATACTCTCGAAGTCAGCACTACCGCGTTCATGCATAGGGAACAGTTAGAAAGTTAACTTCGGGAGTTCCCACTTTCAAAAGAGGCCTCTACTTCCAGTGTTTCTGACTTCCAGTTCATGCATACGGGCCCAGGTGTTTGCCCAGCTAACGTCGGCGCCAGCGTTTTTGTTTATCACCACTTACATTTGTTCACAATGTGTGTTTTTTATTTTTATTTAATGCAAGTCTGACTGCAAGTTATATCCCTTATGTTTGAAGAAACCACGCCGCAACTGGCTGCTTGCGTTTTGTCAGGCTTAACCGCTTTATGATCATAATTATGAGCATGCGCACTCGTTGCCATACCTCACTCCAGGTTTTATTTTTTTAGCTTCGCAGGAGTCTCTTCGAACCAGAATCTACTGTCCCATCAAATGTGAATGTTCCAATGCCATCTAAAGGTGTTGTTGTAGTCCTGGATAAAAGGATATTTCTTACATTTTGTCTGTTTTCAATTGAAATGCACCCTCGACCCCCGTAAGTGCTCCACTAAACAAAGATATAGCTATTCTGATGGACACGTGGGGGAATTCGGGGGCTGTGATTGGATGGTCTCTTCCGATCATCAAAGCATATTGCTACGGAAGTCGGCCATTTTTGCCAATATCCAAAAGCATATTGACAATAACAAAGACGCATGGTTCCGGTTTACCCATCTGTACCACACGATGTTTCAATCGACAACAGCACACACTGACAACTTGAAATTCTTCTCGGGAATGTTTTTCAGCTTTACAAATGTCGATAGCATACCCTTTTCTTCTAACTTCCTGATGAAACAGGACTAAACCCAATTATTTTCTGTCCCTAAACACCACAAAATGCCCAAAGTCGAAAGATGTAGTACAAACAGGGGAGTAAAACGGAACAGCCGTTTTTGTGTGCCTGTGTGAGCTAAGTTGCCGACTGACACAAACTTTCGCATTCGGCTTTTCTTATCTCGTAACTCCACACTAAATACCCCGGCCAATTCCCCTCTGAAGTATTGATGTTCAACCCATGGCACTAACATTCATGTAGTCGTTTATAACTGAGGTTGAAAAATTCGCTTCATGACGAGACAAGTATAAATGCCATTCACCAAACGGAAAACTTCGCTGCCGTCTGTTCGCGTTGTACGGATTAGCTGTTCTCTTCTCCTCCCCTTGTTGCATCCTAGTTCTTCAGTTGTTTCTAGTTTTCCGTTGATGTTGTGTTTTGGTCTTCTTCATAAGTAGTCTTGTTCAAAATTAAAAAGACTCAAACTCTCGGTCCGTTGCTGCCAGTTCAGCTACAGTGGTTTCGTCGTCTGCTGTCAGTGTGACGTCACAGCACGACACACCCCAGGGTTGACATTCTCGCACGTGGTTGAGCTTGCAGTGTCACAGTGGGCAGGTGCGTGAGTGACACTGGTTTGCACATCCTGCACCTGCTGGGTAGAAGAAGCACGGCTATTGTTGACAGGGGTCTCTACCGATGACGCTGTGTTCTGTTCCGCTTTAGCTGCTTTGCGTTGCACGAAGCCCTTTCTTCTTGTTACTTGTGACCTGCTTTTCTTCCTGCAGTGAGCTATGTTGGCTTGGTCTGATTGCGGCCCAGCAAACCTCAACACAACTGTTGTACTGTCACCTTCCCCCTGGATTTTCCAAGAAGATAGCCCAACCAGAGACTATAGTATACAGTCTGTGTACTCTACAGTCTCTGGCCCAACTTCGTCAACTAAGTTGATCAGGAACTGTTCCAGGCGATGTGGCAGTCCCGTTTGTGACATTTTCGGTCGGCAATAGTAGCTTAGGAAAAGATACTTATCAAATTTTGCGGAGCTCCGAAATTTGCGTCCTTCTCTGGTGGTAATTGGGCAGACCACTCCGAGAGAGAGAGAGAGAGAGAGAGAGAGAGAGAGAGAGAGAGAGAGAGAGAGAGAGAGAGAGAGAGAGAGAGAGAGAGAGAGAGAGAGAGATTTATTTTAACAGGAGCTGGGGTACAGTAATCGAAACATACAAACCAAAGGGTCAGAGATCAACTATTTTGGCCGGTATTGCATTAGGACATAATACTTTAGTACGTTTATAACTATGTGACATCATTTGTGGTAATGGGACGTAAGTCCAAAAACGTCGAAATACCCGTTAAAACCGTCCGTGGTTAAAACTTACCTTGGCACAGAGCAAGGCGTAATACAAAGTTGATAAAAGAAGATGCGTTCCTCGTGTCAGGAGCACGTAGACATAGAATGACAGCATTGTTACGTTGTACTCAGTCTTGATCTTTGCAAATAAAGGAAGGTATATTTTTTCCCTTTTACATCCACGATTGGAACTGTCCCTTTTGGGTCTGTCTTTCCAAGCTTTCTTGTAAACAGACATGAAGAGGAACTGCCAGTTTAATCTAAAAATGTTGACATTTCTTAGAACACTCAAGAGTTCAATGTTGGGTACTCTAGGATGCCTCCAAATCCAGAAGGTTCAGGTTGAGAGAAGCACTCCACATTATCTGCTTGACCACAAGGGCGACATCCTGGCCTTTGACGTGTCCAGGCACGGAACGCATTTTGCTCTTCTCCGGAGGAACAATGAGCTGATGGTGGACGTTTACGAAGAAAAGGACAGGAAGTGCAAACATGTGGCGGGATACACTTTTGACGGTGAGTGCCAGTGATCATTACCCAGATAGCATTCTAACGCTAAACTAACATGACTGAAAACCCTCAGGGCTTCGTGCACCTGGACGTAACTAGTTCAGTAACTTTAACACTTCTAAAAATCCGAAACAAGTAGGCTGCTCACATTCCAAACCATGAATCAAAACACAAGAAAGGTTAGAGTATTGGAACGTTTAATTCAGGACAAAACAAAACAAAACATTCATTTCTTTAACTCTGCCAATTTCTGTTCTTTTATTCTCTGCCTACAATAACCTTGCTTCAACGAAAAGCAATTTGTGATTACTGATAGGAATATGATGAACTAGCATGTAATTTACTACGCGAAGCTGTAAACATGGAGAAATTTTAATTTTGCTGGAGAAAAGTTGGAGCGCACATATGGTATCACAAAACACCACAACATCAAAAGAATTGACTATAGCAGCGGAAACATCAGCAGCTTACCAAAGCTAACATTGGTGAAGTGTACTGAATACCATTTTTGGCTCACGTAAGTGTAGCCTATGCGATCGTAACTTTGTCTGTCTGTGCGTGCGTTTGTGCGTGTGTGCGTGTGTGTGTATGTCTGTGGTAGAAACTTTAACATTTCCGAGTCTATGTGTGAGTGGTTATCCAAGACTATGGATAAAGCTCGCATAAGATTACGTCACGGTCAAAAGTGTTTGACGTCAATTAATGCATCATGACGGCATGCCTCCCTGTAGTCTTTCTCTCTCGCGTGGTGTGTGTGGTCTCGGTCATTGTTATTTTGAGCGGGCCGAGACTATTTGGCAGTCGTGTCCCTGTAAGTAGGCTACATGCAGACACAGACAGATCTAGATCTAGTGTCTCTCTTTCTTGCACAGTCGTCACCTAAGCTAAAGGCTGTTCTTAACCAGACGAACCTTTGGTTCGCGAACTAGGTTCGTGGGGTTCGGCGAACCTCAAGACTGGTTCGGCGAACTTGTCTTGGTTCTTAACCAGACGAACCTGAGTTTTCGAACTAGGTTTGGGAGGTTCGGCGAACTAGGTTCGGGGTTTGCAAGTCATGTCTTGGGAACCTTGAAGATCGGGCCGAACCTTTGACTCTTCTGCCAAGGAGGAAGACAAATTATTGAAAAACTGAATCTCAATGGCGGACGAAATCACCCAAGTCAAAATTACATTTTCTGAGATTTTATAAAAACAACGCTTGAACGAAAAGGTAGAATGGTGACTTCCGTTCGATTTCAAGTTAAGCTTTTCACTTTTCCGAGCAAGACAACCGCTGAGAGTGAAAAAACGCCGCTGTTCGACTTCGAAATTTCCAGTCGTAGACGACCTTCGCTTCTGCAGCATTGTGTTAGTGCAGGTGAGGCAGTGTTACTCATTTCGCTGAGCTCGTTTTCGTTTTGTTGTGCATTAGGATCATCTAGTATGATATGAATAAAAGCAGGAATGACTTCGGCATGTAAACGCATTGATTTTGTCGAAATCAGCACAGCAGTAAGCTAGATTCTTTCTGCTCAATTTGTTTAATTTTTTTCTTCAAAAGTTTATGACTTTGATTTTGATTGTTTGTTTATCTCATCGGCACAACATCCATCAGGCAAAATATCAATATGTTGAATGATAACGTTGAGATAAGGAAGTTCACACATTTATCTGCTTGCAACAACAATCGCAAGGACAGATCTATCTGCTTCGTTGACTGCTAGATTTTCATTGAATTTCCCAAGTAATGAGGATCTCGTTTTCAATTAGATCTGGACAGTGTTTGTGTTCTTAGATTCATGATTGACCATGCAGGCTGATTGAGATCATAACATTGTGTTTGTTTGTGCTGGTGCAATGTGCAGATCAATGGCCCGGACCGCAGGATGACCCAGTGATCAATACAACTTGAGTTCACCACTCAACATTGTCTTCCACCTAACTCAAGGGCAAAAATAAAGGTACATGCTGGTGAAATCATTGTGCAATTTATGTCTGTGAAGATCAAGATAGTTGTTAGCTCTAACTGATCATGCTTATTATTATCAAGTTACATACACACTCCGCCCCAGCACCACCCTAAACCCATAACAACACTCTCCAGTCCAACTACCCCCACCCTTTCGTGCAACATATGTTGCCGTCTGTACCTTGTTTGTGGTTATGGGGAGTGCTCAAATAGTTCCATAACTGTTAATATAAATTAAAAGTACTGAGAGTTTCATTTTCCATTGCTCTTCCCCTTCCTCACGTCACATTACACACTCCCTTTGCCCCATCCCCCACCCCCTCTCTCTTTCTATGCTCTCTTTTTTCTTTTACTTCTTCTTCTCTTTCTCTCTCTCTCTCTACCTGTATAAATCAGCTCTCTGGTTGTTGCTTCTGTAAGTGTAATGTAAAGTTCTACATCTCTGCATTTGTATTGTCATTTTTCAGAATGCCCTTGTAATAACTTCAGCGTCTGCCCATGGAGTCTATAAATGTCTCAAATGTGATGTGATCAAGAGGATGCCGCAATGATCCAGGTAATATTGCAAATACTCAAACTGATCTAAAAGCAGAAGCATAACGTGATCCACAAACATTTCTGCTTAAACATTACAGGGTTACAGTACACCCAGAAAAACAGCTGGATGTTAGTGCATAATTATCTGCAAGTGCAAGCAACATCGACCCTCTCCCCCTGCTCTTTTTCCATCAGCAAGAGCAACATTTATTTTCATGTACAACTTTTCTAGTGCCTCTTATGTTGTATAACTGTTGATATTTAAATGAAGCAAGTGTTTGTTTTCAATGGCACTGCATTTCCCATACACACACACACACACACACACACACACACACACACACACACACACATTCGCATTGTCTCTGTCTGTCTCTGTCTGTGTCTCTCTCCCTCTGTCTCTCTCTCTGTCTGTCTGTCTCTCAGTCTCTCTCTCTCTCTCTCTCTCTCTCTCTCTCTCTCTCTCTCTCTCTCTCTCTCTCTGTTTTTACATCAGTAATTTTGATCACTTGCACTTCACTGGGATTTAGTTACTGAATCAGTCATTCAGTGAGAGTGTTATGTAGAGTAAGAGTATTGAGTCTGCTGCTGCTGCTGCTGTTGTTCTTACTCATTACTGTTTTTTCTCTCTGCATAATTCTTGTTCTCCCTTAAAATGCTGGTGTTTTTTTCATCATTACAGTATCTGTCCATTGAGTCTGCGTCTGAGCTGTGATGGGACCAAAAAGATTCCAGAATGAAAGAGGTAACTTTTACTGATCTTTATTTAGTTTATAGAGAAGTTGGTTCACATAATGCATTACAGAGTTGCTGCCTTTTTAGATATATTAAACATTGTACCAGTCATTACATGATCAAACTGTGTTAGCCACCCCACCTTCCCCGGTTCCCAGCTATCCTTCTATCCCCGCCTCTAAACCCCCACCCCAATCCTTCCATCTCCCCCAAATCAAAGTACACAATTTCAGATGTTTTCAAATGCATAACATACTGCAACAGTCAGGGTCTTTCTCCACTTAAAGAGTGTGAGGTTTTCTTGGTAAAATTGCGATTTTTGTCGCTATGCGCAGAGTGCGACCGTTTTATTTGATTTTTGTACTATAAAGGCAGATATTCAAATAAAAGAAAGTCTTGCATGGGGAGGAAGGAATATGCATGAGGCTTTTGACAAGACAAACTGTCCTTATTAGAGTCTAAACATACGTTCCTACCGTTAGAACCAAAATGTCAGACATCATAGATGCTCCAATTAAACAAAAGAAGGGCATCCTTTTACTTAAACATAATTATACACTGTACCGCACATTAATAACCTGGTTGTGTTCTGTGGCAGTGCATAGTGGGAACCTTTTTGCTTAATGAATTTCACATGTGTCTGTAACTTGAATCTCCACCAAAAGAAGCTGGACGTAAAAAGGGGTGTCTAAAAAAAAGCGCCCTATTTCCTTTTTGATCTCTTTTTTTTTTCGCAGTCAAAAATGTGATTAAAAAGAAAATAGGGAGGTTTTTTTACCATCCTGTATAGTCTTGTTGTTCCCATGTAAAAACCTAGTCAAACATGTGGTGTCTGATATGCTGGGTAATATGGTGAGGAACATGCCTTTAAAGGCCCAGTCATAATTGTGAAAGCCGTTCTGCTCAGCTGGAATTTGATGAATTTTGTTGTTGTTGTGTTTAATGAAATGAATTCGCAAAAAGGAAAACAATTTTTTTTACTGTTCACACAAAGCACTTGTAGATATTTGGTATGTGCCGCATGTCAGGGGTGGTCTTATTCAATCAATCAATATGAGGCTTATATCGCGCGTATTCTGTGGGTACAGTTCTAAGCGCAGGGATTTTTATTTTTTTAATTTTTTTTTATTTTTATGCAATTTATATCGCGCACATATTCAAGGCGCAGGGATTTATTTATGCCGTGTGAGATGGAATTTTTTTACACAATACATCACGCTTTCACATCGGCCAGCAGATTGCAGCCATTTCGGCGCATATCCTACTTTTCACGGCCTATTATTCCAAGTCACACGGGTATTTTGGTGGACATTTTTATCTATGCCTATACAATTTTGCCAGGAAAGACCCTTTTGTCAATCGTGGGATCTTTAACGTGCACACCCGAATGTAGTGTACACGGAAGGGACCTCGGTTTTTCGTCTCATCCGAAAGACTAGCACTTGAACCCACCACCTAGGTTAGGAAAGGGGGGAGAAAATTGCCAACGCCCTGACCCAGGGTCGAACTCGCAACCTCTCGCTTCCGAGCGCAAGTGCGTTACCACTCGGCCACCCAGTCCTAATACATACAGGTAAACTGACAGGTACTTTTCCACAGTGGAACCCCCCTTTCAGACCCATTCATTTCAGACTTCCTCCTTTTTAAGATCTTGCTTCTTTAGATGTTCTGTGACGGGTGAAGTGGCGCGCAGTGGTTAGACGTCGGCCTCCTAATCGGGAGGTCGTGAGTTCGAATCCCGGTCGCTGCCGCCTGGTGGGTTAAGAGTGGAGATTTTTCCGATCTCCCAGGTCAACTTATGTGCAGACCTGCTTAGTGACTTAATCCCCTTCGTGTGTACACGCAAGCACAAGACCAAGTGCGCACGGAAAAGATCCTGTAAACCATGTCGGAGTTCGGTGGGTTATGGAAACACGAAAATACCCAGCATGCCTACTCAACGAAAGCGGAGTGAAGCTGACTATGCTCTCAGAGTATAGTGTGGGGAACCCAAATGGGCAAACAAGCTCACACGTCACCAGAATTTCTGGAACGCTGAAGAAGAAGAAGATGTTCTGTTCATAACCTCTGTAAATTACCCCCATTTTTAGACCCCTTCCATTTTAAGACTTGATTTTCTCACATTTTTTAAGGTCTTAAAAGGGGTTTCCCCTGTACTCCTAAAAAACCCTGACCCACAAAGTAATTTAATTATAACTGCTGTAATCGTTCCTTCCGTGTGCTATTATCTGTGGGTTTTTTTTTCTTTTCTCCTGTGTTGTCTCATCCTCTGTGCGCCCTGAAAGAGACCTCCGGGTCGAAATTGCCGTACCTTGTCTTATCCAGCTGTGATCCCGCCTTCGTATTAATGTGAGGGCAGTACTTTTTTTAAACTTTCAATATTGACTGTACGTTTTGCATAAAACACCAATAATGAATTAAAAATACATCAGAAAATTATTTCCTCACTATACACAATAACCCCTCATTTAAAGGCTGACAAAGTCCTATTTAATTAGTTTACTTACTTCCAGGGCTTTTCCCATCGTTGCGGGGATGTATAAATTAAGCTTCCTGCAAAGTTTTAGGTTTGAAGTCCTTACCAATTACAAGAAATAATCAATTCTTAATAAAGTTTATTGCTATCTTTAGAAACAGTTCTCCAGGGCTTGGGCTATTTTTAGACCGTCAACACAGACAGTACAGCTTCGTCAATCCCCGCGTGAAGGAAATCGCTCACCTTCCACGTGCAAAACGTAGTGATATTGACACGCCAGATTAGCGCGGTAGCGGATTGTGCTAAGCAGAAAAGCGCGCTTTTCTGTATTCTTGTTAACTTCGCAATTTCCGGAAAACATCCACTTTCACTTTGAGACTGTTCTGTTTACATTCGACACTATCAACACCACTTTGCAATACTGAAATAATTTTTTTTGTTTTCGAAAGCTACAGCCAATCGTTATTATATCCCCTTAGGTACAGTTTTATAACATTATTGGCACATGTAAACAATAGGAATTAATTAATGAACGCTACGAAAAGGGCAGCCTTTAACCTATGAACTTGCAACTGTGTTGACCTGTGTAATGTAACATAGACCACCACCATCTCTGTCTCTCTCTCTTACACCCCTTACCTGTTCGCAAACCTTTACCCAAATGTATGCTAAATGTATATACTGTACAATACAAGACAAGACATGGCAAGACAAGACAAGTTAGGAAAAGGTTGCCAGTAGGCCAATAGAGGGATGACAAGACAAGACAAGACAAGACAGGACAGGACAGAGACCAAAAAAAAAAAGAAAGAAAAAAAGAAAGATAACTAATTCGGTCAACAGATGTAAAAGAAATAAGCATTTGTTTGGGTTGAATGTTTGGGTGTCACCCTGTATATATTTGTATTTTTGCAGGACAGGGTCGAGTTGTGATGATGTCAGGGCGACTGAAGACACACCAACAAGTATTCTTCGGAAGTGTTTGGAACACAAATGAACATTATTTCATAATAAAAAGGCGGCTGACATTGATGTTCATATCGGTTCATGTTCATATTCTCAGCACAGACGTGTGCTTAGAAATCGGATGTTTAAGAACAAGAGACAACCCTGAATAAAGCCTTATGAAATATGGTTGGAGCTGGATCAAAAGTGTGTGTGTGTGTGTGTGTGATTGAAGGGCAACATTTATAAATGATGAGACAGAAAGCTAAAGCACATCCTTTTATCGTACGTTCCATATCGTCCTCCTACTTTAAATGCTTGCTAATACAGACGTTCTCCAAGAAAACGTCTATCCAGTAATGTTTTGTTTATCGCAATGAAAGCTTTTTTTTGAGAAGAATGAAGAGGAATCAAATTTTTTTTAAAACAAAAACCAAGACCAATTGAATTGCTCAAAACGTAAAGAAACAGGATGATTTTGGTTCAGTAGTACTATTTGTAGACCCTTAAAGCAATACATCCACAAGGGATTCCAGTGTATCAGTGCAAATAGAAAATTTCTGATATAACTTGAAAATTAAAACAGACTGAATTGTGATAAAAAGAACCAAAATCCCGAGTAGTTTTTTTTTAGGTCTCCCTCTTCACTCAATCCCCAAACTCATATTCTGTACCGAAAAGAGCTCAAACACACACGTGGACAGACAGACACGCACACACACTTTGGTAAACATCATGTATGCTTCTCGACTCTGCTGATCCACAATTAGAAATATCGCTATCATCATTTATTTTTGGTCACCGTCTTTCCCTTTTCACAGGCAAGTTTTTTTGTGTAGCATTTCCCATAGAACCCCGATGGCTCCACGGTAGACACAATGATCAGTCCATACCAGTCATGTTATTTTCTCGAATCAATTTATAACCTTTAACCCAGGAGGGTAAATGACATAGAAGGCTTCGGGTAATCTTGAACTTTAATGTGTTAAATTCATAGCTCATAATTCAGAGGCATTCAAGCCTCCAAATTTGGAGAACCTGCACTTGTAGATCATAACAAGTCTTTTAGATCCCTTTAAAGTCACGGAATGAACTCCGATGAACTGTACGAATCATAGCGTACTCTGGTACGAATGCATTTTGTTTACAAATTACATGCGTCAAAGAAGGAATTATCCGTGTCAGCGGACAGGGGAGGCAACTTTGTCGTGTAATTGAAGTCCCTTGGTTGACAACCTACGCCATTTTCGCCGATCAAACAACCAAATTAATTAATTATGCTTAGGTTTGGAGCTTAATCCGTCAATTAATTTCATGATAAATGTTCTTGGGCTTGATTACAGGTACTTGGATCTAAAATAAGTAAAGTATGCCACTCGATTCTGAGCTATGAATTTAACACACTAAAGTTCAAGATTACCAGGCTTCGTGCACCATGATCAAGTGGGAAGGAGAGACCCAAATCGACAACCAGCACGGAGTTACCACTCAATCGGTGATTTCGTCTTGGAGGCAGCCATTTTTGGAAGGGGAATAACTTACTTGCTTTTATTGTCGACTCGGAGTGAGCTCCCCTCGTTTGTCGGCGATCCAGGTTTCGTGTCTTAACCGGACGAACTAGGCCTTGAGTTTGCCGAACAAGTTCACCCAGTTAAGACACAAACCATGGTTCGCGAACCTTAGTTCGGCGAACCAATGGTTCGTCTGGTTAAGAACAGCCTTAAGCTTACTGTGTGTGTGGGTGTGTATGTGTGACGGAGTGATTGAGTTTGTGTTACTGTTTGTCTATTTCTTACGTGAGCCTTGAAGGCTTCGCCTCTTGTTTTAATTAGTTTATTTGTTTATCACAAGTGACACTAACGAGACTCTAATGATTCAGATGCATTTATAGCGAATACTACATGGCTAGCTGGGTCGCACCAGATTTACACGAGTTGCTTATTTTTAAAGATATTTTCGATATTTGAAAAAGCAGCTCGTGTAATCGTGTTATCGTTTAACTCAATATTTTTCGTTTTTGTTTCCAATATCACCAGACAAGAGAGGGACGGGGGATGTGTGTTTTTACGTGCCCATGGCCGTGCAGAGGGAGATCGGGGAGATCCTGGTGGTCGCTGACTACAGCAAGAACCAGCTGCTGCTCCTCGACTACATGAGCGGCTGTGGACATCTGGAAACAATCAATGTCAACTCACCCGTGTCTCTGGCCAAAAACCCCGATGGCAGGCTGTGGCTGAACTGTAAGGTCTCTGGTGAAAAGTCAGAGATTCTTTGCTTTTGAAGCTGCTACAGAAGCCATAACCTAGTCTGACCTTGAATAGAACTTAGCGAAATGTTTTCGTCTATATGAGTGGCTGCGGGGTTCTGGAAACGGTGGATGTCGCCTCGCCCGCGTGTCTGGCCAAAAAAAACCGATGGCAAGCTGTGGCTGAACTGTAAAGTCTCCGGTGAAAAGTCAGAGACCCTTATGCTTTAGTTGGAGCTGCGGAATTGGTCACCTAGGCTGACCTTGAGTAGAATTTAGCAGGCAATTTTGGACAGGGTTTAAGCAGAAAATGGGATCCGGGAAAACTCGCGTAAGATAATGTCTGTAGTCTCAAACTTTGCAGACGGTGAGAACCGTAGCAGTGTGTTGAAACTGAGATGAAATTTTGATGAAAAGCGATAATTTTGACTTTGAAATTCGATTCACTTCGTAACACTTATTTTCATGTTCAAGGGACATAACTACGTACATGGCGAACTGTTGATAGAGAGAGTTGATTCGGGACACTGTTCTTGAATTGAACCCTCCCGTTTACTTTCCTTTGTTTATCAGATCTCTAAACAGCGCTCTGCCTCATTATTTCGTTAAAAATCTTTTCCGTTTTTTGACTTTTAATGCAGGTCATTCTTGTATGGAGCGGAATAGTGTAACAGCAAAAACACGCAAGATATGCGCACAGAATTACCTGCATTGTGAAGGTAATTGATACAATTCTTTGGGGGTAATTGGTAATTGATAAATGTAAGTCTCATGCATGCAAAGATTACTTAATGTTGCCAATTATAAAGTCTTGTTGGTTTTTGTGTTTGGATTTTTGGGGTACCATCATTTGAGGGTCCGTCACGTGATCCCTGTAAACAAAATCCTCAATCCAAAAAATGTGTCAAGTATCCAAAGAACGCGTCTTTTAGGGCATGGAATTCGAAAGTCTGAATAAAATCACACGAGAGTATTTTTGTTGTTGTTCCCCAAGCACACAATCGTGGGACATTTAATAATACGAATACTTCAACATTTGCAATATCGCATAGCATAATTGAAACATAAAGCATACATCCAAACATCGCTGAAACAAGATTCTTGGCAATAACGAGTTTCAATAATTGAAGCATTCTATTTCGTTAGCAATGTGCACTTTAATCACAAAAAGCACAGATATAGCAGATATAAAGAGAAAGAGGGAGGGAGAGTGGGGGGTGCATGTTTGTAAAGAAAGAAAACATGTAATTCTTAACACCCATATATTAGACAACGGCACAGTTGTGAGTATTATCCGATGTACCAATTGTAGCTCGGGCCAATTCCACGTATATAGGCCTATTAGCTTTGAATGCTCAGTGTCTTCTTTTAAGTCAACTTCCATTTGATGTGTGCATGTAATGTTGCCTCCCATTTTCGCCACAACACTTTCATTTAACATCAGCGGATATCAAAACATCATAGTACGCGTTTGTCCTTTATACACATACATCATCATCTTGTGCGCGTTTGTTCAATTCATTGCTGGTTCTTACAATCAAATCTGTTTTACGCGTAAAGGCTTTAAGCGCATATACACAGCCAGAGAATGTAAAAATCAAAGTTCAAATCGTATTTTGCTTTAAAATTCTGTATAATAAACTTGAAACATTCCATCATATTTCATCGTGTGGTTCATGAAGTATACTCCTTGGACAAACTAAGCTTCAAGGAAAACACATTTCCTTTTCAAACTTGATATTGTAAAATAAGTGGTTGTGCCAACAATTCTTTGCAGTTGTTGTCATTACTTAAACAAAACATCATTCCAATAACTATTGAGATTTTTGTCGTTGAGCTTATTCGACTAAACGAACTCATCAACCTTGGGATAAACAGCATAAATCATACTTTCCGCGTGTGTTTGCTGTTGTGAATATTTCTTCTTTAATCAGTTTCATCGTGCTTGTTAATATCTGATACCCAATTGTCCTAAATTTGCATTAATTCAAACATCTGTCTTTCTACTTTAACTTTTATGGTAGTTTTTTTTCCATACAAATTCAATTATTTTGTTATCTGACTCGGGTCAAGTATATATCTATAACTATATACGGCTTGTGTGTGTCCGTGTGTCAGTTCGCGATGCACGGCCAAAGTTCTCGATGGATCTGCTTCAAATTTGGTGGGCATATTCAGGTACACCCCGGACACAATCCAGTCCATGAACATTTTGAACACGTGCTCTAAGCGCGCAGCGCTGAACCGATTTTGGTTTTTCTGGTTTTTGTGTACATCCATTCCCAGTAACTCTTCCTTATCTTCTCCACTGTTTTGCGCGTTTATTTCCCTTCCTTCGTTCCCGGCGAAGCCGGGTATTCGGCTCTACCTCTTCCCGGCGAAGCTGGGTATTCGGCTCGACTTCTTCCCGGCGAAGCGGGTATTCATCTAGTAGTCTATATATATGCATATAAACGCGCCATTTTGAGGCTGGGGGTGGGGGGGGGGGGTTATGTTATATATTTTCAAGTCCCGGATTAAATAACGCTTACACGCTTGAATTAGTACGAATTAGTAGGAATGAAGAACATTGTTCTCAATCTTCACGAAAACAAACAAAACCATGTACATAGCTTTGCCATAATCTCAGTGTGTATAGGTTCTCGCCCAACACTCCTTTCGTTTACTGTAAATATTCTTATGTAACTACGAAAGTAGTCTTGTGTAATATCAGGGCTCCCCAAAGTGCGCGTCCCTGCGTCCTATACGCATTAGAAGCCGAAAACACGTACTAGAAATTTATGGAGGGGGTCCCGGGACGCATTAGACTTTTTATTTTAAAACGGGTCCTGGGACGCACTAAATTTCCTTTATCGTGCGTACCGTAGATACCATTAATGTTTTATAAGTACACTGGGACCTTTTGGCTTTTGGAGCCTTAGGACCCTCTGACATTCTGCAATGGGGGTCCATGGACCCTCTAAAAAGTGAAAGTGGGGGTCCCGGGACGCACTAAGAGCGGTGTCCGTGGAGAGCCCTGAATATACTCTTCAGGTTTCTGAGAAAAAAAACACGGTTATTTGGGAGAGTACAGATGTGTCAAGGGAGACAATAGATTAAATGCTTTATTGTCGCCTGAGTTTTCCCGCATGACATCGTCGTTTAGAACCTCCGCTGCATCGGTCCATTTTCGTAGATGATACCATCGTCTTCTGACACAAACGCCGGGTTCTGGTGGCCAGTGGCTGCAATACAAACAGACAGCATTAAAAGCTATTTGGTTAACTGAGCAGGTTTTGTGTAAAATATAATATTATAATTATACAATGAAACCTCCATTTAATAATTAAAACAATTTAAGACTCCCTCCCTTTTAAGACCTTTTTGAGATTTTCTGTTGATAACCTCTGTATACCTGTATAGGACTGGGTGGCCGAGTGATAACGCACTTGCGCTCGGAAGCGAGAGGTTGCGAGTTCGACCCTGGGTCAGGGCGTTAGCAATTTTCTCCCCCCTTTCCTAACCTAGGTGGTGGGTTCAAGTGCTAGTCTTTCGGATGAGACGAAAAACCGAGGTCCCTTCGTGTACACTACATTGGGGTGTGCACGTTAAAGATCCCACGATTGACAAAAGGGTCTTTCCTGGCAAAATTGTATAGGCATAGATACAACATGTCCACCAAAATACCCGTGTGACTTGGAATAATAGGCCGTGAAAAGTAGGATATGCGCCGAAATGGCTGCGATCTGCTGGTCGATGTGAATGCGTGATGTATTGTGTAAAAAATTCCATCTCACACGGCATGAATAGATCCCTGCGCCTTGAGTCCGAGTCTGGAGATACGCGCGCGATATAAGACTTGATATAACATATATATCTACCCCCATTATCTGTTGATAACCTCTGTATATCTACCCCCATTATCCACACTCCCTTCTTTTTCACACCTGACATTCTAACATTTTGGAAGTCATTCTGCTTTTCGATGAGCAGCATACTTAGACAGACAGATGTACGAACGCACATCCGCACATGCGCACTAAAACACACACACACACACACACACACGCACACGTACGCACGCACGCACGCATGCACGCGCTGACGGGTCTGCATACTCAAAAGCAGATACACAAAACGACTGGAGTTTTTTTCTTTGATGGCTCCGCTTTAACCCTTGCGTCCAAAATAAAAAATAACAAAAATATTTTGGCATAAATTATGTTGTTGATCTATTTCTTCTTGTGGGTTTCATTGTCGATTTCTTTTGGGTACGAATTGAACATTGTTGTTGTTTCTGTTGTTGTTGTTGTTGCTTCCTTCATCTTCTCAGATTTCTTCTTATTATTATTTGGTGTCAATACCTTTAAATTGCAGCGTTAAAACTAGTGAAAAGTAAAAGTACAGGATGAGAACTTACGCGTTCTCGTGCCTTGCTTCTTGGTTCTCTTTGGCTTCGTCTGCGCTCGAGTCTTCGGAGGGGGTGTCTCTGCTTCCGTCGGGCCTATGTCGCACATTTCATAACCGCTTAAAACCCCTGCAGTAGACACAAGAATTGAATAGAGCAGTTGATATGGATGCCCTGTTCGTGTGTGTGTGTGTGTGTGTGTGTGTGTGTGTGTGTGTGTGTGTGTGTGTGTGTGTGTGTGTGTGTGTGTGTGTGTAGGAGAGACTTCATCTTCCCCCTCTCTCTCTCTCTCTCTCTCTCTCTCTCTCTCTCTCTCTCTCTCTCTCTGGGCGGGGACGTAGCTCAGTTGGTAGCGCGCTGGCTTTGTAGCCAGTTGGTCGCTATCAGCGTGGGTTCGATCCCCACGTTCGGCGAGAGATTTATTTCTCGGAGTCAACTTTGTGCAGACTCTTTTCGGTGTCCGAACACCCCCGTGTGCACACATGCGCACGAAAAAGATCCCACATTCACAGCGAAAGTCTCAGGGCTCGGAAAACACGAAGACACGCATGCATCATCTCTCGTCTCCGATTATCATGATCGTATTTTCGATACTTTGACGAGACAAACCCAATGCTGGTGTGTCGAAGAAGACAGCCACAGCGGGCTTGTTCGAATCAAAGTATCACACCATATCTTCAACGTATTACCAATACCTGTCCCAATATAGACCAGTTGGTCTAAGAGGACGTTAAACCCTAATAGTCAGTCAGTCAGTCACTCTCTCTCTCTCTCTCTCTCTCTCTCTCTCTCTCTCTCTCTCTCTCTCTCTCTCTCTCTCTCTCTCGCTCACTCTCTCTCTCTCTTGATTTGTTTGTTCTTATGCATGCCTTTCGACTGCTTACAGCAGAGTGCGACACAATGTCGAAAACGAAGTGACATTGGGTGTGTCTGACGCCTGCATATAATGATTCAATGTCACTACAACATTTACCTTTAGCTTGCGTATTTTGAGTCTCAGCGTTGCTTGCCCGCGGTTCTTCAATGTTTGACGCTGCCTGTGTTCGTGATCCGCCGTCTTTGTCTTTGTTTCTTTTGACGACAGAAGCTGTCCACAAGCAACAGACAGACAAACAGACAACACACACACACACACACACACACACACACACACACACACACACACACACACACACACACACATACATTAAATAAAGTAAAGAACTGCACAGTAAAAAAAATTACTGTAAACATAGCAGACAGATATCTAAGACAAGATTTCCGCTATTTATGTTGTGCAGTGCGTCGTATAACCGGTCTGAGAGGGAGATAGCGACCAGATGACAAGTGTGAAGGATCTGAGAAGCCGCCGAAGTATCATAACTCTAGACCAGCATAACTGAAATTCGACTGGATTTCGCGAAGTTATTGCAAGGTTATGGTTGTCCGTATAGTTAATAGAGCAGAATTTTGGGCGCCATTTGTTAAATTGATTGTATGCGTCATTGTTATTAATTTTGTTATTTTTTGAATAAATTGTTTAACCCAAAAAACAAAACACGGTATAGAAACTATAACATTGATGAAATGAACATGTGAGCGAAAGACAGGACAAATGACAGAAAAACTCTAGGGGCACCCAAGAATCAGCACGCACAAAATAGACACATACCTGAAGAACAAGGCCGAACCAAACCACACCTCCACAGAACAAATACCACCACCAGCACAAGCACAAGCACCAACCCCACTGCCAGTCCACACGCCAGGCCTGCGCCCAGCCATCTGAGGCGTGCTTTCTCCAGAGATTCCGCATCCACTGGAAAATATTTAGTATTTCCATTTTTGAATAGCGCACCATTACTAATCCGGACTGATTTCAGGTGTCCTGCTAAAGTTAAATACTGCGATTAGGCGGGACCATTTTTGTTTAGTTCATTAAAAAATAACTTTCAAAAACAAAGCGTCCCAGTCTAGCAGCAATATTCTTTAGCTGGACATCTAAAAACAGTCCTGATTGGTCAGAATTGTCACGTGATTTAATAAAAATGGAAGCAACAAATCTTTAAAAAAAACCACAAAAACACAGTGACGACAAAAAAACATATCGTAATGCACAATACGAGCACTATCAATTTTTACGATTCAGGAAGTTAAAGTAATTCTTTGACATAAGAGATCCTAATTAGGTAGCTGCTTAATAAAGCTTACACAAAACATCAATTCGTGAATTCATTCTCTCAGTGACAATATGCAACCACACTTACCAGCAACATGCAGTGTGTACGTCAATGACGCCACAGTCGATTCGTTCCACACTAGCTGACACGTAAACGTCGTGCCTGCGTCATCAAGATGTACGTTGTGACGTATCAGTTGCGAAGAATTCGTCACAGTCCATTGCAGGGTTGCAAGAGGAAAGCCAAAGTCATTAGTAATGCAGGAACAGTCGAGGTTCGAGCCTTTAATGACGTAAGCAGGGCAGGTGTAGTTCAACGGTGACGAAGGCTTACCTAGTGGTCGAAAGAACAACAAACACAATTACAAACAAATAGGTTAAAAAGTAGATTATCAAAGTCGAAACAAGAAAAACTGATTCTAACAATACCAAATAATGAATCCTTGCGATGCGCAAAACGATGACCACGTCATACTGCAGTTAATCTACCTGTTATGTGACTGTTACACAATATAGCAAATTGAAGGCAACGAGCTGCACAGCGTATGAAAACGGTTGCATGCGACCACCTTTGTTTCGCCGCTACACGGTTAAACGTGTTTTTTTAACGTCGCGTACAGCAAACTCAAATCGTCACTATTGTGTGTCAAGTTTGAAAGCAGCTCTCGCCGCACGTTGTATGCAACGTGAAAAATTTTAACAAGTGAATCAATGCACGATGCAATGTACCCTGTGTAACAGCTCCCTACACGAATACTGTGTGAAGTTTTCAACCAACTTCATACCACAAAAAGAATGCATGTAGTGAAATTTGCTCTAATTACTCACGGATGACTGCAATCTCGTAGGACGTCGAGCCCTTGAGCTGCCCGTTCCACGTCATTTGACACGTAAATCTGCGTCCGGCGTCGGAATGCTTGACGTCACTGATCCACAAGAATGAGGAGTTTGTGCTCTCCCATTCAAGGCTGGCAAGAGGGTTACTTACGTCATTTGTGACGCATTCGCACACCACGTCAGATCCTTCTGTGACGAAGTCAGTGCAGTTGTGCGTCGGAGATGTCGCAGGCGGCCCTGGTTTTGAAAAGAAATTGGATTATTTGTTTAAATTAAAAGATTTGCAAATTCTGGTTTTATTCTGCCAATATAAATATTCCACAAAATAGCAGTCGATATTTCTCCCTAGTGTTTAGGCCTAAAAAAAAAATAGGTGTGGTTACGGTAACCCGACCTACCCTATTTTTAGGAGCCGACCCTATAACTTTTTATTACATTTGTCAACAAAACAAACAAAAAACAAGAAAACGAGTGCAGAAAACGCAATGAAAGCGAAAGCGCCCGAGTCGCACACTTATTTCCCTGTCAAGTAGGTTTAATTTGTACACATTAGAAAAAAAAAGTTTAAAAAAAAAAGTGATTGCCTACCTTCCTTCCCTATTTTTTTTGGCTATGTTACCGTAACCACACCTATTTATTTTTTTTTTTGGCCTTAAGCACAGAACCTTCAATATAAATCAAATACTAAAACGGACAAGCCATACACAAACTTAGCAAAGGTTCCTTTTGATGTCAGATTGTTTGTTTGCATGTTTGTTTGCTGCTGAGGTGATGGGTTTTACGCCAGTGAGAGCTGTTATGTTTATTTGTTAATAATTTACTTGCGTGTCCTGAAGTAATGGTATGCTTGCTGGTGCCATGTTTGCTGGGTGTATAGTTGTAGCTACTGCTGTTTTTGTTGTTCGTGTTTTTCTTATTGACTATAAGCGATTGGACGGGCACTGGTCCGACTTTAGCCATATCACTAAATCCATTAGCCTCTAATTTGTGTAACTTACAAAAGACATTGAGGATGTAGGTCAAAGAGTTCATAAGCTCCCCATTCCACATCAGTTCGCACGTGAATGCCTTGACATTGTCCGCTCGTGTGACGTTGAACAGTGACATGTGGTCTGTATCTGACCCCACCCAGCGCAGCGTGCCTTCGGGACTGCCTACGTCAGTAGTGGCGCACGTGCAGTTGACGTCATCACCCTCTGTGACAGTGCTGGGACAGTTGTCGGTCAGAGTAGCTGCATAGGGTTTACCTTTAGGTGCAAAGGCGAGAGAAAAATAAGGAAATGCAAATAACTGTAATGAAAGGTACTTGGAGTATGTCACAACGTGTTGATTTAAGGTGAATTGCTACTCCACACGCCGCGCCCTGCTCTACTTATTCTATGCTTTTTATTCTACGACAACACAAACTTGACACACGTTATGTACGTGTCCAAGGTAAGCTGCTTTAGCCATGCGGGAAAGAAGTGAATCGGTATTTGAGCAAAGTTGTTTAACCTTGAATCTAAAACCTGTAGTGTAAAAATCTAAAAATCAAACGCTTTATCATCCTTTTACAAGACACGAATTGCAAGCATTCAACATGTTGTCATTGTCAACCTCTTTCTTGCATTCCACACAATCAACCGTATATTTTCTTTAAACGAGTTTGAAGGTACCGTCCCTCGCGTGTACACAATCATTGTTCACCACCATAAAGGTTTTCGCGTGTACACAATCATTGTTCACCACCATAAAGGCTTTCGCGTGTACACAATCATTGTTCACCACCATAAAGGCTTTCGTGTGTACACAATCATTGTTCACCACCATAAAGGCTTTCGCGTGTACACAATCATTGTTCACCACCATAAAGGCTTTCGCGTGTACACAATCATTGTTCACCACCATAAAGGCTTTCGCGTGTACACAATCATTGTTCACCACCATAAAGGCTTTTGCGTGTACACAATCATTGTTCACCACCATAAAGGCTTTCGTGTGTACACAATCATTGTTCACCACCATAACGGCTTTCGCGTGTACACAATCATTGTTCACCACCATAAAGGCTTTCGCGTGTACACAATCATTGTTCACCACCATAAAGGCTTTCGCGTGTACACAATCATTGTTCACCACCATAAAGGCTTTCGCGTGTACACAATCATTGTTCACCACCATAAAGGCTTTTGCGTGTAAAAAGGACATCCGTTCACTTGGACACATATCAAAAATCAAAAGCCTGGCTCCAGTCTGCGCAGAGGGGTGGTTGGCCGAATTGATGTCGAAGATTAACAAAGGAGTCACTTAAAAATGTATTTCCCCCAAAAAATCTCATTCTGCCATTTGATTTTTGGCGTGCGTTTCAGTTCAAATAGAAGTTTTAAAAAAATGATTTAAAAGCAAAACAAAAAACTCTTCAGACCTCACGGTTATGACGATTGTTGTGTTACAAACAGTCGTTTACATTTTGTAAGAAAAATTATATCCGTAAAGATGTATCGTTTATCCACGACAAAATACACTTAACGATCTTACGAATGTGATTTGTTGAAGTGAAGTTGGCCTGAAATCTGTTTCTGCCTGGTGTGATGACCGCAGAAAGATTGTACACGCCATCCGATGTAGGCAGTGATGACGTCATGTTGCACCAGCCTCTGACGTCAGACTCGCCTTCAATGGACGTGGTTGTCATGATTTTGGAACCGATTTTAGTGTCTGGTTCTCTCTGTAGAACACGAAGAAGGAAGAAGAGACAGCTTAAAAAACTCAAAGCGAAAAAACGGAAACGGGAAAAAAACTCCTCTCACCCAGAGTATTTGAGGAACGTTAATGATTTAAAGACGTACGCGTTTGGACAGAAAACCATTTGTCGGCTTTAAAAATAATACAGTATGCTGGTGAAACAAAGAGGATAAACTGAAGGAAATTCAAAGGATGATCTAGGGCGACACTGTCGTTGCTCACAGTCCTCGATCTACTGCTGACCCAACAGATTTTAAACAACCAGTTCCGCAGAAGGTTTGCATGGAGATTGAAAATCTTCGTATTCAAACCTTACAAAGTGGCTCATTCAAATTTTCTTTAAGTCTTCATATTGAAATCAAACTAGATTTTTGGGGAACAAACTTGTTATAAATTATTTCACGACAGTAACTGCAGTAATTGTTCATCAGCTGAAAAACATACAAAGATCCTGATTTACAAACAAAATGCGAGGCATCATGGAAGTTGAACTTAAAAAAATAGCACGTAGCTCTCACCCCCTTTGCCAAGAAGAACTGGCAAGCGTATCTACCCATGGCAGAGAACATCTTGCTGACGTCACAGTGGATGACGACTCTCCAGGGTGATGCTGCTGTGCTAAACGTCACACTGCAAGCTGCATCGAGTACCGGATCTGTGCAGAAAAAGACTGCTTTAGTTCTTTTGATATCTCTACTTATAGTTGTGTCTTAATGTTCGATCGGTTCGCCTGGTCCAATCAATCCCTGTAATAACACTTTTCACAAAGTTTAAATTGTCAATCTCCTCCGCACGCTTATTCAATCGTTATAGAAAATATAATTATGTCTCACGCTTTCCTTGTTTGCCACTACTAAAGCAAACGTGTACGTGTGCAAGATTGTATGTTACACGTTTCCGATTATGACAAGACCGGAATCAAACTCACAATCGTCCATCCAAAAGCCCAAAAATGCACACATGGCTTTCATTTCTCCCGCTGTTATCGTTTCTCCTCTTCACAAATTCTTCAACACTGAGAACACTGCGAACGGCATCCCAGACGACAGTACTGTTTCCATACGCGAATTTAGCTGCCCTTGGAAAGTGGCTCGCTCATGAGGCCTGTGAGTCTGAATTTAGAAGGACAGAGTTGTGTACAGAGAAGACAAACATACCATAAAGAACAAGCATTTCGCGCATGCAGACACAGAAAGACGTCATAAAGAATGCGATGCTTCAAAAGATACAGACTGTGACGGTAACTGTGACGTCATTCACACATACCTAGACGTCATTTATGGCGTCAATACTTATCTGTCAATAAGTAGATCTCTCTACAATCATGCCTGGTGTGGTAAGCCTGTCAAAGCGCGAGTACTCAAAACGTGTTTGTTCTCTCCTCTGTTGAAGCTGTGAGATATAAATGCTATTCAGACTTGGTCGTGTGACAGAGTTTTCTTCCACACTAGATTAGTTGATGTCTAAAGAAGCAATCAACGTATTCTCGTGTGAAAAAATAATCTGTCACACGACCAAGTCTGAATAGCAGGTAATGTTTAATCTTCTCTCTTTCTTTCTCCCCCCCCCCCCCCCCCCCACCTCTCTCTTTTTTTTTTTGTAGAACCACACAATCATTACTTCCTCGCAAGGTGTAAACACTTCCGATTGTACTGCCTTTGTGTGTACCATATTAGTCACATGACGAAGACCCATGCTACGACCCAAGAGAATAAAGAAAAATCGTGCGTCATTTCTCCGGTCCCGCGTACTTACGCACGAAGTCCGTTGTGCAGCTGTCAGTCTTCTGCTGTTGTGCACACGAAATTGTAGAGTTTCCAAAACGGGATTTCCCATCGTTGATTCTCTCTCTTTTGTATTTCTTTGTATTTATGGTGAGCACTGTCGCATTCTTGCCTGTTGTCAGTGCAAACATAGATGGCTCTCCTTTATCGCATGAAAAGCTTGTCCAAATCAAGCCATTTGACAGGGTACAGTTACCGATTTGAAAAGATGTTCCTCTGTTGGGTGTAAACGTCCAGTACCAGGTGTACGATGTCTTAGAACTGTAGTCTTTGTCGTAGCACGTGATAGTGTTCACAGCGTTGTCCACAACTTCAAAGACACCGTCCGTGCAAGGGTCCAGGTTCAGACCTTACACATTTTAGGATAAACAAGAAGAAAAGGAGACGTCATTTTAGAAAGAAAATAACTAAAAATAACAATCAACCAATAAGTAAGCAAACAGGAAGAACAGATTTTTTCAAACCGTTTTTTGTAACCCGACCGATCCTATTTTGCTTGTAACACACATTTGTCAGTTTAGGGGGTTCTAAGATATAGGCGAGACTGTGATAAACAACTCACAGGCGAGCACACACACACACACACACACACACACACACACGCACACACACAAGCACGCACGCACGCTCGCACGCACGCACGCACACACGCAAACACACACGCACGCACGCAAACGCACACACACACACACACACACACACACACACACACACACACACACACACACACACACACACACACACACACACACTCTTTGCTTCCCGTTACGCGTAAACTGACCTATTGTTTCGCGAACAATCGGCCTCTACACGCTTGAAAAGGGTTGCGTTATCCGGCGGGTTTTTTTTCTCAGAAATACATAGAAGCGCTCAGCGTCTTCAAAACAAAAGCTTTCAGTCAACTGCTTGAGAAAATGGGTTTCTAACTCCGTCATGTGGGGGACATAAACTTTCCTATGTATCTCCGCACCCCCCCACCCCCCCCCCCACCCCCACCCCTCCCGACATTCCCCGACCCCGTTTGTTGTTCGATGGTGGTGGTGGTGGTGGTGGCGGTGATGGATCTGTTTTTGTGATGTTTCTGCTTCTATTGTTTTGGTATCGTTGATGATTCCGTTGTTCATTGTAATGGTGGTACAGTGGTGGTGGGCTTTTCTCTTTATCTTGTCTTGTTGTTTGCCGGTCAGTTGTAATCTTGGAATGTTGCAATTTACATATGCTACATGCATAGTTTATCTACAATGAAGTTTTCTCTGCCATTCATAGAGCAGTCAACAAATATTGAAAACTTGGTATCATTGGTTGGAGGATTTAAAGGAAAAAAATGTCGTACCCCGAATGGCTTTGCCGTGAGGGTGTAAAACTTACATTTGCAAACATGGTTTTCTGTTGATTGTTCACACTTTCAAATGTCAAACAATCACTATCTATTGCCACGCTTACTAACTGTAACCATGTATTCATATTGCAATCAGAAATCGCGCAAGCAATCTTCCAAACCAATACCTCTGTACAAGTTTGAGTCTTGGCTCTTCCAATAACAGGTGCATGTAATTCTCTCCTGCCAACCGGTCAAACTAACTGATTACACTTTAGTCCTTGTTGTATTATTTTTTTATTTTTTTATTTTAAGTTTTTAACTCTTTTTCTTTTCTTTAAGTAGCCGTGTATTGATTATAGGACGCGACAGGTGGACAGAGTAGTGCTCCTACCGATGACAGTTTTTATTTCGAACATTAATTTTGTTTCGAGTAAGAAATAAACAACATGTTGATTTCATTTTTCGAGGTTTTACTCAAAGAAACGTTTAACTAACATCGAATTGCAGATGACACTGCTAGAAAGATAATCACGCTGACACTTATGATCAGTCCTCAGTATGGAGAAACATGTTACACTCCTTACTCACTCACATCCGAGTTAGTCACAAAGTTTTCCCCCTCATACTCAGTTGAAAAAAATACACCCGATGTCAAATATTGAGTAAAATGTACATCTATTTGTTGAGCTTACCTTGAATTACAGAAGACAGTGCGAGAAAGATGATCACGCCGACACTCATGATCAGTCTTCGTAGAAACATGAAACACCTCAGATTCATTCACGAGGACAACCCCCGCGTCTGAGAAAGAACAAAGACTGCACACAGCCGATGAAACCGGGACGTACAACAGTAACTGATTACCATTTGTTCGTACAACCCCCGCGTCTGAGAAAGAACAAAGACTGCACACAGCCGATGAAACCGGGACGTACAACAGTAACTGATTACTATTTGTTCGTACAACCTATACGCAATCCTGCACGTGTGCGAAATCACTCATTTATTTCCCTTTTGAAACTTGTTGAATTCGCTTTTGATTTTTGAAGACAATAGTAATTGTCCTTCACATACACAAGCAGGGCCGGATCTGGGGGGGGGGGGGTTTCCTGGGGTTCCGGACCCCCCCCCCCCCCTGGCCATCCAATGTACCTCTCAGAAAGAAAAAAAAATGTGGACTTAATTTGGACCCCTGCCTTCAGTTGGAACCCCCCACCCCCCCCCCCCCCAACTTGGTCCGGCCATGCACAAGATAATAGCCTCCCGGTCATGACTGTACCCTTCTGTTTGGTGGTGACGGGGGGGGGGGGGGGGGGTTATAGGGGTTGGTTGGGGGTGGGGGTTGTTACATTAGAGTTTGTGTGTGTGTGTGTGTGTGTGTGTGTGTGTGTGTGTGTGTGTGTGTGTGTGTGTGTGTGTGGTTCGTCACGGTTTTTTTCCATAAACAACGCCATAAAAAGCATGAACACGATGTAACATGTCCGACACCCACACGCACGCACGCACGCACGCATGCACGCACACACACACACACACATAAACATACACACACACACACGCACACACACACACACGCGCACGCACACATACAAACACACACGCGCACACACACACACACACACAAACACACACACGCGCGCACGCACACACACACACACACACACACACACACACACACACACACACACACACACACACACACAGATCCACTGCACAGTCATTGTTTAAATTTGATTATTCTGCTTTCTTTTCCGTGGTCCAATCGTGATTCAAGGCCTAAGCCAACTGAATCCAGATTAAGTCGCGTGAAGCGATATCAAAACATTAAGTCTATCTGTCGGCCTGAAACCCGGGATCAGTCATCACCGGGAATAGTATAAGACCAAAATGGGCTAAAACTATAAGACCCAGACGGGTAGAGCTGGTCTCCACAAAGCAATCAAACATAAGATCTGCTTTGCATAGACCGATTTTACTTCATTTTGAGACAATTTCAGAGTCAACATTAAATATCTCTAAGTCTTAATATTGTTGGATTCAGGAAATGACAAAGATACAATCATTTTTGAATATGTTATTGCAATTCCAATGGTAACCAAACTTTAACGAACAAATAAACGGATTCAAGCTTCGAAGCTGAAATGCGATCCCATAATCCGGAATGTTTGACCAAAAGTTCAACGAATTCAGTTGAACAGTTAGGTCGCCTGAAATGTTTTAAAAGCCACATATGACGTCATCAAAGGTATTTAATGACAAATCGGAGAGAGAGAAACAACAACGTACAGTGACAGAATCTTTTTTACGGGAATCGCTAGAAACACACACACATACCCACACGCACACACACGGACGCACGCACACACGCACGCACAAACACACACACACACACACACATGCGCACACACGCACGCACGCACTCGCACACATACATGCACTATCATCTCATGTCGATTCCCAATCCGTTGCAATACATGTTGTCAAATATCTGACTAAATGTAAGAACGCGTATGCTTTGTGAGTCATCAAACAGACCCGAAACTAGGCATTACAAATGGCACGTAAGTGACATATCTTCAGACCACATATATACTGACATTTTCTGTTAAATCTCGCGAACGCATGTTAAATAACACTTCAAATTTACATCTCAAGAGTACATATTCCGTAACATGTAACTATAGTAATATAACGACAATGTATTGCGTTATTCATCACCAAGTAACAATCTCAGTGCACTTTACACATTTCACAATATAGAATTGGGCATTAACATTTTATATTTTCTCGCATAATAATACATCAGGCACAAATTAACAAGTCTAATTATACAGCAGCCACATAAAAAGTGCATGTAGATTTAAAATAAGCTTTAAAGAAGACAAAAATTTTTTTCACTGCTGACAGATACAAGCCAGTTAATATACACCATCCATTACCATTGCCATACATTTTCAGTCTACAGTCAAAGTAAATCGTACATCTTCGATAACAGTAAGTTTTTGGGTCCGTTAAAGCAAAGCACACTATCATGGCTACACAAGAACAAGCAATTAATGATATACAATACCGATAAATGCCTAACCTGGCGGAGACCTTACAATTCATTTTCTAAGTACTACTGATTTGTGGAAGTTACCAAGACAAACTTCGTTCTCGATATTCGTCGTCACTTCCTCAGGAGACATGTAAAAGAAGTGTCGGAATTTTTAGGTGACCACATTATTCGCGATATGACGTCATTTCGAACTTTGTTTGGCTTTTGACCTCAGAGATTTCAATTTGAAAGAGATGGTCAAAAAGAGAGGTATTTTTGAGTAAACGGGGTATTTTCCTGGCTAAATCCCTTCGCCACAGTTCTCTCCCATGGAAGCCTCTCAATGTCGCTGCTGCATCGCTACGTTTTCGTAGGTGGCGCCACCATCTTCTTGCGTAATGGCTGAATTTGTCTGACCCTTGGCTGAAAGAAAAACCAACGCATTAAGTACTATTTTACAACATTTGGGTTTACAAAGAACAAGTATAAAGGTGGCTCCAAACCGAATTAATAACCAGGATACATAAAAATAATAATAATAATAATAACCATCTCGCTATGCTGTCATGGGAAAAAATAGCACGTTTTGCAAAATAAGTATTATATGTGTACCGAACGATTGTGTCAAACAGAAATAATTCCAGGATAAAACGATTTCCCTTTGCGCTCTGGTTTGCATTTGCCAACTCGCAACCCAATACGTGTCTAGCAATTTTATAGTCGTTGTTGGTGTTATTCTTGTTGTCATTGTCGTTGTTGGCCTTAGCTTACTCGCTTCGTACTTACACTTGGTCTTGCGTTTCTTTGTCTTTTTAGGCTCGTACTGCATCGTGAGTGTTTCATACGGAGCTTGGACTCCGGTCTGGCTAGTGTCGCACGCGTCATAGACGTTGGAGGTTTCTGTAGATCGACACATGGACAATGACTGTTTGTACACAAAACATGAAATGTAACCTAAATTTATATCTGTCCGTGCATGTGTGTGTGTGTGTGTGTGTGTGTGTGTGTGTGTGTGTGTGTGTGTGTGTGTGTGTATGTGTGTCTGTCTGTGTATGTTTGTCTGTCTGTCTGTCTGCGTAATTGTGGACGCGTGTTCAAAAGTAGAAGCTCCCCTCAAAACTGAAATGTTCGTGTTTCACCCGTACCTATCTGTGTTTCGTACTCTGTCGTTGATTGGACGGTCGGTGAATAACCCGCCCTTATTTTTTGAGTCGTGTCAGTTTTCTCCTTTCTCGTTCATTTTTGGTTTGCCTCTGTTGTGCTTTCATGTGTTAGTCCCCAAAAAGTGAATATTTGACAGATGTGTTATCTTTGTCATGGTGATTAAGGATTTCTTTCAAAAAACAAGAAGGGTATTTTGTTTTTGGTTCGTTTAATATATGACAACACAAAACGTTACAATACATTCACTGATCTTTGACTCAGCGATCTTTTAAGTGGACAGACAGACAGACAAACACTTATAAAACAGACATAAATGTATCTGCCAAATTGTCCAGACACTCGCTCAGAAGACACAAGCGAGGCGAGAAATGACCTGCACATATACTTTGCTGACCATCGTACCTCCAGCAGTGGCTTGCAGAAGATCAGATTGGCGTGTACGTTGTTGTTGATCGTGCACCATGGCCTTCCTTCTTGGTCCAACCGTGGCTCTCGTCTCTTTCGTGTTGGGAGCTGCAAGGATGCACGTGCAGATCTACTCAGAGCTAGTGGGTTTTCAAGAAATTCATTCATACAAAAAAATGAATTTTGCTATAAGTCACAGCGGAGGGATAGTCTTTTTCTATGCAAACGCCTGGCCAGGTCTGAACAGGTGAGCCGACTCGTTTAAGGGCAGATTATACCTGCACAGAGTCAGCGGCACAGACGACGCACTGCAGATTATTGATGCTACAATAGGGATTATGACGAGTTCTTGGCCTGATTTCTTTTCACGCAACGTGTAGCGGGCTGGGAAAAAAAATCACCTCAATAATCTGCAGTGCGTCGTCTGTGCCGCTGACTCTGCGCAGGTATAATCTGCCCCTTACGGAGGTTGGACTGTGCCTTTAAAACGTTTCTTTGCGTCAAATCGAGTAGCCTACTAGAGAGCTAATTTAAGTTGTCATTGCCCGGAAAGCAAAAAGAGAAAATATAATTCGCTTAGTTTGGACTTTGGTTAACGTTTCTCCTCAACTTCAAATGTACAAGAGAGAAGGTATTTATGGAAGCTCTTAACTTTTTCTTTTCTTATTACTTATTTCAAATGGTAAAGGATTACAAAACAAAAACAGAAAAACAGTCCCAGATTCACTACTCAAATGAATCGACGGACACCCCACTGTACACCAAACCTTCCAGCTGTCAGCAGGAACTTTAGAAAAAGCCCAGTTCGCCTTGATGACTAAAGATTTTTCCGTGTGATCCCCTGTGAACGACAAGAAGAGAAGGAGACTACACAAAGGTACAGACCTGCAGAACAAGGTAGGACCCAGCCACGTCTCCAGAGAAGGCAGACTGACACCAGCACAACCACAGCAAGCACCGCCGCTACAGCCAGTCCTGATCCCAGCCCTGTGGCCAGTCCTCTCCTGTGTGCTTGCTCTGCAGAGTCATTGTCCGCTTAAACACAAACATTCTCTCATTAACCCGTTGACTGGCGTAGACATCAGATTAAAAAAAATCAGACTAAAAATCACAACATACAAGCCAAAACTACTATCCAAAACTGCTCTCTATGGGATGCAATCAGCTGCAAATCAAAAAGTAATTTACAACCGTTGTCTCCCTTGTCAGAGCATTGATTCTTTGTTACGTTCATGACACGTTGAATATCGGTCAACGGATTGAATTTCACTGTTCTCGTGCTCTTGACAATCGTAACATTAGCCTTTGCATTTTTCTTAGTTGTATTGTAATGAGCTGATTGTTACGACCTTGACTGTTTTAAACGTCTATCTTCCACTCAACGGCAGAGCAACAAATGTAAGGAGAGAAGACGTTTTGAGACTGCATGTACTGTTGGCTTGGACAATGGCTTTGGTGTTGATGATATTCAGAGTTTGCAAACAGGCTACAGCCACTTTTACTTAATGCAGCCTGACACATCTTACCGTTACATTATTGGGAGAGATATTTATTTATTATCAGTCGATATTACAAACTCTCTTACAAACGATGCTCAGTGCGTAATCCAGTGACGTCACGATCGATCCATTCCAGGCTAACTGACAGGTAAACTTGGTTCCTGCGTCATCACGCTGTACGTCGTGACGCGTCAGCCGCGTAGAGTTCGTCGTGATCCAGTACAGGGTTGCTGGAGGATTGCCTACGTCATCGGTGACGCAAGAACAGTCCAGGTTAGAACGTTCGATGACGTAAGGAGGACAGGTGTGGCTCAGTGGTGACGAAGGTTTATCTACGGTAGATTATAATCAATCAATAAACTAGTCAATCATCAATCAATACAGTCAATCATCAATCAATCAATCAGACAGGTTGCTAGTTTAACTAGAGATTACCTTTAGGTTCAGGTTGTCAGGACATCCCCGTTCTCGCGTAGGTCGATTTGCCGCTTTGTGGTTAAATCAGGGGACAGAATTGCCATTAAGGTGGTCGTACTTAGTTTGGATCCGCTAAAGCTCATGCACATTCGATACTACAAAGTGTCCTCAGCGTATCCCCTCTACCGTTATAACTAGGTACCTATTTTTTGGCTACGGAAGGACCCAAAACGCCCACTACTAAGGTACATACCGAGTTCCAGCTTAATCGGCCCATAAACACCAGAAATGTAGCCACGGACAGAAAGGCAAACAGAGAGGAAAACAAACAGACAAACAGAGTGTAACCTATTCACCGCTCTCCAACGAGGAAGAGGGCGTCTACAAATCAGCAGAGTAAGAAAGCAAACATGCTAGAAGGCCTACCCTTCCAGTTTCATAAGTCTTTTTTCGGAGCCAATAGTAATATGCACAAAATGAGTAAACAAAGAATCATGGCACGAATACAAATGAAAGAAAAATCGTACACGACTGACGATATACTTGAGGCTTGTACGTCACCACTCGCATGACCTTTCCATTCCATGTCATTCGACACGTGAACGTTTTCCCCGCGTCTTCTTGGCTGACGTCACTGATGTTCAAGACTGAAGAGCCTGTTAGATCCCATTGAAACCTCGCACGAGGTTGTCCTGCGTCAGTCGTGACGCAATTGCAGTGTAAGTTAGAGCCCACGGTGGTGTATTTTGGGCAGTTATGCATCGGAGACGTCGATGGTGGCCCTTTGTAAGAACAATGAAAAACGTAGTGTTTCTGAATCTTCTTTATGGCTGCTATTTATATTTAGTCAAGTTTTGACTAAATGTTTTAACATCGAGGGGGAATCGAAACGAGGGTCGTGGTGTATGTGGTAATGTGCGAGCGTGTGTGTGTGTGTGTGTCTGTGTGTGTGTGTAGAGCGATTCAGACTAAACTACTGGACCGATCTTTATGAAATTTGACATGAGAGTTCCTGGGTATGAAATCCCCGAACGTTTTTTTCATTTTTTGATAAATGTCTTTGATGACGTCATATCCGGCTTTTCGTGAAAGTTGAGGCGGCACTGTCACGCCCTCATTTTTCAACCAAATTGGTTCAAATTTTGGTCAAGTAATCTTCGACGAAGCCCGGACTTCGGTATTGCATTTCAGCTTGGTGGCTTAAAAATTAATTAATGACTTTGGTCATTAAAAATCTGAAAATTGTAAAAAAAAATAAAAATTTATATATAACGATCCAAATTTACGTTTATCTTATTCTCCATCATTTGCTGATTCCAAAAACATATAAATATGTTATATTCGGATTAAAAACAAGCTCTGAAAATTAAATATATAAAAATTATTATCAAAATTAAATTGTCCAAATCAATTTAAAAACACTTTCATCTTATTCCTTGTCGGTTCCTGATTCCAAAAACATATAGATATGATATGTTTGGATTAAAAACACGCTCAGAAAGTTAAAACAAAGAGAGGTACAGAAAAGCGTGCTATCCTTCTTAGCGCAACTACTACCCCGCTCTTCTTGTCAATTTCACTGCCTTTGCCATGAGCGGTGGACTGACGATGCTACGAGTATACGGTCTTGCTGAAAAATGGCATTGCGTTCAGTTTCATTCTGTGAGTTCGACAGCTACTTGACTAAATATTGTATTTTCGCCTTACGCGACTTTTTTTTTCCTTTCTTGATATCAGTAGACTTTATCTTTACTGATTTTCGTGACCGTATATTACGATAAAGCTGTTTTCGATGGTGTGTGTGTGTGTGTGTGTGTGTGTGTGTGTGTGTGTGTGTGCAGGGCCGGACTACCGGGGGGGTTATGGGGGTTGCGCAACCCCCCCAGCCTAAACATGTACCTCACTTATTTAAAATATTTTTTATTATTGTTTATTTTATGCCGTTTCATGCAAGGAGTGACCCCTATCTCAGAATATGACCTACCCATCAGCTTCAGGGGGCTTTGCCCCCTGACCCCCAGAAGGGGCTCTGCCCCTTGACCCCGCCCCCTGGACCACCACTGGCAACCCCCCCCCCCCTCCTCTTAGCCTAGTCCGGCCCTGGTGTGTGTGTGTGTTTGTGTGTGTGTTTGTGTGTGTGTGTGTGTTCGTGTGTGTGTGTGTATGTTGGGGGGGGGGACACTGTCCCTGCGTGTGTGTGGCTGTCTGTGACGGTGTTCGTCTTCTTATTTTTGTACGTCTGCTATTCTCGTATTCGTAATCTTTCTAGCTCTGATGTTTCTATTCATGATTTCTGGTCTCATTAATATAGCTTACATATGACATCCAGCGTGTAGGTCAAAGACTTTATGGTCTGTCCGTTCCACACAAGCCGACACGTGAACAAATGTCTACCCTCACGCGCCACGTTGGACAGTGACAACCAATCCGTATCTGAGATGGTCCACTGCACCTTGCCTGGTGGACTGCCTACGTCATTAGCACTGCACAGGCACATGACATCATCCCCCTCCTTGACGCTGCTAGGGCAGTTGTGACTTAATGCAGCTGTACTTGGCTTACCTGCAAACGCAGAGGCAAAAGGCACAAGTTTAGTAACCACCGCTGAACAAATGACAAGTGAAAATAAAAACATTCTTACATTTTGAATCTTAGGTCATACTTATCTTGTACAAACTACAGACTCGTATTTCGTATTCTCTTTGTTGAATCATCTGCCTAGAATGCACAGTCACTGCCACACATTGACGAGAGAGAGACTAGTTGATGATGATGATGGAACTTTATTTTTCAAGGATAGAGGTTTAAGGCGACGCCTTTTCTTACAACCGGTCCTTACTTCAGAGAGAGAGAGAGAGAGAGAGAGAGAGAGAGAGAGAGAGAGAGAGAGAGAGAGAGAGAGAGAGAGAGAGAGAGAGAGAGAGAGAGAGAGAGAGAGAGAGAGAGAGAGAGAGAGAGAGAGAGAGCCCAACAACTTACGGATCTGATTTGTTCCAATGAAGCTTGCCTCGAACTTTTCTCTGCCGGGGGTTATCTCCACGGAGAAAGCGTACAAGCCATCTGAAGAAGGCAAAGGTAACGTCAGGTCACATGACCCACTGACGTCATTTCCGGTTTCGATGGGTATCGTTGTCATGCTGACATTAAGACCAGTTGGAGATGGTGTTTCGCCCTGCAACGAGGATATCACGATCTCAGAGCGAGTCCACCAAAAAATTAATGACGACCACTGCAATGTAACAAATATGTATTGTGCATCGCAGAAAACGACTTTAGTAAAACTCAATACGACAACTATCAATGGTTAGAAGAAAAAAAAAGAACACACAAAAACACACACATCTTTAAACACCCATGGACCTGTAGTGTTCGGATAAAGGTTGTAATGATGTCACCACACACCCAGCGCCTGTTCGAGTAAGCTTTCGAGACTGGCTTCTCCACTCCGCGTTGTCTTTGCTTTGAATTTTGTCCTGTTTTTTTGCCTCTTGGAAGGTCCGTATTTGACAAGCTCTTGCCGCCCGGCAAAAGTAACTGAAAAGGAAAGGAAATTCTCTTCTTTCTCACCCTTGCTGACGAAAATAACCGGCAAATGTATCGGCCCATGGCAGAAAACGTCCTGCTGACATCACAGTGGCTGACGACACTCCATGGTGACGTATCTGCGTTAAACTTCACGCTGCAGGAGGCGTTTTGGACCGGATCTGTGTACATGACGACTGTTTCTGTCAGAGCTTTTTTTTTGCACTTCACCAATCCTCAATAATGCAGACAAGAAAAGGCTAATAATTTACAGAGAGAGAGAGAGAGAGAGAGAGAGAGAGAGAGAGAGAGAGAGAGAGAGAGACAGAGACAGAGACAGAGAGAGATAGATAGAAAGAGAGAGACAGAGAGAGAGCGACAGAGAGAGACAGAGAGAGAGAGAGAGCGAGGCAGAGAGATATAGAGATAGACAGAGAGAGACAGAGAAAGACAGAGAGAGAGACAGAGAATTGAATTGAATTGAACTTTATTTAACAAGGATTAAGATTTAAGGCTACGTCTTTTCTTACAATCTGTCCTTGGGACGCATAGACACACAATTATATAATTAAAAAATTAAAAATTAAAAAGTTGAAAAGTTAACCAACAAAAGGAGGTCGGAAAACTTCAGCACGTGATAATAAAGATGACGATGATGATGATGATGACGATGATGGTGATGATAATGATGAAGATGAGGCATGAAGAGCATACATATATGGTTATACATAAAATCAAATGCATACTATGCAGGTAATAATAAATACAAGCTGGTAGCAATCGAACATGTAGCAATAGTACAATAAAAATATGTTCAGAACATACAAGGCACAGCATATATTTGACGTAATACTAAGTGTGGTAGATCAAAAGAGAGAGAGAGAAATACAGAGATCTTCTATGCAATAATAATGATTTGAGACGTGTGTGTTTGCGCGCGCGCGCGTGTGTGTGTGTGTGTGTGTGTGTGTGTGTGTGTGTGTGTGTGTGCGTATATGTGTGTGTGTGTGTGTGTGTGTGTGTGTGTGTGTGTGTGTGTGTGTGTGTGTGTGTGTGTGTGTTTGTTTGTGATAGACAGGAAGACACCATGTTTTTCCTACAGCACATAGATTAGCGTGTTTTTGTACTCACCTATGCATTAGGTGGGTTCATTTTGCAAATGTGGCTTATAACCTAAGAGATAAAACAGTGTCCACTTACGCACAAAGTCCGTTGTACATCTGGCTACTTTGTTACCAACAGTACAGGAAATACTGCTGTTTTCAAAAACTGACGCGCCATTCAAAAAGCTTCTCCCAGACAAGACATAATTGTCAACGGTGGTAGAAATCACGAGCACTGTCGTATTCTCTGCTTGGCGGCTAAGGTGAAATACAGAAGAAGAAGATGTTGAAGTGCTGCAGCTGAAAAGCAAAATCCAGGAGAACCTCTGTCGGCAACTACCAATTTGAAATGATAACGTTTCTTTCGTTGTCAAAGTCCAACTCCAAGGACGAAGTCTGCTGATGTCGTCGGAGCACGTAAGCTCGTTGGTTGCATGATCAACCACTTCAAATACACCATCACTGCACGGCTCAAGACTCAAACCTGATACAAACGGAAATGAAAATGGATTATGATACAGACACATGAATGCATGACTGAAAACGGATATTCACGTCAGTAGGTACATACATTTTTGAACAGAATATGGAAACTCAATGTTATCGTCCTGCCAGACGATACCTAATTTTATCTCTAATATTAAATAATATCAAATTCAGCATTGGTTTACAAGTCAGACGACTAGCAGAAAATGTTTTGGTATTCTTTGTTGTTTCAGTTATTGTGGTTAAAAAGTGTTTTTGTTCAATTGACTACGGGACTGCAGCAACATGACTGATTATATATACACGCAGTTTTCGTCTATTCCCATGGTCGCATACGGAAGTAGTATAGCAGAGAAAGCTTTTTTTTTTTTTAAACCCAAAAAACTTATCCTGGTTTATCAAAAGAGCGTGCTGTTTTCCCTAGAGTAATTTTCCTCTTCACACAGTGAGGACTTTGTCTTAATATAGAAAACACACTGCGATCTTTTATTCGAGAATGAATAGATTGAATAGATAGGCTGCGTCGCGTGCTCTTTCGCCGTGAAATTTATGTTTTCCTCGATGTTTTTTTATTGGGTTGATTTAGTTAGGAAATATGGAAGATTTTTTCCCGATTTAAAGTGAAACAGAATCAAATTAAAATGGAGTGTTTTCGTTCGAACAAAGAGTGTATTTACTCTGCAGGTTGTCCGGGTGATATATATTTATATATGGTCCGCGTGCGGCGTTAAGAACGTATCAAAATTCAGTCGTCGATGTTCAGTTATCCTGTAGCTTAAAAACATTGACATATATATGCCAAGTTGTCCCGTAACATAAAGCTATTAACAGCACTCTTGTACTCAAGAATTCATTTAGAAGAAAAATATTGCATCTTCTCAAAAAAAATCACTTGTATATTAAATTCCATGTATGTGCACACATTCTAAGCATTGCGTATCATTTGAAGCATTGATTCAAGCGACGTTAAGTTGATGTATGATTTATTTGTTTTTTTAGTTTTAAATACATTTCTTCCCCTATACTGTCCCTAGAGATGAGGATGTTCGCCGCCGTGTGTTTGGGGTGGGAGGGGTCGGGGTGCATGTGTGAATTATTAATGTCGTGTTTCATACCTTTCTAAAGCTGTGCAATTCATTCAGCAAAACATTCTAACTATGCACAGGAAGCAGCCAGGAGGTTGGTTGTTGGCATGTCTCTAATCTTCAGGATATCAATCAATC